>NW_006399777.1:15683919-15706717 GCF_000299155.1 Elephantulus edwardii | reverse complement strand
TTTTGGGTTTTCCCCCTTCTTCTTTTTTTTTTTTTATTTTAATGAAAGTTTACAGAGACCTTGAATTTCCATTCATTCATTGTTGCACTTTTCTCCCTGCCCAGTTCGCTCTTCTCTTGGAAAAGTCTAAGCTCTTTCGATCCTAGCCCATTTCCTTGTCTTCACAAGCCCAGTCTGCAGTGCGAAAACACTTCTCCATCTTCCCCTGTTCATTGTTGTTTTGTTGTTGACAGTCGAGTTGCAACTGAACCATAGCTGACCCTCCTGCTGGTTTTCTGACCAGTTAATCGCACAGGAGGAAATTGTCCATGTTTCTCCTGAAGAGCAGCTGGCCGATTTGAACCACGTGCCTTTGGGGTCTCAGTGCAGCTTCTTACCACTAGGCCACCAGAGCTCCCATCTTATTGTCCATACTTTCTGCATAATCAACTCATTCGGCTCACCTTTTAGTCTCTCTGAGGGCATTCTTGGAGGCCACATTGGAGCCTAGCCCTCCTTTTAACGCCGCTAGTCTGAACAAGGCCCACGTATATAATAAAGGTTTATGAGCTAGATGGATAGCTGTGCTTAGAAGGAAACGCTGGTCTGGGGGAGCTGGACCCAAGGACAAGACAACTTCTAGAAGGATCTAGGAGAGTCCAGCTACAAAGGTGTTCCCTAAGGAAGACGCTAAGGCCATACTAGGTAGGGTTGAGAGGACAGGTCACAAATGGTCATGATCATGCTGTAGTCAGCACTTGGAGTTCCAGAGGAGGTTCCAATGGACATTCCAGGAACTCGGTAAGCAAAGGATTGGGATAGCTAAGTTCTGGAGAAGACGCTGTAGTGATAAAACTCTCAACGCTAACTCAAGTCAGGTGTTTGCACCTGCCTGTCGCTTCACAGGAGAGCATTATGGCAGGATGCTTCAGAACGATTTACAGCCTTGGGAACCTGATGAGACTGTTCTAGTCCGTTTAAATAATGTGGAACCAGCTTAATCGAAAGGAAAATTTAAAAGCTTCAGAATCGGGGCCTTACCCACAAGGAGGCGTCCAGGGCCAGAGAATCACTTTTCCAAGATCTAGGGTAGGAAAAAGGGGAGCAGATAAGACCCCATTTATTTATTCAACACGCATGAAACAGAAAACAGGCTTGAGGGACTTTCAGGCTTTATGTCACTGGGAGCCCTGGTGGCATAGGGGGCAAAAAATACACTTAGGTCACATCAGTAAGGACTCATTAGTCACGCTTCAGGAGAAGGATGTGGCCGGCTGCTTCTATCAACATTTACAACCTGGAAACTCTTACTGCCCCACAGGAATTGACTCGATGGAAACAGATTCAATTTGGGTTTTTTTTGCTTTTGAGGATGACATATGCCGTAAGGGGAGCTCTGGTGGCATAACCTTTAGCGAGTTTTGCTGCTGACCTAAAGGCCATTTGTCTCCAGCAGTTCGAATCCACCAGCAGCTAGATCTTCAAGAGAAAAACAGACCATCTCCTCCTCCCATGCAGCTTACAGCCTGGGAAACCAAGTGGCGTGTTAGCTGTGAGTCAGTTCTCACTTAACGGCAAAGAGTAAAGTCAGGGATAAGCCGTTATGCCACCTACTAACAGGGCAAGCCTCAGCTTGCTTGGGGACAAAAGTTTTAGCCACAGAGAAAGATGGGAGGTTTGTGACAATTAAATGCAACAAAGATGAGGGAAGAAGGGGGAGGCAGGAGTGTTTTCTGGACTCACCCTGGTCCAGGAAGGGTCTTGGTGTGAAGTGCTCAGGCCAGTGCCCACTTCTTCCCGTCTTCCTTCCTCCTCGACTTCCCCAGGAGAATCTAACTCAAGTCAGGTGTTTGACTTGATTCCTCACTGAGAGAATCCCATGTGGTGTATAAGAAACAATTACTGTATAGTGCCACTGTTGTAAAACAGGACTGACCTCGGGAGTGGAGGGTTTGGAGACTGAGAAAGATGGGATAAATTATGCATACTGCATTGAAACAGATGAGGGAGAGGAGAGAACTGTTTAAAAGGGATATATGATTAAGTATTATTGTCATGACAGGAGTCCAGAATGAAGGCTGCATAGTGGAGTGGACTTGGCAGGAGGGATTGTATAACAATGACAGAATTTTTCTTTTCCTTTTCAAGGAGAAGAATGAACTGGAGGGGAGGGGTGGTCAAGGAGAAAAGTGCAAAAATGAATGAATGGAAATCCAAAATCTCTGTACATTTTCATCACAATGAATACTGTTGTTGTTGTTGTTAAGTGCTGTCCAGTCGCAGGCAACTCATAGCGACCCTATGAAGGAGAGTCCTTGACGCCTGGGTGCCTTTCATCCTCTCTCCAGGTTCCTAGGGTTTCCAGAGGCAAACTATTATGGAAGTGGACGCCACTCCTCCTTCCACGCTTGTTTAATCGGGGAGCTCCACCCCACTCTCGGTCCACACTGGGTAGCCAACCATTAACGCATTTGACACATCCGTGTCACTACTAATAAAAATAAAACCACCCAACAGGGTGAGAGGGGACAGGAGTGTTGCGCTTGAGAGAATCAGGATAGTGCCTGATTCTCATCAAATACAGTAGGCTCTGGGCTGTCCTGGGGGATCTGCTTAATCACATGGAAGAAGCAGGCCTCTATCTGTTCACATTGGAAATTTCAGCAAGAAAGTAAAGCCTCAGAAGGTGCCCCATGGACAGAAATGTGTAACCAAACAGACCACTTCGGAATCCGAATGCTTCGCCCCCCTTTTGCTGGGCCCTTGTGGCTCTGCGCTGATTCTCAGAGGCCCCCCTGAAGCTGGACCAATTTGGTGTGATAATAGTCAAGCTTTGATCCCCGTGCTAACACCAGGCAAGGTCTGAACCCCAGAGGCGAGCGTACAAGCACATGGCTCTGAAGGTCTGCAGGGTTTGGCACGCCAACCGGCCTTCCCTCTGCTTGGTCACAGGGACCTCTGATCACCACCAGAAGATTTTCAAAGGTGGATAAGCTGATTAGGGCTCCCATGCCAGGCTTGGGCATCAAAGTGGCAGCTGACCATGCTGTACATTTAATATCTGATATTTTGATATGAATCTTTCTAACAGCCGTTAGGAGGCAGGGATTGAAGTTAAAGATTACTTGCAACATTCTTAATAATAATAATATTCACAAATACAATCATGTAAGTGACGATAACAATTGAACTTTTCTTAAGCATTTACTTGAAGCCAGGAAAATAGAGCATTTCTGTAACTAGTATTTATTATATCCATTTTGGAAATTGATTGACTAAACATTCTCAGAACCAGGCACTTATCCACATGCCTTATGCTAGTTCACACTGAAGAGTCAGGATTTAAGCCCAATTTATTTGCCTGTATTGTACCTGGGTGGAGCAGACAGTTAACATGCTAGGCAGTTAATGGAAAGATTGATGGTTCAATTCCACCCCAGAGCTCCATGGAAGGAAGTCCTAGAGAGCTGCTTCTGAAAAATCAATCACTGGAAAGGCTGTGGAGCACAGATTTACCCTGACACACAGCAGTTCACCATTGTTGTTGTTGTGGACCATTGAGTGAGAATAGACCTATAGCTGACCCTTCAGCATGTTTGTAAGAGACAATAAATTTCACGGGAGGAGGTTACCCAGCTTCCTCCTTGTACAGCAGCTGGTGGATTCGAACTGCATACTTACGCGGTGGCAGCACAATTCCTTACCACTAAGCCATCATAGGTAACTTCAGGTCACGATGAGTTAGAGTCAATGTGATGATAGCCGGTTTGTCTGGAGCCTGTGCGTTGAATTACCAAGCTATGTGACCACATTAGGTGAAAGAGAGAAAATATTCTGGTCACTTTACCGTTCTGGCATATGGCAGGCTCTGGGTCCACTGCTGTCAAAGAGAGACAATATTATCTGGTTTTAAAAGGGTTAAATGAAGAACCACACAGATATCACATTGTTTGGGTCCAGGTTCTTAGGGGATACTCAGTAAATGGCTGCTAGCCTCTTTCGTGACTTAGTCTATTACCTTAGTCTATTTCTGTAAAGGACCAGTTGTGTTGCTGACCAAAAGATCATGGGTTCAAACCCACTAGCTACAACAAGGGAGGCAAATGGACAGTTTCCTCTGAGAAATATTCGTAGAAGATTTACAGCTTTAAAAACATGATACGGAGTCTCAAAGAGTCCGAATAGCCTGGACGGTCGTGGGCAGTGCCAGTTAGTTTGACTTCCTGTGGATTTGAGAACATCCTCTAAAAATAGAAAATAAACCAGTGCCTTCCTGTAAAGGTCGCTCCTTAACCTCTGTGACTCTGGGATTTTGTGAACTTCACATTCACATGTATCCGCTGTCTTAATCGTTTCTGCCCTTCACCTTGCATGTTTCTGAGACTGGAAGTGAGTGTCGCCTTGCTCCTGGTCAGCGTCCTGGCTGCTGCTCGTGTTCAACCAATGGTTAGATTCTGGACCTTCTTCTTCAATATGTAACTGTTGCCCTGGCACATCGCTTAGTGATTCTCACAGGACGGGACCCATCTTTCCTCTTGCTGTTGTTGTTACGTGCCATCGAGGTGCTTGTGACTCATAGCGACCCTGTGGACAACAGCCCTGAACCCTGCTCTGTCCTGTGCCAATCGCACTGTCTCAGACACACCCACCCCAATTATCCCAGTCACTGAATCAATCCACCTCATAGAGGGCCTTCCCCTCCTGTGCTGTCCCTCCACCCTCCCAAGCATGATGTCCCTCTCTAAGGACCGGCCTCTCCTCACAACATGTCCAAAGTATGTTAGAGGGAGCCTCAGAATCCTTGCCTCCAAGGAACAGCCTGATTTAACCCTCTGAAGGCTGAACCTGTTTGTTTTCTTAGCTGTCCAAGGTACCCTCAATACTCTTCTCCAGCACCACAGCTCAAAGGCATCAATTCTCCTTCTATCCTCCTTAGTTATTGTCCAACTCTCTGACAAAAAACAAGTGACTGCAAAGACCATGGCCTGTATCAATGCACCTTAGTCTCCAGAGAGACACTATTGCTCTTTAGTACTTTGGAGAGGTCCCTAACAGCAGACTTTCCCATGGGAATACATCTTTTAATTTCCTGGCTGCTGGTGCCAAGAGTGTTGACTGTGGAGTCACGCAAACTAAAGCTGTGTACAATCTCAATCTCTTCACCATCCATCCTGATGCTGCCAATTGACTCAGTGGTGAGAATCTTTGTCTTCTTGACATTGAGCCTCAATCCATATTGGAGGCTGCAGTCCTTGACACTCTGCAGCAGGTGCTTCAGGTCCTCCTCAGTTTCAGCAAGCAGGGTTGTGTCATCTGCATAATGCAAGTTATTGATAAATCGTCCACCAATCCTGACACCACGTTTCTCATTTTTTGTGAAATAAAGCATGATTTCTGAACCTACCAATCAATAAGATCAGCTGCTTTCAGTTAATAAATGCTTAGTGATTTTCATATGACCAAAAAGCCATTTTCAGCCATGTGCTGACTATATCATAATGGGGGAGAAAGTTTGAGCAGAGCATATCCAAATTCTTTAAAATAATGAAAGACATTCAGGTGCTTTTGTTGGTTCAGTGTTTTTTTTTAAATTTTTAGTGTGTGTGTGTGTGTGTGTGTGTGTGTGTGTGTGTGTACCCTCGAATCAGATCTGATTGGTGCAGGAGGAGATTGCCCCTCCTTCTCCAGCGGAGCATATAGTCGATTTAAAACCGAGTGCCTTTGGGATTGCAGTGCAGCTTCTTGCCACTAGGCCACCAGAGCTCTCTCATCCAGATGTTTTAATGTGCTCTTTATTGTTGGTAGGTACCATTGAGACATGTACGACTCATAGTGACATAGTGACACTATGAACGATAGTTCTAAACCCTGCTCTATCCTGGACCATCATCTCTGGTATACTGGAGCCCATCGCAACAGTCAATCCGTATTGATACAGTCAATCCTCTATCAATCCATTGTATTGAGGGTCTTCCTCTCTTTCACTGACCCTCCTCCACTATCCAAGCGTGATGTGTGGTTGAGAACACTATATCTAGTACATAAAATGTGTACATTACTCTTAAGTTTTCTTACAAGTTTATTCAAGTAAAAGCGTGTCTTGCTTTCAGGGAGAAAATAGTCATTAAATTGTAGGACTTGGCTCCTTCCCAGTCATCCTCTGAGTCTACTTGAAAACATCTCAGGGTCCTCCCACCTGAGTCAGCCTCTTTCCCTCCGTGGCTCCTCGGTTCCCTGTACTTCTGGCTATTACTGTGTTCAGCTCTCGGTGTTATAAAGGGCCAGGCATGTGTCTGCATCCTCCTTCCGCCCACACTGGGAGCTTCTCCAAGCCGGGAAGCATGTCCTATTCATGCCTGAATCTCCAGGCCCACAGCTTGGTTGTCACCTGGGGAGCCTGCTGAATAAATGAACTAATAAGTGAATCCATACACCTTTGTCATCACTCGCCTCTGACAGAGGAAATTGAGTACCAACAATCCTCATTGATTAGGATGATTCTTTGTGGGGACACTTCCTCCTTCCTTCCCCCAGGCTCCTCCTGGTCAGGTCATGTGGCACTTCTCACATCGTTTTATCTGTGCACTTAATAAATGAAAACATGGCCACTGAGCAGAGCAACTGGTGAGTGGGGTCCCTGTGGGGTAGAGCAAGTGGTCCCAAGTCCGGTATTCTCTTTACCCAGTGGGGAGAGGGCTTCTCTGCCTGTTGGTACCCCTCCCAGTCTTATATGTCACTATCTTCCAAATGCAAAAAGTCTACTGCAACTTTGAATGATATTCTCCCTGACATCCAATTTAACAATTAACTATTTTTTTATTGTTATTTATTTTCCCCCTACCATGAGGCTCAGCTCCTGCTGGGACATCTTTGTGAGAGGGCAGTTTGCCAAGCATTAACTTGCCTGGCACAGGAGGCATTACTATACAGCTGATTCCATTTGAGTGAACATCATTCCTTTGGTCTTATTTGTTAGCTGTCATATGGCACTGAGATTGAGTTAACTGTTTGTGGTTCTGAGTTTGGTAGCTCGCCAGAGAGCAAGAAAATCCAGAATCTCTTCAAGGCTGTTAACACAGTTGGTCTAATCTAGGGGAGGATTTTTTTTTTTCTATAAAGGGCCAGATAGTAAATATTTCAGACTTTATGAGCCAGATGGTCTTAGTTGCTACTATTCAAGTATGTCATTGTAGCATGAGAGCCGTCAGAAACAATGTTTAAATTAAAAACTGGAACCATCTTCCAATAAAACTTTATTTACAAAAACAGGTGGCCGGCTCTATATGATCCCAAGGCGCATAGCTGTTGATCCCTGGTCTAGCCTAGTGGGAAGAATTTCTTCTGTGAAACAAGCTAACTTGGATACAGTCTGCTAAATTGGGCTGGAGGGACTGTGCCTGTCATGAAGCTGACTGAGAAAGAGTGCAAGCACTCAAAATATTGGTACAAACTTCACAAATGGAATCTCTATTTGGGGACCGTCTATTCAGCCTCGCCAGGCGTAATAATGTTCTTTTCCAGTCATTCTTGAAAGCTGATTACAGGAGACTCTAGATGTAGGAAAACACGGCTGTCACCATTCCGAAGAGGCCCTGGGTGGAGGAGACAGTTAAACGTTCAATCGTTTGGAAGGCTGGTATTTTTTTTTAAAAAATAAATAAAAATATTTACTTACAAAATTTGTATATATTGTGTTTTGCACTATCCTTCATTCACATTGTGTTTTGTACAATCATGCTCATTCCTTATATTTTATCAAATTCGTCAACACAGAAATATGCCCACCATTACCCTGTCTTCTCTGATCCCCACTTGATTGTTCCCATGTCCGTTACTCACCCCTCCCTCCATCCAACAAATTGTGCAACCCTGTGACATCCCCCTGCTCGTCCTCACCACTCAGGTCCTTCTATCCCCACCTTGGAGCCTCTTACATGTTTTATTAGTTATCCTTCTATTTCTACAGTAAAGGCCTCATACAGTAAAGGTCTCATACAGTATTTGTCCTTATAAGACTGAGTTAGTTCACTCATCATTTTTAAGGCATTTAGAAACCGCAGGAGAAAGACCTGGAGATTTGTTGTTTCTGAAAAGTCACAGCCTTGAAAACAGACCTTGAAAGAGTGGAGCACTCATCTACTCTGCATGTATGGGGTTGTTAATGGTGGCCTAATGACAAGAAGTTGTGCTTCAATGCTGAAGGTGTATGGTTCTAATCCACCAGCTGTTTGACAAGAGAAGCTGTTCCTCTCGAGCAATTAACTGCCTCTGAAATCCCACTGGAGGGTCAGCTCTGGGTCGGTTCTGACTCCATGGTACACAACAATAACATGAGTTCAAATTAACTTGACAGCAACAGACGATGCTTGTTCAATTACTACCATATTACAGAAAAGTTGACACTAAGCATACTCCTCGGAATTTAACTGGGAACAGGGGAAAAGGGACGATTCATGGTACATGTTAGAAAGGTAACAGCCCAGCCTTGGCCAAAAGATTTCGGGAAGAGGAGTATCAACCACTACAGAATTTGCCTCTTGGGCTGATCAAGGCAGCAGAGACTGGGGCCAACTGGAAGTCGTGGAGAAATTGTTGTAAAATGCCATTGAGCCAACTATGACTCATGGTAACCCCATAAACAACCAACATTAGCCTCTTCTGACACACATTCTGATCTTTTCTTGCTCCTCTGTATTTGTAATGACATCTTGCTTTCTTCATGAATGATCTCTTTTACGTCATCTCACAACTTATTCTTTGTGATCCTTAATCTTCAGTGCATCAAATCTATTTTTTAGGTAGTTTTTCTATTCAGGTGGGATAGACTCATGGCTATAGTTTGGTTCTCGTGGACTTGTTTTAATTTTCTTTAACATCCATTTGAACTTGTATGTAACTTCCATTTGAACTTGTATGTGAGTGTTGAATATAGCATGGACTGCTAGGAGAACAAACAGGTTTGTCCTGGAGAGGGTGAAGCCAGAATGCTCCTTGGAGTCAAGGATTCTGAACCTTCTTCTGACATACTTTGGGCCTGTTGCAAGGAGGGACTGATCCTTGGAGAGGGACATCATGTTTGGCAGAGTGGAGGGACCGCACAGGAGAGGAAGACCTTCGATGAGATGGATCGATTCTGTGAGTGGGAATGAGTGTGTTTGAGACGGCGAGGTTGGCACAGGATAGAACGGCGTTTAGGGCTCTTGTACATAGGGTCGCTATGAGTCGCAAGCGACTCGATGGCACATAACAACAACAACAACAATGAGTAATGATTGTCTGTTCCACCGTCAGCCCCTGGTCTGGTTTTGACTGTTCATAGTAGTTGTGCTGTGCTCTTCATGGTTCTGTGTTCTCTTGCTCTTTCTGTTCAATGATTCAATTCCGTTTCACAAGCTTTTAGCTGCCGTGGTTGCAGTGGCTGCTGCAGCTGCCCTCCTGGCTTCTCAGGCCATGCGACTAGCTGTTGAAGATGGTTGTGTTGTGCTGTTTACATTTCTGAGTTGCTCTCCTTATTAAATCTTGAAATGTAATCTATTCCCTCAGTGCTCAAAATCCTTCTACGTCTTATATTTTTAACCTGTGAGTTAAACAATTGTCTTTATATGAGAAGGAAGTATCAGTGGAAGACTCAAAGAAAAATGTTGGCAAGAGGTTTTTTATTTTCTTTTTTAAAAAATTAATTTTAATGAAAGTTTACAGAGACTTAGGGTTTCCAGTCACTCACTGTTGCAGTTTTCTCCCTGCCCACCCCACCTTCTCACCCCCCAATTTACTCTTCTCATTGAAATGTAAAAGAAAAACTCTTTCATTGTTATGCAATCCCTCCCTCCATGTCCACTCCACTATGCGTTCTCAATAACACGTCTAACTACAGTTTTTTTATTTTCTTAAAAAAAAAATCACTCATTCAAAATATCTGAATCCCCTAATAAATGCCAGACTAGTCTTTGCTGGGAGGAACTGAGCGGGAAAGGCAGGGTTTGTCCCGAGGGAGGGCTGAGGAGTTCCATTTATGGAGGTTTGGGTCTTCTGGGCAAGAAATCTTGCAGGGTACAAGGCAACAACTTCCAGGGAGTCTCAGCTGTGTTATTAATCCCCATCGAGTTGATTCCAACTCATGGTGGCCTATGTGTTACAGAGAGCAGCTCTATCTGTCTTCTTGACTGTAATCTTAATGGAAGTAGATTATGGGGTCTTATCTTCCATAGCACCCCTGTATGGGTTCAAACCGTCAACCTTTAGCAAGTGGCTTGCTTGCAGAAACTGAGAAGGACTTTGGGGTTTGCTGCAGAAAGTCAAGGACTGCAGTCTTCAATATGGATTGAAGGTCAACATCGAGAAAACAAAGATTCTCCCCATGGGGCCAATCGACAGCATCATGATAGGTAGTGAAGAGATTGAGGCTGTGAACAGCTTCAGCTTGCTTGGCTCCACAAACAACACTCTTGGTATCAGCAGCCAGGAAACAAAAGACAAATTCTATTGGGAAAGTCTGTAGTCAGGGATGTCTTCAGAGTACTGAAGAAGGACAGTGTCAGTCTAGAGACTGACGTGTGCCTGATCCAGGCCAGGGTCTTTGCAATTACTTGCTATCCATCAGAGACCTCGACAAGGACTAAGGATGATAGAAGAATTGATGCCTTTGAATTGTGGTGTTGGAGAAGAGTATTGGATATACCATGGACTGTTAAGAGAAGATACAGGTTTATCCTGGAGAGAGTGAAACCAGGTTGTTCCTGGGAGGCAAAAATTTTGAAACTCTATGTGATGTCCATAGGTTATAGAAGGAGAATTGATGCCTTTGAGCTGTGGTGCTGGAGAAGAGTATTGAGAATACCATGGACTGCTAAGAAAACAATCAGATTTGTCCTGGAAAGGGTTAAACCGGGTGGCTCCTTGGAGGCAAGGATTCTGAGGCTCCGTCTAACATACTTTGGACATGTTGTGAGGAGGGACCGGTCCCTGGAGAGGGATATCATGCTTGGGAGGGTGGAGGGACGGCACAGGAGGGGCAGGCCCTCTATAAGGTGGATTGATTCAGTGACTGGGATAATTGGGATGGGAGTGTCAGAGACAGTGCGATTGGCACAGGACCTAGCAGAGTTTAGGGCTGTTGTACATAGGGTCGCTATGAGTCGCAAGCGACTCAACGACACATAACAACAACAACAACATGTGATGTACTTTGGGCATGATGCCAGGAGAGACTAGTCCGTCATGCTTGGAAGGGTGAAGGGTCAGCACAAGAAAGGAAGACCTGGATGAAATGCCTTGACTCAATGACTGGGGGTATTGAGGGTAGGTGAGAGAAACAGTGAGATCGGCTCAAGATAGAGCAGGTTTCAGAGCTGTGAGGGGTCACTGTGAATTGCGGGTGATTTGACGGCACACAACAACAACAAGAACATGGGAAATTGTAACCAGGTTGCTTCTTTGAAGCAAGGATGGCAAAAATTGGTCTCACATACTTTGAGCATGTTGTTAGGTGAGATCAGACCTTGGGGAAAGGATGTTATGCTTGGAAAGGTCAGTAAAGGAGGGGAAGACACTCCGCAAGATGCACTGACACAATGACAATGACAGTGGGCTCAACTATAGTGGAGATGGTGAGGCTACAAGACAGCAAAGGGTTCAGATCTGTTGTCCAAGGAATCTCTACGAGTCATAGTCAACTCGACGGCACCTAACAACACAAACATGGACTGTCAGCAACACAGGGGAGACACAGGGGTTTAGAGGGGCGCCCCTGGAGGCCACCCAAGGAAAGACAGGCTCCAGAAAACAAGCAACCTTAACCCAAGACCACCAGTAAGGTGATAAAGCGTCCTCCCTTTCCCCCTTCACATCAGCGCCCCTGTTCAGCATGAAGAAGCCAGAGAGTCTGCATCCAGTTCCCAAATCAATAAGACAGTTGGTTTAATTACCATTGGAAAATGCTTGTCATTCCTCTGTAGCATCTGGTCCCCACTGGGTCCTCATCATTTCCTTCACCTGCTCCCCCCACCCATGAAACTGTGCAGCTCTGCAACTGCATCCCTGCCCATCCTCACCCTTCTTTCCCCAACCCTCACCTCCTTGTACCCCCAAAATGTTTTTCCCAATAAAATAAAAAAAATAAATAAAAAAGAATGCAAGGAGAGGAGGAAATAGGAATGACTTGATTGCACACTTCATCTATTCAGCTTATTATTATTAACCAGGATGTAGTGAGGATAACAGGCATCCAGGGTGATCTGTAAGGTGAAGTCGGTCTAACCCCTCAATTTCAAGTTGAATAGACAAGGAGAGCAAGGAATTGTCAACAAGGATGTTTCTTCCTCTGACTGCCCCAGCTGAGTACCTTTCATATTGGTGACACCTTGGAATTTCATCTGAGTGTCATCTGGCATCCCCTTAACCTTGTGTCAGAAGCTCGTTCTCACCCCTCCCTGCCTTTTCGTGCCTATGGAGCTGGAGGAAGTACCAGGGACCCCCAGGAAGGACCTTGGACCCTGCCCGGTTAATAGAAACTGCTCAGTGTCCACTTCTTTTCAAGTGGTACCTAAAGGAGATACTTTGCATAACATATGTGATGGACACACCTAAGGTCTGTCTCTGACTCACCTATGAGCAACTGCACTGTGGTTGCCTGCAGCATCCCTCACAGGGGTCCCCTGCTGCTGGCCTTGATGAGAATGGCATTGACGATCCAGGTGCTGCGTCCCCAGCCTTGTTCTCAGGGCCATCAGCCCACCTGGGTCCCTCCTGAGTTTTCCTGAGGGCCCAGGAAGATACACTTTTCCCTTTACAGCGTGATGGCGCGCTGACTGCTCAGCAATAAGGAGTTGTGCTGCCAACAGAAAGGTGTGTGGCTCGAATCCACCAGCTGCTCCACAGGAGAATTATGGGCGGTCTCTTCCCGTGTGATTTATTGCCTCCCGAAATCCGCTGGAGGCTCAGCTCTGAGTTGGTTCTGATTTGAGAGAACACAACCAGAGTCAACGCAGCACAAGGAAGTCCCCCTTTGCCCAATCTGAATGAGAAGCAAGCATAATTGGCTGCCACACACACATGTAATTAGAAGAAATAAGAGCTGCGAGAGGAAATTGGTTAAGTAAGCTCAAAATGACTTTTTTTTGTAATGAAGGAATAAATCTCAGGAAGAAAAAAAAAAGGAAGCTAACTTAAGGCACAGCTCACTATCCTGCCTCCTTCTGTATATGTGGAAGTTTCAGAGGGCACCCAAGGGTACCACTCCGACTCAGGGGCGGGCGTGAGTTATTCCACGTCTCTGCGATGAGGAGGGTGGGTCCCTGGGTGATCGCCATGCACCCTGATACATTTCTGCAGACGCTGGGCCGCCTGCTTCCGTAATCCCAGGCCTCAAGATTCTGCTCTTATCTCAGCTCTCCTCACTCTGGCAGGATCTGCACTCTTGGGTCAATGCTATCTCCTTCTCATCGTCCTTCTTCCAGACACGAAGCTGTCTATTGATCAGCTGCTCCTCCCGCTGCATTTACCAGCCCTCTGCACCTCTCACCCTCCTTCTCCTTTGCTCTGCGAAATGCTTTTCAGTTGTCAGTTCCATTTCTCCATCTCTATGGCAACCACAACCCCTAGCCTCATCTCCTCCCCCACCCCTCCCTCTCTTCCCCAACCCCCTCTGCTTTTTTTGCAAGGAGGATTTGCAAAGAAGCTGCTGACAGGCTGGTCTTCTGGTAATGCACCTCATAAAACAAACAGCTCGGAGAACTGGCTGGGGGTGGGCTGTGTTGTGGGGCTAGCTTGAGAAAGCTGGGGACAAAGAAATGTGAAAGCCCTGTGCAGAGGAAGGAAGGAAGGGTCCTGGGTCCAGGGTGGCACTGCTGACAGCCTCCTGAAACCAATCCACCTCGCCCGTAGGTGTTGAGAGAGGTGTTGAAGGCTCCCTGTAGCGGTGGATGGATGGTGGGCCAAGTCTTAGCAGGTCTGTTTGCCATCTTACAGCCAGCTGTAAACCCCAAAGTGGGTCAGGCCCCTCCGGTGAGACATGTGTAGCTGACTGTTACCGACAGGCCTCGAGGAGCAAGACACAGCCCACAGCGGAAAAGGTCCCAAATATCCTCATTGTAGAGTCAAATGCCTCTGTACGCATCACAAGCCAGGGGGGACTTCACTAACTCTAATGGAAAGTCACATCCATCCGTGTCCCCAGTGAGTCAAGGGCTTCTCTGGGTTCTGCAGGTCACACAGGCAGGTGTCAGGGTGAGGCCAAGGGCAGAGACCTGAAGGCCAGAAGCAAATCACGTTACAGGGACCAAGGCTAGGGAGCCATCGCACTGGCGTGTGCGTGCGCGAGCGAAAACGAGGGAGGAGAGTAAATATTAATAGCTTTATCGCGTGTCTTTTTTATAAATAAAAGAAATATGTTTTTTGCTGCTAATGACCTTCAAATTAGCAGCTTTTTCAGAAAGCACTTATGTATTTTTAATTCCAAATGTAGCTGCGTGTCAGTTGCAGCAGCAATGAAACCAGCAGGGCAGCTGGGTAGTTTTAAATAAGAGGAAACTCAGATCATTATTTTTGAAACTGACAGATTTTCAGCCTTTTAACGGATTCACTTTCCGTCATCTCTGCCCCACTCCCTGCCCCCCAATCTCCTCAGTCTTTGAAGATTCCCAGGCTGTTTCTACAGGTTTGGGGAGCAGAGACATCACCCTGTCAAAGTGGAAGGACCTGGGGCTTGAGTTCCTACCTTCTTTAGGAGGTTAGAACCATCCCTGGCTGGCAACCTGGGCATCAAAGGCTCATCCCAGGATCAAGTCCCAGCTTGAGACACAGGGCGCTGGGCCTGGGGCTTCCTTCTCTAGCCTGCTCCTGATCCCAAGGTACAAAAAGGAAAGTCAGGGACCTCAGAGAAGCAGAGAGACAGAAAGGACTTCACAGAGCGGCAAAAGTTAGAAGAAGACAAAGATCTATGCATCTATGTGGTCCCTGGACCAGTTACAACAATATCACTTAAGAACATGTTTAAATGGGGGTTCTGGTAGCACTGTCCACTGGAGTGGTGCTGCTTGAAATAAGAAGGATCTAAAAAGACTGATCTGGAAGCAGGAGCGGCATCCACTTCCGAAATGGCTTGCCTCCGGAAACTCTATGTACGAACAGTGCTCAGGCTGTTCGTTCATAGGGTCGCTATGAGTCATCTACAACTCAACAGCATCAAACAACAACAAACAAAAGGACTGATATTGTAGGATCTCACTGACCTGAAATATCTATACTAGGTAAATTCTTAAAGATAAAAGTTCATGAATCTTTACCAGGAGCAGGGAGAAGGGGAATATGGGGAGTTATTGTTTAAGGGGACCTGAGTCTCTGTGTGAATGAGGAGAACCATTTGGAAATAGTGGTAGTGGTTACAAAGCATGTTGAGTGTAAGTAATTGTCCAGTGAATTTTACCATTAAAAAGTGTTCAAGTGAAGGGAGCTCTGGTGGCCTAGTGGCAAGAAGTTGCACTGCAATCCCAGAGGTGCGCGGTTCAAATCCACCAGATGCTGTGCTGGAAAAGGAAGGACAATCTCCTCCTGTACCAATCAGGTCTGATTTGACGGTACACACATAAAAAAATAATAAAAACAATAATAAAATAAAAAAACAGGAAAAGTGTTAAAGTGGCTTCTTGTTGTTGTTGTTGTTACGTGGCCTAATGGGTAAGGAATTGTGCTGTCAACTGTTGGAAGTCAGAACTGATTCATCATTGACTCTCCGACGGATTTTCAGAGGCAGTAAATTGCTTAAGAGGTGATTGCCCATCCTTCTCGTATGGAACAACTGGTGGATTCGAACACGAGCCTCTTTGAGATTGCAGCACAACAGCTTCTGACAACTAGGCCACGTAACAACAACAACAAAATATAATTGTTATGTAGCAAGTTATTTGAAGCCACCGGGCACAATCTCCTCCCATGCAATTTACAGCATCTGTAAACCTTCTTGTCGGTCAGCTATGAGGCAGTTCCAACATGACAACCCCTAACAGTAATAATATTGCATCATCATCATCCTCCATTAACTTATTCTATACTAGAAAGACAACGTTCAAAATGCAAATTCTCAGGCCCCTGGAATCGGAAAGAGAGTGGGCCTCACAGCGCATATTTTCACAAGCCCTCAGATGGTTTTGAGACTCCTTGAGGTGTGAGAACCCCTGATTTAGAATAGAGGAACTGAAGTAGAACATGGAAGAGGGAGAGAGGAAAACAGAGGAGAAGTGAGAAGAGGAGATAATGAAGAAGGGATAAGAGAGGGACCACAAGAGAGGAGCAATGTGGAAATGAATTTGCTGGGCCCTGAAGCCCAGTCCTGCCACACGTGTGCTTCATTCTGTTTCCACAGGTGACACATCCCACTGACCATGTAGCACTGGCCCTGCCCACCATTCGCAGGCCTCTTTTTATCAGCAGGTTCTTCTGAGTGAACTGACATCAATGTTACCAATGATCTCATCCTCACCAGTCAACTTCCGGCACCACGGGGAGGGTGCAGCCTCATTTCTCTGATCTGCAAAATAACGCTTGTGTTTGTCTTTTGCTGGTGGAGCTTTCTGAGTCCCTTTCTGATGGATACTCTGTTTTCAGCTTCAACTATTAGCTAGAATCACTTCCAGGCTGCATTTTAAATAGCAGTCAACCTCTTTTCCAAAGTGCCAAACCAATGGACAATGAGCTGTGCCCTAGGATTGTCATTTGGTCTTGACATAGTTCATGTCTAAAGCATCTTGGTCCCTACACTGAAAGTCAGAAAATACATGATGTCTTCACATCTGGTTGATAAACTCAAATGTCAGAACTAACTAACAGGTGACCCTGTAGGAGGTTCTGAGAGACCATAAATCGCATGGGAAGAGATTGCCCATCTTTCTTCAGGGAGTGGGTGGGAGATTTGAACCACCTTAGAGAAGCAGGACAGCTCTCTACATACCAAGCTAACAGAGCGCCCTCAGAAGTAACTGACTGCTGCCTCCCGAGGCTTCTGGGATTTCAACTAAGGGTCAGGCATATCTCCAGCTTGAACCTTCTACCACCTGGGAGTCAGAATGATATTTACTTCACCCATGGAAGACAGTGTTTGGTGGAACTCGCCGATTAATACAAGCTTGGAAGCAGGAGTGGCATCCAGTTCTGAAAGTGCTTGCCTCCAGAAACCCTATGAACTGGAAGAAAGGAAGAAAGTTATTTAAGTGTACAGGTCTTTCATTCATAGGGTCGCTATGAGTCTCCTACAATTTGACAACAATTAACAACAACAACAACAACAAAGACTCAGATCTTCTATATGTGCCCCAATCATCTTGGGTGGCTGTCAGGACTATTGTGAGTTTGTTTTGGGTTTGGTTTTTGTTGTGTACTATTAGAGCTATGTTATAGCTGACCCTTCAGGGGGTTTTCAGAGGCACTAAATCGTACAGAAGGAGACTACTCATCTTTCTCCCACAGAGAAACCAGTGGATTTGAACCCTTTGGATTGACAGTACAATTACTTACCACTAAACCACCAGAGCTCCCTGTTCCAGTTTTAACACTGCTAAGAGAGCTGTACAATGGCCAAGGATGACAGAAGAAAGATTAATGCCTATGAGATGTGGTGCTGGGGAAGACAACTTGATGTCCTATTGCAACTACTGGTTACTCCTGTTTGTTTACTGTTTATTGTCAGGTCAGAACTCACCCATAGCTGACCCTCCAGCAGGTTTTCAGAGGCAGTTAATCACATGGGAGGAGATTGTCCATCCTTCCCCCGAGGAGCAGCTGGTGGCCTCAAACTAAATGCCTTTGGGTTTGCAGCACAGCTTCTTGCCACTAGGCCACCAGAGCTCTCTGATAACATGCTCAGAGCACATGAGTTTGAAGTTTGGCCATCTTTGCCTCTACTGTGCACTTCCACCAAGAAAGATTTGTTTGCTTTTTTGGCCTATTCGGTATTCTTCACCAGCACCAAAATTCAAGGCCATTGATTCTTCTTGGTCTGCTCGTGTTCACTGTTGTAGTTAGCTCTGTTGTCTTGGTTGGTAGAATGTTGTGCTGTCAATCCAAAAGCAGGTGGTTCGACTCCACCAGCTACGCCCAGTGATGAAGGCGGGTGGGCAGTCTCCATCTGGGTGATTTACAGTCTCTGAAAACCCACTGGAGGTTTTTAAGCCAGGTTGTGACTTTAAGGCAATAAGTTTAAGTTGTTTAATTCCTGGAGGAGTCAATAAGCCAAAAAATGGTAAATGTATACCTTGAGTGCTCTGTGCTTCGAATAATGGGCTACTAGACTTTAACAAGGGAGCTCTAATGTCTTGTTGTTGTTGTTGTTGTTGTTATTATGTGCTGTCAAGTTGCCTGTGACTCATAGCGACCCTATGTACAATGGTCCTAAACCCCGCGCTATCCTGTGCCAATCGCACTGTCTCTGACACACCCATCCCGATTACCCCAGTCACTGAATCAATCCCCTCCTTCCCCTCCTGCCCTGTCCCTCTACCCTCCCAAGCACGTGGCTTGGTCGTAAGAAAATGCTCCACTAAATGACTTGATGACACTTAACAACATCAACAATCCAAAGGTACGAAGTTCAAGTCCACCAGGTGTTCTGCAAGAGTAAGATGTGCAATATCTTCATGTGGGATTTATTGTTAGGTGACATTAAGTTGAGCACAACCCTTAGCGACCCAATGAACAACAGATCAGAACCCTGTCCTACACTGCGCCGTCCTCACCCACCCTGCTGACACACTAGAGCCCACTGAGCCAATGGCTGTATCAATCCACCACCTGGCTGAGCATCTTTCTCCCCTTGGCCAACCCTCTGCCTTTGTGAGCATTGTGCCCATCTTTAAGGAATAGCTCCTTCCAGAAACATGCCCAAAGTGTGTGAGGCGAAGCTTTATTAGCTTTGCCTCCAAAGAGCGCTCTGACTGTATTTTCTCAAAAACATAGCTGTTTGACTTTTGGCAGGATGTTCAGTATTCTCCAACACCAGGGCTCAAAGGCATAAATATTTCTTCTCTCATCCTTATCATATTTTAGATGATACAGTATATATTATTATATGATATGCTATATTATGTATTATATATTGTATATTATATATTACATATTATGTGTATGTGTGTGTGTGTGTGTGTATACACACACACATACAATAATGGTTTTGTACAGTATTTTTTCCTTATGGGACTTAGTTCACTTAGCATAAATCTCTCTAGTCTCTCCCAAGTTAAGTAGTAATTTACAAGATCATTGCTCCTGTGTGCTGTGTAGTATTCCATTGTATGCATGTACCATAATTTCTCAAACCATTTGATTGTGGTTGGACATGTGGGCTGTTTCCACATTCTTGCAATAGTGAATAACACTGCTATGATCTCCCATGCACAAGTCTCTGTTTGAGCCTCCGTTTACTTTCTTCATGAATGATATGCTTGATATCATCTCACAACTCATCAGGTATTGGGTAATTGGCATTTAATGCTTCAAATCTGTTCTTAAGATGATGATTCAAGATCATATTGTGGTTCTTGCAGACTTGCTTTAATTTTTTTTTTGCCTCAATTTAAATTTGCACATGAGTAATTGTCCATCCTAGTTTAGTGTAGTTTCTCCAACAATTCTTTCCACAGATATAGTCAGTCTGATTCCTATACTGACCATCAGATGAGTTCCATGTTAAGTCCCTGGTTTTTTTTTTTATTTCCAATGACTAAATCTTTGAAACTACAAAATTCAGCCATTCTATTTCCAACTTCATTTATATCATCAAGCTCAAATTTTCTGACAACTATTCCTGAAGAATGGTATTAAACATGGACTCCCAGGAGACCAAATAGGTCTGTCCTGGAGAGGGTGAAACCAGGTTTCTCCTTGGAGGCAAGAACTTTGAAGCTCTGTCTCACATATTTTGGACATGTGACCAGGAGGAACCAGTTCTTGGAGAAGGGCATCATGCTTGAAAGGGAGGAGGCACAGAAGCAGCAAAGGCAAGGAAGACCCCAGGTGGGATAGATTGACACAATAACTGGGACAATGGGATTGGGTGTGTCAGAGTCATTGAGACTGGCTCAGGATAGAGCAGGGTTCAGAGCGGTCGTCCATAAGATCACTATGACGAGTAGATGACTCAACAGTGCATAAATACAACAACATTCCTTCTTCATTCATTGTTTCAAACTTTTGCACTCCAGTCACTAATTACCATTAACTCATCTTGATTACATTTCAATCAATATCCATTTCTGTCTGTTTTGGATTGCAAGATTTGGTAAGAAAATTTCAATTTCTTCTTTTTCAGATTTAGGAGCATATATTTGAATTATTTTGGCTTCTCAGTTCTTTGGTGCAATATTCAGAGTCTCTTCTAACATCTATTTAGGTCTTTTCGTCTTCCTCCATCTTTGTAATGAATGATCTTTTGCATTATTCTTGGATGATGTTTCTTTTTAAAAAAAATTTTATTGACATTTTAATGAAAGTTTATTGAGAACTTGGATTTCCACTGATTCATTGTTGTACATTTTATTCCCTAACCCCCTCTACTTTGGATTTCTCTTAAAAAATATTTCATTGTTGCACAGTTTCCTCCGTCCCCAATCCACTTTTTATGCACCTCTTATTCTGGACTGTTGTCATGCAAATAATACCTAATTATTTTATTTTTAAACAGTTCTTTCCCTCATCTTTATTCTTTCTCTGTATAGATAATATCTATTCTCTATAATATGTCTGTATAGATTCTATGAACATTATTTATTCCTTCTCTTCTTAGTTTCCTTCCAACCCCCCTGTCAGTCCTGTTTTATAACATTGACATTATGTGGTATTTGTCCTTTTATGACTGAGACATTTCTTTCAGTATAATGTCCTCCAGGGTCACCCATTTTATATAACAGTTTATGAGTTCCTTCTTTTACAGTGCTGCATAGCATTCCATTATGTGAATATACCACAGTTTCTCTATCCACTCATTTGCTGATGGGCACGTGGGTTGTTTCCATCTCTTTGTTACTGTGAACAGTGCAGTAATAAACAGAGGTGTCTAAACCTAAATAAGCGTATATCTGTTTGAGTGACAGTTCTGATTTATTTAGAATGTATTCTCAGTAGTGGAATTACGGGGTCAATTTGTTCATTAGTCTTTGTTCATTAGTGTTTAAGGCCTGAAACCTGTTCCTGAGTTGGTTTTTAAGTTCAGGTGAGATAGACTCAAGATAAAATTGTTAATCCTGTGGATTTGATTTGACTCTGAATATTGCACTAGAGTGCTGAGAAGCCAAAGCAAAGGGAAGAAACAAGAAGTTAAGAAGCTGAATAGAATATTTCAAAGGATAGTTCAGGAGGACAAAGTAAAAAATAATGAAATGTGCAAGGATCTAGAGTTGGAAAATCAAAAGGGCCAAATTTGCTTGCCATTTCTTTAGCTGAAGGAACCAAAGAACAAATTCAAGCCATGAGTTGCAATACTTAAGGATGCTATGGGCAGAATATTGATTGAATGATCCAGGAAGCATTAAGAGTATACAGAGTCACTGTACCAAAAATAATTGGTTGACAAGAAGAATTTCATAAAACAACACATGATCAAGAGGTAATGAAGGAGGAAGTCCAGGTTGCACTGAAGGACTTAGCAAAGAATATGGACCCAGGAAGTGATAGAATGCCAATTAACATATTTCAACAAATGGATGTTGCCCTGGATGTGCTCACCAGGTTGTACCAAGAAATCTGGAGGACAATCACCTGGCCAACTGACTGGAAGAGATCCTTATTTACTCCCATTCCAAAAAAAGTTGACCTAACAGAGTGCGGAAATTATCACTGTGGAACAATATCTCTAATGTCTCATGCAAACAATATCCTGTTGAAGATTATTTAAAAATGACTGGAAGATGATATTGTGAGAGAACAAATAGAAACACAAGCCAGGTTCATAAGGGGCAGTGGCACTAGAGACATTGTCACCAAAGTCAGATGGATCTTGAAAGAGAGCAGAGAGTACCAGAGGAATGTCTACCTGTGTTTCATCGATTATCCAAAAACATTGTGTAGATTATTAGTTTTAGAAGTTATATTTCTTGCTGTTTTAATTTGAAATATTTTATTTCTACTAGAATGGAACCTTTTTTTTTCACATGTAACTATTTTATTTCAATATTATGGTTTCAGTATTTAACATATCCAAATGAATATTAGAATGTAGTATGGCATATTACACTTATCAAAATTAATAATGAAGTATAATATGGTATCTTATATAAGAAGTTAATATTTTTATCCAAATGGCTAATCGTGTATTTCCTATCTATTTCTCTTGTCTCAAAATTCAGCTATGAATATACGCATATTTGTTTCTGGACTTCTGAGATGCTTCGTTACTCTGCCAACTTTTATCCCAGGACAGCACAGTCTTAATTATTATAGCCTCATTGCACATTTTAATGTTGTATAACATGAATCATCTATCCCTATTCACTTTTCATGATTTTTATAACTTCTTCCAGTTGTGTAATTTTCCGGTAAAATTATGAAATAATTTTATAAATTTCTCTCAAATTGGTATTTTGATGTTATAGCTTTAAATATTAAATTAGTATGAGACAGAATGAACATCTTTGTTAGAGACAGTTGTTCTTAACTTATTTTTTATAAATACTATGTATCAGAGCGTTGGACAATGACTAGGGAGGATAGAAGGAGAGTTGATGCCTTTGAGCTGTGGTGCTGGAGAAGAGTACTGAATGTATCATGCAAACAGATTCATCTTGGAGAGGATTAAACCAAGCTACTCCTTGGAGGCAAGGATTCTGGGGCTTCGTCTGAC
>NW_006399777.1:15675345-15683819 GCF_000299155.1 Elephantulus edwardii | reverse complement strand
TACCATGGACTTCCAGGAAAGCAAACAGATTCATCTTGGAGAGGATTAAACCAACCTGCTCCTTGGAGGCAAGGATTCTGGGGCTTCGTCTGACATACTTTGGACATGTTGCCAGGAGGGACGGGTCCTTGGAGAGGGACATCATCCTTGGGAGAGTGAAGGGACAGCGCAGGAGGGGAAGACCCTCTATGAGATGGATTGATTCGGTGACTGGCGTAATCGGGATGGGTGTGTCAAAGGCAGTGCGGTTGGCGCAGGACAGAGCAGGGTTTAGGGCTGTTGTGCATAGGGTCGCTATGAGTCGCAAACGACTCGACGGCACGTAACAACAACAACAACACATTACTTAATAGAAATTTTTATTGTCTATATTTTGTTGTAGTCAGGGGAATCTTGAGCCTGAAATCTATAGGAGAGGCTCGCAGACTAAAATCTCAAGCAAGATTTTTGTCATAATTTTTTTAAAAATGTGATTTTTTATTATAGTCTTGGATCAAACTTCTTTCTTCTGGAAACTTCAGATTTGCTTTTAATATCTCCAACTGATTATACAAGGCCTATTTATAATACAGAAAGTAAACTTCTTAAAGTCAAATGATTCCAAGTATTAACCACATCTATAAAATTCCTTCACAACAACATATAGGCTGGTCTGTTTGAGAAAATAAGTAGGCACTGTAGCCTAGTCAATTTGACACATAAAATTGTCCAGCACTGTGTCATACTTCTTAAGTGCTTTTTATATAGTTTTGCAGTTGCCCAATATATTAAAAATTATTATTAGTCTATTTAAGACTATTTAAATCCTTCAACAGAATCTGTTTTCTTTTATTAATATACACAACACAGCAGTCTGCAATAAAGAAGAGTACTAATCCCAAATCTTCCCTATTTTCTATTTAATTTTTTCCTGCTTTATTGCATGGTCTAGAACATCTAGAAAGAACACCTGACGATATATTTATTGTTTTCTAATTTCAATAGAAAGGAACTTATTGTTTTGCAATTACATCTAATTTTTGTTATGGCTATAACATAGACATTCAAATAAGGGACCTTCTATATTTATTTCACTAATAAATATTACCCATGATGAGTGCTTCTTGTTTGCAAGGCACTTTAGCATCTACAAAGATAATAATATATTAAACTAGACTTAAATTCCTGAAACAAATTCTACTTCATTATGATACTGCTTTTAATAATTTTACTTGGCATTCTTATTCTTACTTCTATGTTAACAAATATAATTAATGCATAGCTTTCTCATTTTTGTTTTTCTTCTAGCTTTCTCAACATTATTGTCAATGGTTCTGATTATTTAACAATCATTATTATTAAAGCCTAACATGGAAAGGGAAAAGGATTCAAATTATAAAGTCATATCTTGATTAATTTTCCCAAAACAAACTTATTAACCATTTTTCAGACATTATCAAGAAAGACAAAGTAATTTTTATCCTAGAAGTTCCCCTCAAATTGTTTTGCGTTTACCATTATTTTCAGTCCACTCACAGCTCTACAAAAGTAAATAAATAATCCCACCAACAGTATATGAGACTTCCTATCTCTCCACATTCGTATTGTGCATTCCACCCTCTTTATTTCCCAAAGGTCCTTCAGCCAAGGATACATTGGTTTTCCTAGTTTCTTATTATTGTGGTGTCAAATTCCTTTCCCTTCATGTTCAGCATGTATATGTATGCAAGTGGTTGGAAGTACTGTTCAATAGGAACAGAACTATGTGCCTAATATACTCAGGGTCAGGGTAGGGAATAATCTTAGAATTGTTGTTGCTATGTGCCATCAAGTCACCTGCGATCCATAGTGACCCTGTGTACAGCAGCTCTGAATCCTGCTCTATTCTGAGTCAGTCTCACTAATTCCGACACACCAACCCCTCCTGCCCCAGTTGCTGTATCAATCCATCTCATCTGGGGTTTTTTCTGCGCTGCCCCTCCATCCTTCCTGGCCACGTGCCCAAAGTATGTGAAAGGGAGCTTCAAAACCCTAGCCTTCAAGGAGAAACTTGGCTTCACTGAATCCAAGAAAAACCTATTTGTTCTCTTGGCAGTCCATGTTATGTTCAAGATTCTTCTCCAGCACCACAACTCGAAAGCATTGATGCTTTTTCTGTCATCCTTAGTCGTTGTCCAGCTCTCTGAAGCATAACAAATAATTGCGAAGGCATTCTGGTGTGTTAATGTGTTAACGGAAAGGTTAGAAGTTCAAATCCACAAAAGAAAGATGGGCAGTATCCTTCCACAAAGATTTCTCATACTCATTGCTATAGAGTTGGGGCCAACTCATAGCTGACCCTCCAGTGGGTTTTTCAGAGGCTGTCGACGCATGGGAGAAAATTGTCCAGCTCTCTTCTGTGGAGGAGCTGGTTGATTTGAACTGCCTGTCTTCACGTTGGCAGCACCACTGCCTGCTCATAGGCCACCAGAACCCCCTTGTAAAGATTAACAACCTTGGAAACCAGAGGGGGGGTCTTTATGAGTTTGAATTGATTCTATGGCAATGGGTTTGATTGGGGTTTGTGTAGTTTTAACAACGGTAGACACAAGAAAGATCACCTCTTGTGTCTTCCCACAACAGGTCAGTGGGCATCATTCAAGGATATATGGGCAACTGTCTTTGAGTCTACTTTCCAGAAATTAACCTGCAGCTACCTTCCAATGACAGGCAAAGGTGGAGGGCAATCTGTTACTCAGCTGAATGTCAACACTCCTGCTTTCTTTAAAACCAAAGAATTATTCTACTAGGTCTTCATTTAACCTCTTACAGGAAGTCACATCTCTGTCATCATCAACATTCATTGCTAAAACTTTCAAAATTACAGAGGGTCAGGGATTTTATCTGACTTGCAAGCAAACATTTTCCTGCTATTGTTTAATTGCTGATGGCTGAAAACACAACACATTGGGTTGAAGATGATCAGAGTAATCAGGGTGTCATCTCTTTGGCTCCATCTCCTTGAGTTCTAGTTATCACAGGATGTTGAAAATGAAGGCCAGATGACACCTCTATGTCGCCATACAGGAAAGGAGCCCTGACATGATGTTCTGTAGTACAGAAGAAAACCCTGGACTTAACATAGGTTTAATTTTTGGTTTTAGAGAAAATCACTGTGTTTATTGTAATGGGCAGCAAGCATGCCCACACTTAGGAGGGTGACACACTGTCTGTTTACCAAAGCTTCTTAGTATAGGAACAGGCTTGAAAAGACAGTCCAGAATAGTGATTAATCACTGCCTTATCCATCAGGCATGTAAAAAAAGAAGAACGCCATGGATAATTGTCTCTAAACAAGCTGAGAAAATGAAAGCACTGAGTCTTGCACATGATAGATGTAGGATTCTTCCATATGCCCTTTAGCAGACTGACACCTTCCTTTCTACTATTTGCTAGATGAGAATTTTTATCATGAATGGATATTGGGTTTTGTCAAATGACTTTTTTCTATATCTATTGAGATGATAATGGCATGGCTTGTCCTTCCTTCCTCCCTCCCTCCCTCCTTCTTTATTTCTTTCTCTTTCTTTTCTTTCTTTCTTTCTTTCTTTCTTTCTTTCTTTCTTTCTTTCTTTCTTTCTTTCTTTCTTTCTTTCTTTCTTTCTTTCTTTCTCATGGTGTATTATATCAATTGATTTTTCTGCTGTTAAATATACAGACCCTGGATGAGATGAATTTACACAATAACTTGGGTAATGGGGTATGCCGGAGAGAATAAGATTGGCTCAGGATAGGACAAGGTTCAGAGCTACTGTGCATAGGTTTACTATGAGTTACAAGTGACTCAACAGCACATAACAACAACAATAACAACCTTTCAGGTACTAACCCAATACATTATATACTATGCCACCAGGGTTGCCACCAAGATTCCTTAGTCATGAACTGTTCTAGTGGGTAGGAAAAAAGAAATTCAATGTTATAAAGATGTTCATCATAATTTAAGAACTAAATTTAATTGATATAATGGCTAAAAGTTATATTTTTCAGTACTTGAGTTAAATAATATATTTATATGAAAAAATAACCATGTATGAGTATCTACAAAATTATGAGAAAGAAAAAAATGGGAATTATTCTAACAAATTTTAGAATATATTAGAAATTATAGAAATGAAATAGTTTGCTATTGTCACATTACTAGAAAATTGATCCATAAAACAGAACAGGGAATACAGATATAGATCCAATATTCAGTCAAAAATTTTGCACGTGTGAAGGGTGACATTTCCTATCACTATAGAAAAGACGGATGATTCAATACATGGTGTTCTGACAACTCACAAGCCCTCAGGAGAAAATAAATTTGAATGCCTTCTTCACACTTTACATTTATGTAAATTGCAATTGGATCAGAAATTTAAACATATGAAATGAAACCACAAAAGTACTAAGCAAAGACATTAGAGAGTTTAAAAAATAATCTTCAAATTAAGGTTTTATGAATACAGTACAAAACCAAAAGCCTTAATTAAAGTTGATTGTGCTGGAAACATAAAAACAAAAATATTCAAGATATGCATATGATTACCTGGTCTTTCACAAAAATATAGAGGCAACTCAATGAAGAAAATCACTAGTATTTTTAAACAAATAGGGCTGGAAAAAGATTAGATTAACATGCAAAAAAGATGAAACTAGACAAGAGACTTTACATATTTAAAAAGATTAACTTGAGAAGTATTGTAGACTTAAATGTAAAACTAGAATATTTCTAAGAGGAAATAAGACCAAAACAACTATGAGATATCATCTCACCCCAGTCAGAATAGCAAAATTTAACAGAACAGCAAGCAACAAATGCTGGTGAGGTTGTGGAGAAACTGGAACCCTTATTCACTGTTGGTGGGAGTGTAAAATGGTGCAACCACTGTGGAAGGTGGTGTGGTGCTTTCTCAAAAAGTTGCAAATAGAGATACCATTTGACCCAGCAATTCCACTACTGGGAATATACCCCAAAGAGACCATAACTGACATCTAAGCAGATATATGCACATCCATGTTTATCGTGGCTTTGTTCCCAATAGCAAGGAGTTGGAAACAACTTAAGTGCCCATCAACAAACGGATAGAGAAGTTGTGGCATATCCACACAATGGAATACTACACTGCATTGAAAAACAAGGAACTCATACAATATTATTCAAAATAAGTGACCCTGGAGGACATTATACTGAGTGAAGTGTCAGTCACAAAAGGACAAATACTGCATAGTGCCACTGTTGTAAAACAAGACTGACCTCGGGATAAATAATGTATACTGCATTGAAACAGATGAGGAAGAAAACTGTTTAAAGGGGATATGTGATTAGGTATTATTGTCATGACAGGAGTCCAGAACAAAGGCTACAGAGTGGAGTGGACCTGGGTGGAGGGATTGCAAAATAATGAAAGAACTTTTCTTCTACTTTTCAATGAGAAGAGTGTACTCTGGTGGGGGTCTGGGGGGAGGGATTGTAAAATAATGAAAGAACTTTTCTTTTACTTTTCAATGAGAAGAGTGTACTGGGGTGGGGGACACGGGTGGTTAGGGAGAAAAGTGCAAAAATGAATGAATGGAAATCCAAAGCCTCTGTAAATATTCATTATAATTAATAAAAAACATGATAAAAAAAGGAAATAGGACAAAACTTATACAAATTTTGGTGTCATGTTGACTCTTTCAAATACCACATTAAAAGCATGATCCAGGGAAGAAAAAGTGGAAAGTTGTCTTTATACTAAAAGTTAAAATTTCTGTTCTACTCCACACATTGTTAAGACAATAAAAAGATATGTCACAGAGAAAAATCTTTTCAAACGTATGTTTGATAAAAAGGTTTATCTAATCTTTATTTTACAAAACTAGGTGGTTGTTGTTATGGAGTTGAGTTGGAACTGACCCGTAGCTGACCATCGAGTGGCTTTTCAGGCAGTAAATAGCATAGAAGGAGATTGCCCATCCTCTCCCACAGAGCAACTGGTATCTTTGAGTTCCATGCAGCACAGCTTCTTACCACTAGGCCACCAGAGCTCTCAAGAAGCCAAAAACAATCCATATGGTATTGGATATAGTTGATTAAAGATGAATTTAAGTTTAGCTTAATGAAGATATAGATGGTTTCACAGTTTAGTATACAAATAGATATTTGCTGATTCTGAGAGTTGAGAGGAATTTAGAAACAATGACACTGCAGTGGCAATGAACCTATCATAACAGCTTCATGACCAACTGTCTGGAAGAAATCCGTATTTGTTCCCATTCCAAAAAAAGGTCATCCAAAGAGATCAGAAATTATCAAACAATTTCATTAATATAAGTTAAAAAAAAACCATGCTGAAGATTATTCAAAACTCACTAGAACGGGACAGCAGCATGGGACTTCCAGAGGTTGAAGCTGGATTCAAAAGATGTGCATGAAGGATATCTTTGTTGATGTCAGCTAGATCATGGTGGAAAGCAGAGACTAACAGATGTTTATTTGTGTGGCTTTAAATTTTTATTTATTTTTTTACCTCAAATAGGAAAAGGTGACCCTTGAACATTACAGGATTGAATCATATTGGTTCACATTTCCCTGTCAGTATCACAGCGAGCTCAAGTGTTTCGATGAGATGCTGTGTGATGTTAAACTTCTCTTTCTGGATGCTTCCTCTTATCTCAACACAATGTGATTATGGGAGTTCTGACTAGGGTAGTGGGGAAGAGCCCTTAACTTGCATGTTGTTCAAAGGTCATCTATACATCTAAGCAAATAAGAACATTCATCTGACTTAGAAATAGTTGAGTCTGTCTTTAATAGAAAAATCGTGCCTTTCTATATTAATCAATAGGACACATCTTGAAATTTTAATATGACTGATTTATTTGTGTTTGATTGACGATGTAAAGCCATTTGACAGAATGGACTGAAATCCCAGAACACTTAATCATACTCAAGTGAAACCTATGCGTAGGCCAAGCAACAGTTGCTGAAACAGAACAAGGGAACACTGCATCGCTTAACATCATAAAAATGCGAGTAAGGGTTTTGTTTTCTCCATTCCTATTCATTCTGTATGCTGAGCAAATTATTTGAGAAATGCGTTTATATGGAGACAGATATGGCATCAAGCTTGGACGAAGTGTCAAAATCTGTTGTTCATAGCATTTCAATGAGTCTCAGTTGATTTGACATCCCCTAATGGGCCATCTCCTCTAGTGGGATCAACTGCCTCTCAGAACCTGCCAAAGGGCCAGCTACGTGTCAGTTCCGACTTGATGATACCCAATAACAACAACAACAATAATAACAACAGTAATGCCTGACTTTGGTTTTCACTAGCATTCTCTCATGAAATGAACAGGGCTTCTTGAATCCGCAGCTAATTCTAGTATTGGGGCAGGAAGTATACTATATAAGCCTAGAAGATTTTGTAGTGCCCCAAAGTAAGGGGCTGCTCTATAAAAATGCCCATGATGATTTATCAAATGAACACAGAGGCAAGTTAAGGCTACTGAACCCTAAAAGGGAGAAAAACATGAGTAACAAAATAATGTATAAATAAATATCTGGAATAAATAAAGATCTGGAAGTCCATACTTATATAGGGAAATAAAATAAACAAACAAAAAAAATGGAGGGAGAATAGACAAATGTCCCATGGAGAAGAATTCCAAATCATTCATAAAGATTTTCTTCCCCCTTCTTCAGTGTAGGCCTCATGCACGCACGTTGTTGTTGTTTGGTGCTGCCAGGTCAGCTATGACTCTTGTGAACAGCAGATCTGAACCTTGCCTTATCCTATGCCATTCTTATAATCTCTGTTATGCTCAAGCCCATTGTGATAGTCATGGCATCAAGCCATCTTGGTGAGGTTCTTTCTTTCTTTTGCCAACCCTCATATCTTTCCCAACATGCAGTCTCTCTCTCAGAGAAACTGTGCCCAAAGTGAGGGAGATGAAATTGCACCATCATTATCTCCAGTGAGCACTCTGGGTGCAGTTCTTTAAATAGAGATTCATTTTTCCTTTTGGCCGTCCATAGCATATTCAGTACTATTCTCCAACACCACAATTCAAAGGTGCAGATTCTTCTTGGGTCTTCCTGTGTCCAACTTCCAGAGCCTTAGGAAGGAATCGAAAATGCCAACCTTTAGATTTTAGGCTTTAAATTGCAACATCACTTTAGTGTTTAACATCCTTGCTCTTTAGAGCTTTGGAGAGGTCCTTTACAGTAGATTTCCCAAATGCAACACGTATTTGAATTTTTGACTACTGCTATCAAGGGTGTTGATTATGAATACAAGTGGAAAAAAACCCCTTCACTCTTTTTCCATCTAGCATGTTGTTGCCTACTGGTCCAGTGATGAAGATTTTTGTTTTTTTGATGTTGAAAAACAACCTATCTTGAAGGCTGTACTTTTTTAACTTCTGAAGTAAATATTTAAAGTCTTCTTCACTTTCCTCAAGCAAGTTTGTGTTTTTGGCATCACTTA
>NW_006399777.1:15641796-15674980 GCF_000299155.1 Elephantulus edwardii | reverse complement strand
TGGTTACGGTGAAGAAGATAGACAAACACCAGCTCAGCCTAGTGAACAAGGTAAACATCGGCAGTGATAAGTCATGTTTATGGCATAGCCTTTTTACCTGATGTGATTAAAATAACATTTTACCTCTGTGGTCTTCCATCCTAATAATTGAATACGACAAACCAACCGTCAGTCTAACTCCAAGTCGAGAACTTTTTTGCAGAATACTTAACCAAGATCTGTCAAGATAATAAAAAACAATAGTGTCTGAGAGACTGTCATGGCAAAAGGCGTAATGACTAAATATAATGTGGTATCTGGATAGAACTCTGAAACAGAAAAAAAAAAATATTAACGAAACCCTGAATAATGTACAGTTCAAACTCCCTGCTGCATATTTTGTTCCATCTCAATCCAACACTCCATTGGGTTTCCAAGGATGTAAATGTTTACAAAAAAGACAGCACTCATCATTCTGTGTAATCTAGAGGATTTGAAGTGATAACCTTTCAGTTAGTAGTGTTAACGTTCTATAAATGTTAAATAATAGAGGACACTGAGGTGGTGTGTATTAAAACATTCTATGTTGTTGTTGAGTATCGTCAAGTCAGAACTGACTCATAGTTGACTCCCCAGTGGGTTTTCAGAGATAGTCAATCACATGGGAGGAGATTGCCCATCCTTCTCCCATGGAGCAGCTGGTGGATTCAAACTGGGTGCCTTCAGGATTGCAGTGCAATTTCTTACCAATAGGCCACCAGATTGAATTAACTATGTGATGTTAACTATTATTAATAAATTTTAACACTTTTTTCCCAATAAAAAAAAATAGGCCACCAGGGCTCCTTAAAACACTCTATAATGTGTATTAATTTTTTTCCTAAGTCTAAAAACTCTTCTAAATATTAAAATGCTACTATAAAATTTATAATGGAAAAAAACTTAGAAATCATTGAAATACAAATACATTTAACACACATCACAGCTAATGGTCCATCTTAGCATATAAAGAGTTTCTTTAAGACATTTCTATAAGCCATCAGCAACTAAGTAGAAATATTGTCCAGGTTTAACCAGATAGTTAACGGAAATGGAGTTACAAAAGACTTTTGAATGTTTAAAATTTAATCAATAGGCTTCGTAATAGGAAAAATGGAAATTAATAGAAGCATTGTCCAGGTTTAACTAGGTAACAGAAATGAAATTACAAAAGGCTTTTGAACGTATAAAAATTTGATCAATATCACTCATAATAGGAAAAAATGAAAATTAAATTCGTGGAGTTTAATTTTAGAATGGCAAATTTTAGAAAGGTATTTTTCACTGATGGGTCAAGTCTGATAGCACAGACATGCTGGAAAGGAAGGAAAATACAATAATTCTATTCACTCTGGGAATATAAATAGATTTAACTTTAATGGAAAGAAATTTTGCAATACATATAAAAATTAAACGCTCATATACACTTTGAATCAGCATTATTCACATCTAGGAATTTCTCCTCCTGTATGGTAAATACCTATGTGCACAAAGCGGTTCACAAAAGAATAATAATAGTAAATGTTGCTTGAATAATGTCAACATCCAAAAAGTTGGATACCTATCATTGTGGTATTCACAATGTGGATGAAGAATAGTGTGAAACACAGTGTAAACAAACTTTGTAAGCAAATAATTTTAAGAAGAAAAAACCAAGAGAGCAAAAAGATGATGGAAGAAAGACAAAGAGTCACTGTATCAAAAATAATTGATTGACACTCCATTTCAGAAACTTGTATATGATCCAGAACCAATAGCATTGAAGAAAGACGCTCAAATAGGATTGACGGAATTGGCGAAAAATAAGGCCCTGGGAATTGATGGGCTACCCACTGAGTGCTCCAGGCAACAGATGCAACTCTGGGTGTGCTTATTAGTCTGTCTTTGTCAACAATTATAGAAGACAGTTGTTTGGCCAACTGACTGGAAAAGAGTCATACGTGTTCCTATTCTCCAGAAGAGTGAACCAACAAACCACTGAAATTATTAAATAATATCATTAGCATCACAGGCAAGTAAAATCTTGCTGAAAACAATTCAAACCAACAGGAATCGGATATCTACAGGAAAATGGTGGAAATTCAAATGGAATTAAATTCAAGATGTGGAAGTATGACAGATATCATTGCTGATGTCACATGCATCTTGGCTGAAAGCAGAGAATATCAGAAAGATGTTCACTTATGTTTTGTTGACTATGTAAAGGCATCTGTGTGGATAACAAATGATGACTAAAATTTAGAAAAATGGGAATAAACACTTAATTTAGTTCATGTGAAAAATACATAGACCATGAAGCAGCTGTTCAAACAGAACAAAGAACCACTGACTACATGGCTTAAAATCAGGAAAGTGTGCATTAGGGTTGTATCTTTTCTTTATAGATACTCATTCTGTTTGTTGACCAAATAATTTTAGAACCATACTATTGTTGTGTTGTTGTTAAGTGCCCTCGAGTCATAGTGACCCTATGAAGCAGAGTCCTCGATGCTTGGGTGCCTTTCATCCTCTCTCCAGGTTCATAGGGTTTCCAGAGGCAAGCTGTTATGGAAGTGGAGGCCACTCCTCCTTCCACACTTGTCTAATTGGGGAGCTCCACCCCACTCTCAGTCCGCATTGGGTAGTCAACCATTAATGCATTTAACACATCCATGTCACAGTGTTCAGCCTCACAGCAACCACAAGTGACCATGGGACAGCAACTTGTACACCAGGGCTATATGACCTAGAGGAATGTCTGAACAAAAACAATGAAAGACTGCCCCAAGGGCCGCAGGCCTGAGGGCCCTTTTGGGCTTGAAGCTGCTGCTGCCTTCAATCCAAAGCCAAGCGTGGCTTCCCTGGCTCCTGGAGGCAGAGTCACCTTTCTCCAGAGACCGCCACAACACAACACAACACAACACAACTCCCACGTACACAGCATCATGCTCTCTGGCCAAATGATCACAGCCACCCTGGGTGGGGCAAACCTGGGCGATTGTGGCCATCTCCTCCCTCCTCTTCTTCTCCTTTTGGGCTTGAAGCCACTGCTGCCTTCAACCCAAGGCCAAGCGTGGCTTCCCTGGCTCCTGGAGGCAGAGTCGCCTTTCTCCAGAGATTGCCACAACACAGCACAACTCCCATGTACACAGCATCATGCTCAGAACCATACTATACACAGAAGAATATTGAATCAGGATTGGAGGAAGACTCATTAACATCTTATTTTATGCAGAAGACACAATTTTGCTTGCAGAAAGTGAAGAAGACTTGTATATAAATGATATCTATTGTTGTTAAGGGTTGACGAGTCAAGTACGACTAATAGCAGCCCTGTGAACAACAGACCAGAACCCTGTCCTATCCTGCTCCAACCTCATCACCTCTGACATACTTGAGCCCATTGCTGCAGTCACTGTGTCAATCCATATGGTTGAAGGTCTTCTTCTCTTTGACTGACCCTCTATTTTTCAAAGTGTGACATCTCTCTCTAAGGAATAGCCTCTCCCAGCAATAATGAATGAGAGGGGAAGTTTTGACATCTTTGCTTCTCAGGAGCACTCTAGCTGCACTTTCCCCAAGACTATTGGTTTGTTCCTTTGGCAGTCTGTGGGTTACTCAGTACTGTTCTCCAACACCACAACTCAAAGGCACCAACTCTTCTTCTGTCATCTCTATTCATTATCTTACTCTCAGATGCATACCAGCTGATTGAAAAGACCTTAACCTGAATCAGGCACACCTTAGTCTTCAAACTGACATAATGACTCTTTATTATTTTGAAGATGTCCTTGACAGTGAACTTGCTCAAGGTAAGATACCTCCTATTATGATTATGACAAGAGTCCAGAATGCATGCTGCATAGTGGAGTGTACTTGGGGGGAGGGCAGGATTGTATACCAATGAAGGAATTTTTCTTTTCCTTTTCAAAAAGAAGAGCAAACGGGGGGTGAGGGAGAGGGGTGAGCAGGGAGAAAAATGCAACAATGAATGAATGGAAATCCAAAATCTCTGTAAAAGTTCATTAAAATTAAAAACAAAAAAGAAAGGATAAGAAAATCGATAAAATTCCAATGAGGAGCCCAAGGAAGAAAGAGGGGGAGTACTGTTACATCATGGGAATTGGAACCATAGAACAATCTGTATTGTTGTTGTTGTTATGTGCCGTCGAGTCGCTTGCGACTCATGGCGACCCTATGTACAACAGCCCTAAGCCCTGCTCTCTCCTGCGCCAATCGCACTGCCTCTGACACACCCATCCTGATTACCCCAGTCACTGTATACAAACTATATAAATTGTGAAAACGAATTTGTTAAGTAGACATTAATATAAAACACACACACACACACACACACACACACACACACACACTTCTCCTATTCTCCTGACTCCTGATATCAATGGTATCGATTGTTGATGCAAACATGAGGAAATCGTTGACAACCTCAATCCTTTCTCCATCTGTTGCTGTGTGTCGTCAAGTCAGAATCACCCCATAGCTGACTTTCCAGCAAGTTTTCAGAAGCAGTAAATAGCTCAGGAGGAGAATGCCTTTGGGATTACACTGCAGCATTTCACCACTAGATTATCAGAGCCTCCCTGGAAGGTAAAATTTAAAAGGAAATGGAGCGTAGGAAAAGACCAAGAAAACTTTGAATAACGTGCATGAAACACAATGTTTATGAATGGTTGTATGTAAGTGATAAAACCATGTAATAAAAAAAACCTATAATCTGTTCTGGTAAACAATGTAGGCTAATTTTTTTTTTAAATTTAGGTTGTTTATTTTTCATTTCAATGAACATCTACAGAGATTTTGGGATTCCATTCATTCTTTGTTGCACCCTTCTCCCTGCACAAACCCCTCCCCCCCCATTTGCTAAAGCAAAAGAAAAACTCCCTCATTGGTACACAATCCCCCCCCGCACCTCCCCAAACCCCACCCCCTAGCCCCAAATATAATCCACTCTACAACCCTCATTGCATACTCCTACGATAAAAATAATGCCCTAAAATATAATACTTTTAGACTATTCTCTCTCCCATAGATTTCAATGCTGTAAACATATTTCATCCAGTTTTTCTCAGTCTTACCCCCACCCCAATGCCAGCCTCATTCTACAACAGTGGCACCATGTAGCATTTGTCCCTTTGTGACTGAGATACCTCACTCAGCATAATGTCCTCCAGGTTCACCCATTAATGTAGGCTAATTTTATAAATAAACTATTATTATAATAATAAAAATATTCCTTAAATTTTTCAATTTAGGAAGAGAGTGCTCTGATGACATAGTCCATAGGGTCACGTGAAACCTATGAGGTGTGCTGCTAACTCACGGCTCAAATGTGATGCCTCTTGGGTGGTGCAAATACTCCAGCTCGCTGTGCAGAAGGGCGAAGGTACACAGAAGGAGATGCACACCAATCTATCTTCTTATACCTAGCTTCCTATCATTGCGGTGAGTGCTTCCAGTTGGATGGCCTCACCCAATTTTAACAAATATTAATATTAAAAAAACAAAAAGCTCACACCAAAAGAAATCTCAGTGCTATTTCTGAACTCCTGAGAAAAAGAAAATCGTAACGTTTTTACGATAGAAAAGAGATTACCTTAGAAGGTGACAAATAAAACGACTCAGATCTCTCATGTTCACTAACAGATGCTAGAAGCCAAACATGGAAGAAGTCAGAATTCTGCAGAACTCTGAGAGAAAGTAATTTAAGGTCAGATCTCTCTGCCAACCTAAATAAACAAGCAACTGTGATGGTGACATAATGACATTTTAGACATTCAGTGATGCAAAAATCCTGCTCATCTATGTTTTCAGAAGCCAAAAAATGCTGAAAGATATATTCCAGATACTCAGAAAGAAAACTTAGTGGGAAAACATGGAATTCAAAGTGAGGTAACAGCCCAGTAGAAGTCTTGGAACTCAATGAGTCACACAAAAGAGGGAGAGTAGAGGACTTTCACAAAGAATATTCTGAAGGAAAACACCCCTAAGGTTCATCCCCAAAACCGGAAGAATTATTAAAAATAGTAGTCAAATATGAATAGAAGCTCAGAATTTCAAGGAAAGCGGGCATGTTACACAATATAGATGAGGTCAGTTAAAAATGAGACATAAGCGTTTGGTGGGGTGGAAGAAAGATAAGGGAGTCCTAGTGTCATAGTGAAGTGCTCAGATGCTTACCAGGAGGAATGTAGTAGCTGTTCTTCGGAGAAACACATGTCTGCTTAGGTAAAAAAGCCTTGGGAAACATTGAAAGTTCCACTAGGTCAGTATTAATCAGAACCTACTTGAGAGAAATGAAGTTTTTGTCGTGGTGTTTGGTTTGATTTGGTTTTTTAGACCTCTCTCTCTCTCTCTCTCTTTCTGTCCCTCTCTCTCTGTCAAATTTTATATGGGTTTGCTTATAGAATTCATACACACTTTCACACTATTCTTCATTCGCATTGTGCTTCATGCAATCATTCCCATGCACTATGTTTTATAAAATCAATCACCACTGGACCTTGCCCATCATTACCCTGCCTTTTCAGGCCCCCACCAGATCCTTCCCATTTCCTTCATTCCCTCCCTCCACTCATCAAACTGTGCAACTTTGTGATTTTTTTGTCCTTACCCATCCTCATCCCTCCACTCCCACCCCTTTCCCCTTTGGGTCCCCATACGTGTTTTACTAGTTATTTTTCTATGTTTGCAATAATGGTCCTATGCCATATTTGTCCTTATGAGACTGAGTTCAGTCAGGATAGTGCTCCCCAGTCTCTCCCAAGTTTTGTTTTCTTTTAAAGAAAAGGTAAAGCATTTGGGTTGGGTTTTTTTTCCCCCTGGATATTCTTCCTAGAAGTAAAGCAGAATGCATACGTGTGTTTGGTGGAGAAGAGGACACTGTTTCAGGATCTGCAGAAACAGTACTTACATAACTTACATAAAAGCAGGCCCTAATTTACGGCATATATGTGTTCCAACCAACCACACTTATGTCTGTCCACTCTCTGTACATCTTATCATTAATAATACGTAGCACATAAAGTGTTGCCACATGTAATTTGCTAATGCTGTCATTTTTATATGTTCACACTCAGATGTGCAAGCTTATGATTTACTATGTAAAACACTGCTATACAGCAGGTTATGAATGGTCTGCAATAAAGTCAGTGTCAGGAGTCTTAATAGAAACTTGGGTGACGTTCAACTCTAATGACATATGAGAAGACAGATGAGAATTGAACTCTGAACTTTTCCAGCAGCCAGTACAGCTCTTACTTCGTTATGCTATTGTTGTTACGTGTCCTTAAGTTTGAATTGACTCATAGCTGACCCTGTAACAGGTTTTCAGTGGCTGTAAATCACGGAGAAGGAGATTACACATCTTTCCCCCATAGAACAGCTGGTAGATTTGAACCATAACTCCTTACCCTCTAGGCTGCCAGAGCATGTTGTTGTTGTGGTGGTAGTTTACCACATAGTTAGAACTGAACCATAGCTGACCCTCCCACGGGTTTTTAGGGACACTTAATCGCACTGGAGGAGACTGCTCCTCCTTCTCCCGTAAAGCAGCTGGTGGCCTTGAACCGTGTGCCTTTGGGATTGCAGCACAGCTTCTTGCCACTAGACCACCAGAGCATAGACCAGGCCAACAGCATGATCTTACTCAGTGTTTTGTATCATCAGAACGTCTTGTTGTGTACTACCAAGTCAGAATCCACTCATAGCTGACCCTTCAAAGGGTTTACAGAGGCAGTTAATCACACAGAAGATTGCCCATCTTTTTCTCCATAGGCACAGCAGCTGATGGATTTGAACTGTATGCCTTTGGGATTGCAGAACAGCTTCTTACTGTAGTACAACACCAGAGCTTGAAAGCTAAATTGTCTGAGTTTCTCTAATGGTAACACCTGCGCTGTTTATATCTCAACTATATGCCTACCAAAAGAAGGTATGTCACCGAAGGTTCTAATGCAAAACAGGTGAGGAATATTGTAGACATGATTAAAAAGACCAAGATCATTCAGGCTTCTGATAATGGAAAGTCAATGAGTCAATGAAAGAGCACTTGAGAAAAGACTCATCGTCAATGATTCCAGAGGTCATTGAGTCTAAGAATGGGATTTGGAAACAGTTCTTTTCAAGAACTCCAGGAAGCTCTCCTGCCACAGTCTGTAGGGACTTGCCCTGTTAATGCAAAAAAAGGCCTTGCTTCTCAGAGGTTCTAATTATTTACAGCCTCAGCAGCCCAGCAAAAGCTCGGCTGGGAGTGAGAAATGACTGCAGAGCAAAGAGAGGAAGGAATTATTGGCACAAAATCGACAATTTTAACAAAAAGGCAAGGGCCAAGCCACAAGATGGAAGAGGTGTTCATAATTTAGATAGAAAACCAAATCCTGAACAGGATTCCTGCAGGTTTACTGATGATTCAAATGAAAACGTACAGGCTTTTAGGAAACCTCCAAAAAGAGCAAGGAGACCCCACAAGTGCTAGAATGCCAGGGAGAGCTGGTTTGATCCTTTCCAAGGCAGATTTGGCTTATATAATATATGCACTTAATTAAGGAAGCAAAAAAGTGCTGAGGCAGATGCTGCCAGAAAATTTAAAGAGAAGCTGGACAAGATGGAGCAGGAAGGACAAACTTGTCAAAATCCTTTCCAGTTAAAAGAGTGCCTACCTTGTAGCTGTGGTGAAGAAGCTTCGGGTGGGGAAAGTCTGTGAGTCACTGTCTGCTGCTGCTGCGGGAAGGTGCCCTCTGGGGGGAGTTGCCGATGGGATGGATGGATTTCCTTCCTCAGCAAGCATTTCTCAGGAGACTGCAGTAAGGTAAGGAAACTCTCTCAGAGGAGATAGTCTGGGAGAGCAATGGGTGTCTCTGGGTCATAATCTAGTTGGCATGTGTCCTTCTGTGTGTGGGTAGCTTGCCTTTTCACAGAAGACCTGAACCACTTTGGGAGTGACTCTCTACCAGGAAACCAAAGGAGCTAGCTTTCTGTCTGCCATGTATTCACGGGTTGAACTTGCTTTGGTCTTGAAGAGACTGAGGGCAACCACAACCAGGGCCCTTGACCATCATTGCTGTCCTCTAGTCCCCCACCCCCCAACTCGCAGGGACAACAAGGTAAACTGATGTGAAAGATAAGACAGCAGTGGCCCCTCATTGGCCTCGTAGTGCTTGATTAGCAGTATGGCAGACCCCCTGCCCCCACAGCTGGCCTGGGCTTCCCTAGCAGGAGTGCCCTTGGACCTGAGCTGACCTGTCTGCAGTGAGAAGGCCTTTTTTAGTGATCTGTGAGGGTGGCTATCCTCATACCCCTCAGTTGCCCCTCTGTGAAGCCTGTGTCCACCGTTCCTTTTGCTCATGGACAGAACTCCTTCCTGCTGGTTGAGAGGGACACCTGCCCCACATTGGGGTGATGTGCTGCTTCTGATGAGATTTGCCTGTGATGATGGTGTCTTTCTCTGAGTTGGGAGATATTTGCCCCTGCTAGGCATTGCATGTATTTGGTGAAACATTCTTCTAAGTGGTATAGCACTGGTCTGTCAGTTGCTGTACAGAGGTAACTCGTGGTTGCTGTGACACTGATGTGTCAAATGTGATAATGGTTACCCACGGTGGACAGTGTTTGGTGGAGCTTTCTGATTAAAACAAGCTTGGAAGCAGGAGTGGCGGCATCCACTTCTGAAATAGCTTGCCTCCGGAAACCCTAAGAACTTGGAGAAACAATGGAAGTTATACAAGTGTTCAGGACTTTCGTTCATAGAGTCGTTATGAGTCGTCTATGACTCGACAGTACTTAAAAACAACAACAAACTAAATTCAGGTCTCCAGTTGCTTGCAACTGTCGATCTGTTTGCTAAAGTCAGATAGGCAGGTTAGGAGGCAGTGAGATGCTAGTGTGAAGAATATGAAGGGGGGGAAAAAGGAGGATGTTGACAATTTCCTGACCAGGAACACCAGCTCCGTTCTCCAGAATACTCCAGAAACTTACACAAGGAGACTTAACTACCACAACAACTAAATGTCCATGACGCTCAACTCTTTTGCACTATCAGAATAAATTGTCACGGTTTGAGTCTCCTGATGTGTGTGTGTATGTGTGTGTGTGTGTGTGTGTGTGTGTGTGTAAATACACAGCAGAGTTTCAAAGATGATGACTTGGTTCTGACTTAATGGCCACAAGTCATAGGCGACTCATAGAGACCCTATGAACTTTCTTCATTTCTCCAGGTTCATAGGGTTTCCAGAGGGTTACCACTCCTGCTTCTAAGCTTGTTTTAATCGGGGAGCTCCACCAAACACTGTCCACCATGGGTGACCAATATCGCATTTGGCACATCAGGGTCACAGTGTTCAGCATCGCAGCAACCATGAACTACGTCTGTACAGCATATCAACAGAGCAGTTGCTATACCACCTAGAAGAATGTTTGAAGAAAAACAATTAAAACCAGACGTGAGGGACGCAGATTAAAATCACCTACCTTTGAGCTGGTAGCATCACCTTCTGTCCATTGGCCAACTGAGCTCTCTCTATCTTGTTAAATGCCGTCGAGACATAGGTGACTCATAGCGACCCTATGAACTTTCTTTGTTTCTGCAAGTTCATAGTTGATAACATCAGCCAAGGTAAAGAGCAGCTGCTGAGGTTTCTAATGTACAACCAAATGCCTTAAGACCTTTGATTTCTTGGCTTGGAGGATTACAATCTCATTTTCTTTTCTTATTTTTTCTTTTATTTCTATTATTTTTGTGTGTGTGTACTGTCAAATCGGATTTGACTGGTAGGTACCGGAGGAGATTTTCCCTCCTTCTCCAGCAGAGCATCTGGTGGATTCGAACCACTCACCTCGGGGATTGCAGTGCAGCTTCTTGCCACTAGGACACCAGAGCTCACCTGATCCCCTTTTCATGGGACATCCCAGTTTATTGGCCTTGTATTTTACTTACTGCTTCTGTCCTATCTCCTAGTTTGCCATGGATAACCTGGGTCTTGATGTCACAAGCAGTCATGTATGGCACAAGAGTTGGCAGTACTCACCTGGTGCAGCCGAGGAAGCAGGATAGCTAGGAACCAGAGAGGGAGAAGCCATGTGTGTCTGGTTGCCTCCGTGAATAAGGCCCTTCATTTCCATAGAGCTGGAGCTGACTGGTGCCTGGCTCCCATTACTGACCATTTTGATCAAAGATTCTGTCAAAGAATCCTTATGAAAACAGGGGGAAGTACAGAACAGATTTCAAATTTTCACGGAATTCAGACTTTTAGGAGCTAGATGAACACCTAGAACTATTGCCCTGAGGTAAACTCTAAACAGTAAATCCAAAATATTTTCTTGGGTTTTCTTAAAATCCAACAATTGCATCTTAACTGGTAAAGAACGTTTGCCTTGAACATTGGGCTCTTTTAGGACCTATCTACATGGGTTCAAATTGAGCATAGGAACTAGAAGCTTAGATAAGAAACTTGTAGCACAGTTTATGTTGATAAGGAAATGATAACCTGGAAAAGGATGGTAAGATGTGTGCAACTTCAGGAACATAATCAATGCTGCATGCAGAAATTGTTGAATCACTGAGTTACGAGTACAGAAAGAAATATGTTCAGCTGTGTGTATTTTCAAAAGCAACATCAGAAGAAAAAAATTCTTTAATAAATTAACAGAAAATACAGTGAAGTAATAAATTATTAAACCAATGGTCAAGAAACATGAGAAAAGGAAGCAGCAATCAATAAAGCCCTTATAGAAGGAAGAAGAAGAAAAAAAATCTCATCAAGGTGGTCTGAGAGCAACACTATGTTCTAATTTTGGCTCTGCCAAGAACTCATTCAAGTTATTTCCTCTCTTGGATAGCCAGTGAAAAGAGCAAGAAAAGAGAAAGTGTCCTTTCAGCTCCAACTTTCAAATGTTTGAATTTGAATTCCAGATAATTCTTGTTTTGGTAAACGTAGCAGCCAGTCAGAATGCCTGGTTATTACAAGCAGTTGATGATGTGCTTGCTGGTTCAAATCTAACCAGAGATAACTCAGTATGAAAGGCCTGGCAATCTGAAAACTCAGCCTCATGGAGCACAGAGTCGTTATGTATCAGAATAGACTCAGTAGCAACTGGCTAAGTGGTTTCTAATTAAGGTATTTCTCTCTTCAACTCGACTCATTGGCATCAATTAGGAACCGACTCACAGCTGACCCTCCAGTGGGTCTTCAGAGGCTACAGAGCACCTAGGATGAGATTTTCCATCTTCAGAAGCTACAAATCACCTAGGATGAGATTGTCCATCTTTATCCTTGAGTTTTTATAAGTAGATTCAAACCTGTTAGGATACCAGCACAGCTATCAATGTAATATGCCACCAGAGCTCCCTATCTGTCTCTTAGGTTTGTGACTTCTTGGCTGTCAGGGTGTTTGCATTTGGCTAACCTTTCCTAATTGGGTACATGCACTGAGAGTCAGGGTCCAGCTCCTAAATGAACAGTCACATTTAACAAGTAAGTTATATCTGTTTTTTGCTGCACTTTTATGGATAGGATAATAAATCAACCAATCAGTCAATCTAGATGACATTTTGTTCTGACTGTGGCCGTTGAGGGGGTTTTGCCTTCTTGATATTGATATGTAATCCATATTGAAGGCTACATAATTTCATATGATGTAAAATCTATACCAAAGGTCTTTGATCTTCTGCAGGGAACATGTCTTCTTTCCTTCCAGCAAGCAAGGTCATCAGTATAGCACAGATTGTTGATGAGTCTTCCTCCAATCCTAATGCCACATTCTTCCACATAAAATCTAGCTTTTCAAATTATTTGTTGAGCGTAGAGGTTGGACAAGTATAGAGAAAGAATGCAGCCCAGCTGCACCCTTTCCTGATTTTAAACCACACAGTGTTCCTTTCCTCTGTTTCGACAACAGACACTTGGTTTTGAAACCATGGTATAATTTCATAAATAAGAATCAAGTTCACCACAAAATTGATTCCAATAAGATGGAAAGCAGACATTATTTTATTTTTCAATTTCTTCACCATCTCTGACATGAACTATTTCTACATAAGGATGAAACTGGGTTAGCACACTTGGAGTGGATGGGAATGAAACTGGGAAGAGGAGAGCTCAAACTGCTGTTGTAGGGCAGGTCCATAATGTTAGGACATATCAGTCCCCTTGGGAGGATCTTACTCTCCTTTATATGCACTGCTTTGGGGTCAATTTCTACTCGTAGTAACAATATAGGACAGAGTAGAACTGGTTTTCTATACTGTTCTATAACCTCCACATCTTTCTCTCATGCAGTGAATGGTAGATTTCAACAAATGACCTTTCAGTCCATAACTGATGATTAACCACTGTACCACCAAGGTTCCTTGTGACTCTTCCTTAGTTATTATTGTAGTTATGCTGTACAAACAAATGTTCCAAATCAGATTCCCTCCCCGCCCCCCCAATTCAGGATTCTTCAAGTGTACAGGTGATTTAAGACTCGCTATTTTACCTTGTAGGCCAAGTTCAGATCTGCTCCAAATGTTCTCAATTTGAGCTCCAACTGCACTGGGTGTGTTCTTCTCAAGGTACATGGTGGGTGCCAGAATATAATTTGGGAAAGAAAAGTAGCCTTAACTTTACCACACTTAAAATTGAAACTTAAAATTTAGGCACCTATTCTTCTAGGTGGTATAGCACTGGTCCTGTGTGTTGCTGTACAGAGGTAACTCATGGTTGCTGTGATGCTAAACACTGTGACACTGATGTGTCAAATGTGATAGTGGTCACCCATGGTGGACAGTGTTTGGGGAGCTTCCTGATTAAGGCAAGCTTGGAAGGAGGAGTGGCATTCACTTCTGAAATGGATTGCCTCTGGAAACTCAGTGAAAATGGAGAAACGACCAAAGTTACACAAGTAATCATGTCTTTTGTTCATAGGGTCGCTATGCGTCATCTATGACTTGACAGCACTTAACAACAACAACAGCAGCAGCATATACTGATTATATTGCTCTGTTATCCTGGGAATGAAAAATTGAGGAAGAATGGTGTTACATTCATAGTAAAAAAAAAAGAACTTTTCAGTATCTATCTTGTAGTACAATACTGTGAGTAATAGAGCACTATCCATAACCACACAAGGAATATCTGTTAATACAATGATTACGCACATATACACACTAACAACTACAGCAAAATATGAAGAAATAGAGGACTTCTGAACTGACAAAAGAACAAACAGCCATGTCTTGGAGAAGGTGCAGCCAGAGTGCTCCTTGGAGGCAAAGATGATAAAGCTTCATCTCATATAACTTGGGCGTGTTGCTAGGAGAAAGTTTCCTTGGAGAGAGACATCCTGCTTGGAAAGGTGGAGGATTGGTGATAGAGAGGAAAGTCCTCAACCAGGTTCATTGACACAGTGACTGCAGCAATGAGCTCAAGTGTGTCAGAGATTGAGGGCTGCACTGCATAGGACAGGGTTCAGATTTATTGCTCGTAAGGTCACTGTGGGTTTACTCGACTTGACAGCATTTAACAACAACAACACCATATAAGTTAGTATCACATTAAGAACTATGATGATACAGTAGATTAAGCTTTGGGCTACTAACCAAAGAGTCCAGCAGTTCAAATCCACCCGCCTGTGGGAGGAAAAGGTGAATCTGTTTGCTTCCAAGAAGAGGTTAAGCCTTGGAAAGTATAAAGGGGACAGTTCTACTCTGTCTAACATGGTCATTATGAGTCAGAATCAATATGGCGGCAAAGGATTTAACATCGTATTGGACAAAGTAAGTAATAAAGACACACCTAATGTCAGAGAATCAGACGTGTGCACCAAATCTTATAGAAAAGTGGATGGATGGATGTATACTCTACTTCAGAGAGGGAGTAACGAGGTCAAAACCATTTCTAATCCACAAAACTCAAACTTTTCTTTCTCTTTCTGAGATAATATTTGCTCAAGTAAAGGGTTACACAACATAAAAATAGAATTCCTACCATCTGGAGACAGTCATTGTGAACTTTTTGGAATACTCTTTCAGTTTATTGTTGTAGTGATTCTCCAAAACCTTCATCCTTGCCCCCACCAACACCCTTGCAAGCATTTGTTCATCTAGGCTAGAAAATAAGATATATTTATTAGAATTGGAAAGAAGAAAGCTTCTCTGTTTTACATTCAGAACTAAAAATTATTTCATTCTTGGAAAGCTAGGCTACAACTAGCTCCATAAAACACAGTGAGAAGACACCAAATATCCTACATATAGTTGAAGAGGAAAAACTTGTATATGGTGGAGAGATGAAAACTTAACACTTCATGTGAGAAATATCTAGATATTCTAATTTATCATAAATACAACATGAATGAATTATAAGGCTGTTTCAACAGATGTATCCAAGCTAAGAGTAAAACGTGTGTGTTAATCATACGTGCACCCCCACGCATGCGTGTGTTCATTCTTTTAAACGCAGACTACATTTCTGGAGAGAAAGAAAATCCTAATAGTGGTTATCTCAAAATGGAAGGGGACCATGCATAAAGGAGGCTTTAGTTTTTTTATACCCTTTCATATACTTGGAATTATTCTTTTATCCTGAATGCAAATTATTTTTGTATTACAAATATTGTTAAGTTTACAGAAACTGTAAGAGAGGTGGTCAAAAAGCTATTGGGGATAAATAAAGTTGTGCATAGTTTGGGGTATGCTGTTTTTTATTATCTTTATTACAATAACACAATACGACAGCCTAAGAGAATGCTCAACGTATATCCTGGACTTGCAGTCATGGCATGTACACAGTTATAACTGTGTTTTCACCACTTGAATTTAGCCCTGGTTAAACACATTGGCTCTGGAATTAAACTCCCCAAGCTCCAGTTTTATGATCATGGTCTATTCCTTACCTTCTCTGGGCCTTTTTTGCTACTTTTGAAAGGTGAATAATAATATTATCTCCCTTATGGGGCTAGTGTGAAGATTCAAGGAGGTAATTACTGCAACCTGCTTTGAACAATCTGGCATGTAGTCAGAGCTCTCTTTAAATGTGAGCTGTTAGCATTAACACGTCCCAAATTTTCTGTGTTGTTTCAATATAGTGTCTATGCATAATGTATAATATTCCACGGCCTCGATATGTCATAATTTAATTAACTTTTATCCTGCCGTTTGGCATGTTGTTGTTGTTATGTGCCATCAAGTCACCTATGACTCACATCAGCTCTGAAACCTGCCCTATCCTGAGCCAATCTCATAATTCCCGACAGACCTAATCCCATTCCTCTAGTCACTGAATCAGTCGGTCTCATCCCGGGTTTCCTCTCCTGTGCTGTCCCTTCACTCTGGTAAGCATGATGTCTCTCTCCAAGGACTAGTCCCTGCTGACCACGTGTCCAAAGTATGTGAGAAGAAACTTCAAAATCCTTGCCTCCAGGGAACAGCCTGGTTTCACTTTCTGTAGGACAAACCTGTTTGTATTCTTGGCTGTCAATGGTATGTTCGACACTCTTCTCCAGCACAACTCAAATGCATCGATCATTCTTGTATTATCTTTAGTTATTGCTCAGCTGTTAGATGTGTAGCAAGTAAGTGGGAAGATCATGGCCTGCATCAGGTGCACCTTAATCTTTAGACTGACATCATTGCTCTTCAGTACTCTAGAGGTTCCTGACAGCAGATTTTCCCAATGCAATTTGTCTTTGATTTTCTGACTGCTGGTGCCAAACGTGTTCACTGTGGAACCAAGCAAGCTAAAGTTATCAAAAATCTCAATCTTTTCCCTGCATAGAGGATATTTTATCTATGCATCTAACTCTCTATACATAAGATAGCCTAACCCTAACTCTATCTATAAATAGATAGAGAGCAAGAAAGGAAGAGGAACCCTCCCACATGGCACTCAGCAGCCAACTGAAGGTTTAGTGGTTCAAAGCTATTTTACCCTTTCTGAAGAAGAAAGACGTGTTAATAAGCTCCTGTAAAGATCACAGCTTGGGAATTCTCAGGGGGCAGTTCTATTCTAGGATGAAGGTCAATACAGTTGAGAAAGAGTGCATACTGCTAACAGACTGTATGATACATTGAACTGCTAACGAAAGGTTAGCATTTGAAATCCATGAACTGCTCTGAAGGAGAAAGGTGGACAGTCTCCCTCTGCTTAGAACCAACTCTTCACCGACACCACAATCCAAAGGCATCAATCATCCTTTGGTCTTCCTTATTTACTTTGCATGATATAAAGTAATTGACAATAATCATGGCTTGGGTGGGGCACACCTCATTCTTCAAAATGACATCCTTGCTTCCCAGCACCGTAGAGAGGTCCTTGACAGCAGATTGGTCCTTTGCAATACGTCGTTTGACATCTTGACTGCTGCTTCCGTGAGTGTTGATTGTGGCTCATCTGGACAGAGCTTGAGAGTCAGCTTTTCTAACAAGTTCCCAGGTGCTGCTAATGCCATAGGCCCATGGCAGTACTTCGAGTAGCAAACAATAAACATTTTAGGAGCTCTGACGTCATAGTGCACGAAACAGTCTGTAACTCAAAAATTTAATGATTCAAAACCACCAGTAACTCTACATAAGAAAGATAGGCAGTCTTCTCATGCAAATATTTTGCTGTTGTTGTTGTGTACCATAAAGTCAGAATGGACTGACCCCTAGTTGACTCTCTAATGCGTTTATCAAAAGTTGGAATCAACTCAGCAGCAGTGAGTTTGGTGTTTGGGTAATGAGTAGGAGATGGAGGCGAAAGAGTGGCTGAAAAAACAGTGGGAGAAGCAAGGGTCAATAAGATGAAATGTGTGACTCTTAAATACTTAAAAATATTTGGAATAATGTCACAAGAAGGAAAAAGTCTGATTCTCTGAAACGTCAGAATTCAGACTAAGGGGTAAAATTTCTAAGGAGGTGACATTCTTATCAACATATGGAGGACTTTCTTACAGCTCTCATTTATCTCCACAACTCTAGGAGTCTGTGAACGAATATCATTGGCTCAGCCAGTTACCACAGTGACAGAGCTGACACCCTTCATCAAAATGAAAGGAATGCTGGGATTGAATGTCCCCAACGTGGAGTGGCAGCTTGAAGGGAATCTTCCAAGAAAGCATGTCAAGGAGGAACACGCTCCCTTAATGTTGTCAAGTGGAAGCCCTGGGAACTCCCATTGATAGACACTCATCTTGTCCCTTGGGGCCTTGCTGGACCATTTTCTACCCAAACAGACTGGAATGACCACAGACAGACTTTGTCTCGTGGCTGCACCGCTCTGCCTGAAGTTCTGAACAATGCCAGACTCCACAAGTCAGCCTGGAGTCACACTGTTTCTTACCTCCAGTTTCTTGGCACTTAGTTCTGCCATGAACTTGCAGCCTTGTAGACTGCCAAGGCAGCAGACTTCAGTGACAGATTTCAGCTCACCACGTGGCCAGGAAGGATCTGGGCATGCCCTTCAATGAGAAGCAGGCATCTCTTCCTCCCACTGGCAGAAGTCAGTGGCACCTAAAGTTCTCTGCTCTTCTTAAGTGTCAGGCCTGACTTCCCACCCACTGCTTGAGAACAGCTGTGGATCTACAAGAGTAGAAGAACACCAGAATTCCTGCCCCAGGTCTACCTGGAAACAGTTTACTGGGGTCCTTAGAAGCCTTCTGAAGGGCAAGGGAAGGAGAGAAGCCACACCAAGAGTGAGTAGGGGGAGCTTTAAGGACAGCCTGGATAGCTGATTGGAGTAGTGCCCTTAAGGGTAGGAAGCAAGAGACCTAGATTTGAGAGATTGAGCTGAGTGTGGAGAAGGGAGTGGTACAGGAGAGTACATTTCATTAGTGATCTCCTATAGCAAGACCAGTCTTTTCCTTTTGAAACCATCTTCTTTATAGCCCAGGATAAAGCTTACCACCAGGCAGAACTTTCTGCTCAACTGTTGGTTACTCTGCTAGAAGAGAAATCAAAGCTTGGAAAATCAGTCCCGTGGCACAATGACTGATGAGACAATTGGCAACATTAGAAGTGAAATAAATGCCTTTCTATGGGGCTGTGAAAGGTGCTGGGGTGAAAAGACAGTATGAGAAAAGCAAACAAACCCCTAAGTTATTAGTGATCTCACTCATGGTACTGATTTGAATGAAGAGAAAAGAAGAAAGGAGGGAGCACTCCCACAATGCTCTGCACTGACCCAGGGTGAGTTTAGGTGACTTTTATTCACAAGCTCATCTTCTGATTGGATGATAAGTCTCCAATGGCAAAATCTGTTACCTCTTTCCTTTAGGCCTTCAGTGCCACAACACACACAGAGATGGTTCTCAGTAAGGATGTGTTGAATGACTGAGTTTCTGAATGAAAAGAAAAGGCAAAGAAGAGCAAGGAGGGAATAGGAGAACAGCAGTGTCCATCCATCGTGACAGTAGACTGACACTTTAGGGGCGCTTCCCTTTTAATTTCCATGAGAGAAGTGATCATCATTTCTCTCCAGGTAAAAACATAGGGGCATTTAGTAAATCATCTGAAGATATTTCTTGGCCACAGACTTTTTTTTTTTTATTATGTGCCATTGAGTTGCTTGTGACTCATAATGACACTATATACAACAGCTCTGAACCTTGTTCTATCTTGAGCCCACATTATTGTCCCTGACGCACCTATCCCTATTACCCTAGTCATTGAGTCAATCTATCTCATCCACAGTCTTCCTCTCCTGTGTTGCCCCTTCACTCTTCCAAGCATGACGTCCCTCTCCAAGAACTGGTCCCTCCTGGCAACATGCCCAAAGTATGTCAGACGGAGCTTCAGTATCCTTGCCTCCAAAGAGCAGCCTGGTTTCACCCTCTCCAGGATGAACCTGGTTTATTCTTCTGACAGTTCATGGTATATTCAATACTCTTCTCCAGTACCACAGCTCAAAGGCATCAGTTCTTCTTCTGTCATAGGCTAGTCTTCAATAATGAAAAAAAGAATGCATATAGCTCTACACTCAATGCTACTCATCCTGAGAGAACAAATATCCTTGGAATAGAGTGTGTACTTGACGAATATTTGTCTAATGAATGAGTGTGAAACATAAGAAAACAAAAGGATGCAACATGCAAGCTTTGTAGTCAGTGTTTCCAGTCTGATAAAAGTAAAGGAGGTGAAACGATGAAAGGAGAATGATAACCAGCTGATGGAGACTTAGTTTTAGCCTGAAGAGATTTTAAGCTGAGTTTGTGTGTTGACCAAGTTGGACTCTAGGTTGAAGCTTAGTGGTGGACACATACTTGGGGGCTGGGGGAGAGCCTTGGCAATACCCCTGGAGCAGGCCTGCTTGGTAAACTCTGAGTCCTTTCTTCAGCTCTCCTTGGCCTGCACCACCCCTCTTCCCTTTGATTACTTTACAAATCCTCTCATTAGAAAATTAAGTGCTTAATTTAGATAAAAGAAGAGAGGATGTGAAAATAATAGTTCACATGCACATCTAATTAGTAGGAAGGGGGATAGATTAGATGAGGCTCAATGCAGACGGATAGAGATGGAGAAGGAAAGGTTCTGTGGAGAAAGCATGCAGAGGGAGAGGTTATGTTGCCTGACCTTCCTGTTGTTTGCCTGGGAGTTTATTTGTTTGGGTTTTTTCCATGTAAAAATTATTTTCTTGTCCCAATGAAACTTACATGGGTTATTGGAAATCTCTTCTTTCTTACTATTTTACTGTGGTAAAATATACATAACAAAACCTTTTCATTTCCAGTGGTTAGAAAGCGAAGCTACCAAGCCAAATGTGGGTGACTTTTAATCCGCAGCCCTCGGGCCTGTCTTTCATTGTTTTTGTTCAAAAACTGCTCTAGGTCGTATAGCCCTGGTGTGTCCACTTGCTGTACAGTGGTAACTCGTGGTTGCTGTGAGGTTGAACACTGTGACACTGGTGTCAAATGCCTTAATGGTTAGTTACCAAATTTGGACAGTGTGGGGTGGAGCTCCCTGATTAAAACAAGCTTGGAAGCAGGAGTGGCATCCACTTCTGTAATAGCTTGCCTCCAGAAACCCCTATGAACCTGGAGAGAGGATGAAAGACACACAAGCATTGAGGACTCTCCTTCATAGGGTCGCTATGAGTCGCCTGTGACTCGACGGCACTTAACAACAATAACTCGTTTCTTTACAAAATTTGAATATATTGCATTCCAGAACAGATTCTTCCAATTTCCCTCACATACCCCCATCAAATTGTAGAGCCCCATGATGAATCCCACCACCCTCTACACATCCTCATCCCTCTGTTTCCACCCTCCCCCACAGGATCCTTATACTCATTCTACAATAATGGTTTTATACAATATTTGTCCTGTGGGACTGAGTTAGTTCACACAGCATAATGCTCTCCAGTACTTTCCACGTTAGGTAATAATTTACAAAATCATTGCTCCTGTGTCCAACACAATTTTTCACTACTAGGACGCCAGAGTTCAAAATTCAATCCCCTTAAGCAATACTTCCTCTTTCTTCCTCCTACTCATCCCTAGTAACCACGAATGAATTCTGATCCCTGTGTATTAACCTGTACTAGGTATTTCCTGTGTTTGTTGTTGTCAGATGCTTTTGAGTCCACTAAGCATTATAGCAACCCTGTGAAGAACCCAGATTCATCCTGGAGAGGGTTAAACCAGGCTACTCCTTGGAGGCAAGGATTCTGGGGCTTCTTCTGACATACTTTGGACATGTTGTAAGAAGGGACAGGTCCTTGGAGAAGGACATCATGCTTGGGATGGTGGAGGGACGGCGCAAGAGGGGAAGGCCCTCTATGAGGTGGATTAGTTCAGTGACTGAGGTAATCGAGATGGGTGTGTCAGAGGCAATGGAACTGGCACAGGACAGAGCAGGGTTTAGGGCTGTTGTACATAAGGTTGCTATGAGTCGGAAACGACTCGACGGCACATAACAACAACAGCATGAAGAACCCATCTGAACCTTCCCTTTTCCTGTACCTTCCTCATCATCGTCATGCATAAGCCCTTTCTTGCATTCACTGTGTCAACCATAGTGTGGAGGACCTTCCTTTTCTTCCACTGATCCTCTTCCGTTTGCAGCATGATGTCTATCCTCAAGGACTGGATCATCTGAAAACATGCCCTAAGAAGGTGAGATGAAGTTTCACCATCCTTGTCCTCTAAGGAACACTCTGTTTCCTTGCATGCACTGTCTTCAAGGCAGATTTGGTTGTTCTTTTGGCAATCCATGATCTATTCAATACCCCTCACCAACACCACAATTCAAAGGCGTAGATGACTCTCCTGCCATCCTCATTCATTGTCCAACTTTCAGATGCACAAGAAACTGGAAGTACTATAGCTTGAATCAGGTGCAATTTAATCTTTAAAATTACATCCTTACTCTTGGAGAGGTTTTTGATAGCAAATTTTCATAACGCAACATCTCTTTTGATTTCTTGACCCGTCTACCAAGAGTATCAATTATGGATCCAAGTAAAACAAAACTGTTGACCACTTCAATCTTTTCTCCATCTATGACGATACTACCTATCAGCCCAGTGGTGAGGATTTTTGTCTTCTCGATGTGGAGATGTACCCCAGATTGAATGCTATATAGTCTTTGATCTTCTGCAATGAGTACTTCTTCATTTTATTTTTATTTTCTATTATTAAATTTTATTAATTTTAATGAACATTTGCAGAGATTTGGGGTTTCCATACATTCATTGTTGCACTATTTTCTCTACCCTACGCCCCAGTTCATTCTTCTTTTTTTCCCCCCTTGAAAGTCTGTTTTAATTGTCCAATTGCCACAGTGCTTGTCAAAGCCAGTTCTGATTAATCTCCTTTGTCAGTGTGTCCTTTACCATTCCCTATCACTCCTCCCTGAGAGAGACCTAACCTACTTCTTCATTTTCAACAAGCAAGACTGTGTCATCTGCCTAATGCAGGTTGTTTATGAATGTTCCTCCAGTCCACATGCTACATTGTCCTTCATATAGTCCAGTTCCTGGATTATTTGCTCAGCATTTGAATTCTGGTGGTCTAGTGCTAAGAAGTTGTGCTGCAATCCAGAAGGCACAGGGTTCCAATCCACCAGCTCCATGGGAGAAGGATGGGCAATCTCCTTTCATGCAATTAACTACCTCTGAAGATCCTCCGGAGGGTCAGCTGTGGGTCAGTTCTGACTCCATGGTACACTACAACAACAACAATATTGATTTAGTAGGTATGTTATTGTTGTCTACTGTAGAGTCAGAATCAACCCTCTGATTTCATGATTACCCCCTCACCCATCTTCACCCCTCTGCTCCCCCTTCCCCCTCCTTAGAGCCTCATACATGTTTTACTAGTTATCTATTTCTACAATAATGGTCTTTGGATTTGTACTTGTGAAGCTGAGTCAATTCATTCTTCGGTCCCTCCCAATTTAGGTAGTCATTTACAAAATCATTGTGCCTACATTCTGCGCAGTATTCCACTGTGTGAACGTACCATAATTTCCCAATCCATTCGTTTGTGGTTGGACGTCTGGGTTGTTTCCATGTTCTTGCGATGGTGACTAATGTTGCTATGAACAATAGTGTACAAGTCTCCATTTGTGCCTCAGTCCACATCCTCTTGGGGTATATTCCAAGCACAGGAAGTTTACAAAGCCTTTCATTCATGTGACTGTTACAGTAGAATTTGAATGCACGATTAAGATCTCTTCAGGGAATTGATGTGTTTGTTGCTGGCAATTTCCATTGAGTTGACTTTTTACTCAATAGCAACCCCACGTGGCAGAAAATATCATCCCCATGACATGTGCTTTGTGGGTTTGGTTTTTTTTGATTGTTTGTTTGTTGTTTTTCTTTTTCTTTTTTCTGTACTCTTCAAGGAAGTAGGTTGTCATTCCTTTCTTCCACGGAACCCCTGGGTAGCTCCAAACTTCCAACCTTTCACTTAAGCAGTCAAGAGCTTAGTTTGTACCACCAACACTCTCCAAAGAATAAAATACTTGCTGCCATGGGGTTCAATTCACATGAAGTTCTCAAGGCTGCACATTCTTTTTTTTTTTTTTAATTTGTTTTTTAAAATATTTTTAAAATTTATTATTAATTTCAATGAAAATTTACAGACTTTGGATTTCCATTCATTCATTGTTGCACTTTTCTCCCCTCCCAACTGTCCCCTCCTGGTACCCTACCCTCTTGGAAAAGTAAAAGAAAAATCCTTTCATTGTTTTACAAATCTTCCCCCAGGTCCACTCCACTGTGCAACCTTATCTCTGGACTCCCATCATGACAAAAATACCTAATCACATATCCCTTTTAAAACAGTTTTCTCCCTCATCTGTTTCAATGTAGTATACATTACTGAACCCATCTTTCTCAGTCTCCCCCAACCCTGATGTCAGTCCTGTTTTACAACAGTGGCACCATGTGGTATTTGTCCTTTTGTGACTGAGATATTTCACTCAGCATAATGTCCTCCAGGGTCACCCATTTGGAATAATATTGCATGAGTTCCTTGTTTTTCAATAAGGCTGTACATTCTAACAGAGAAGATGGTCCATCCTTCTCTTTTGGAGCAGTTGGTGGATTCAAACTGCTCTCCTTTTGTTTGATGGCGCAGAAACTATGACGTCAGAGCTCCTTCTCCAAGGAATAGAGGGAATAGATGGAGGGATTGGTTCTTCTCTCTGTTTTCACGGCTTGTCACATCTTTCTGGGCTGGGCTCAGTAGGTGAATGAAAAGGCCAAAGAGTGGGGTGGCAAGGACTCAGAAGTTGTACAGGCTGTAGGCCTGAGAAAAGGCCTGTAGGCCTAAACATGTGGCAATAGAAAGCGTAACAAGCAGAGCAGTGAAAGAAATCATCTCCTTTTTAAATAGCGCTGGGTCTGGAGGTAAGATAGAGCCTGAGGGACAAGGTCAGAAGAGCGGAAGGGACAAAGGCTGAAAATGAGACAATATCTGAGAGATGTTGGTGCCCCAGACACAAACCAACGGACATGAGTGGTCTCTAGAAGGGTATGGGGTCAAACAGGATCATGGGACAGGATTAGCCAGATCCCAGAGAGGGGCCTGGAGTGGGGGAGTTGCAGGAAGGTTAGGTAGGAAGCTGATGCTAGGAAGGCATTGACTTGACTTTGTGATCCAGGGCATTTGAGTTAGACACACCAAGTTCATGGAATCCAATTCCAACAATTCCCAGATCCTGAGTTCTCTAGAAAGCCTCTGCCTGGGGCTCAGCAAAGTCCCTCAATCCAGGAAGGCTGGTTCTGGTGCAAGGGTTAAATAGTATAGTTAAGAGGAAGAGGGCTGTGGGAGCCAGGATCTGAGCAGGCAGCCCATTTCGTCACTCTCCTTCAGTCTGGCAGGATATCAACGGAAGATCAGTCATCTGTGAAAATCCAATAGACATATAACATGGACATGTCAAGTAAATCAATCTCCAATTGACCTGGGCCAGCCATATCTGCTTCTCAGCCAGAGTGGGTGCCATTCGGGAACTGGCTGACAGCCCACACCACAATGTCATGACCCTCCAACAGGCTGGCCCAGGCTCCATGTTCAATGGGTCATTCCTATGTCCTTGGCCCTGGAGCAGCCAGGGCAAGGAGGTGTGACATATGTGACCTGACTGCAGCCTGAGACTTATAAAAGGAACCTTCAGACCAGAAATCCTGCTATGTCATACCAGCATCCTTAGCAGGCTCAGGACCACCTACCATGCTGTCAGAAGAAAACACCCCAGGCTGGTCCATCAGGAATCAAACCACAGATCCAGACATCCACAACACTTCTCCAAGGGTCTCTGATGACTTTTTGTAACATAGGGAGATGGAGGGGAAAGCAGAAAGACTGATGCCCCATTTCTTGTCATGAGGCTGCCTTTCCTACCCTGTCTGCTCCAGGCTCTTACAGACCCTGCCATCTGGGAGGAAACGTACCAGCCAGGAGGCAAAGAAATCCCAGGCCCTACTATGGGCTTCAAGCCTTTTCATCAGTCCCTTTTCCAGGGGAAGGATCCTGTTGGGTCAGTCCAAGGAGATTATCTAGTTCTGAAATGCCAGACTTGTCCATACGATCTAAATATAACAAGGTCTTGGTATTGTGGAGGGGTCCACTTAATCAAGGGATGAACTAATGAATGAGTGTAAAAAAGAGTTGAAGAAAGCAAGGTGGTAAGAAAGCTGGTAGCACAGTGCTTAAAGTACTCAGCTGCTAACCCAGCTGTTCAAATACACCAGCCACTCTGTAGGAACAAGATGAGACAGCATGGGTCTGTCAAAATGTATAGGCAGTTCTTCCTCATCTTTAAGTAGGAATTGTCTGGATGCCAAAGGGCTTATATTGTTGAAAACTAGATGAATAAAACCTCTTTGGAGTCTTTGATCAAAGAAACAGCAACAGTAACAACAAAAACCAAACAAACATGAATGGGAATCATCCAAAGCCATGAAAAGTTTAGACTAAAGAGAGACAGCTGGAGATGAGTGAGGTTTACTTCACTGTCCACCGACGTATCCATGTGTTTAGGCTGTGAGTTCTTAGACCTAGGAGTTCTTGTCTAGAACAAATGGCTTAGCATCAAACTACTGGCCAAAAGGGAGTTTGAGCCCACCCAGAGGTAGCTGGAAAACAGGTCTCGTAATGTGGTTTCGAAAGGTCACGGTCTCGAAGACACTGTAGTACAGTCCTCCTCTCTACATGGAGTTCTTTGCATGAATCACAATCAAGGTGACATAATCTAACAAGAACACTAAAACTGATTGATTAATATGCATGTGGTATGCTATGACATACGTAAGCAGCTACGTAATACCTGGTGTAACCCATTATGGTCAAATCGCCACCACCTGGCCATCTGTTGGTTGTACTAGAGTGGAGCTTTGCATGTTGTCATGACAACAATGTAGGGAGGAGCATGTGATCCAGGTCAGTCCGCCTCCTCCCTCCTTGAGTTACAAGGGTCCTTTTCATTTCTAAGATTCACTGGTAGCCCAATCAGAATGGAGATCAGCACGTCACTTAAAATACTGGGACTGAAGTAGTGTCTCCATTCCTGGGGCACGTGCTCAAAGTCTGGCTGACTGCTGACTTTTTCAGTTAGGACAGCCAGGAAAGATGAAGTATTTGACTACTTATTAAAAAGTTACCAATTCCAATCCCAGAGGTACGTGGTTCGAATCCAACCTGGAGAAAGAGGGGCAATCTCCTCCTGAACCAGTCAGATCTGATTTGATGGTACAAACACACAAACATTAATAATGGTAGTAGTAGCAGCTGGTCCAGTGGGCAGACAGTGATGCTTATCAAGCCAAAGGTGGGTGACTAATCTGCGACCTTTGGGCCTGTCTTTCATTGTTTTTGTTCAGACTTGAAAGAATTTGTTCCTAAAAACAATGTGTTCGAATTCTGTAAATCAGTTGTTGTTGTTGTCATGTGCTGTCGAGTCACTTACGACTCATAGCGACCCTATGTACAACAGCCCTAAACTCTGCTCTGTCCTGTGCCAATCGCACTGTCTCTGACACTCCCATCCCGATTAGCCCAGTCACTGAATCAATCCACCTCATAAAGGGCCTTCCCCTCCTGCTCCATCCCTCCACCCTCCCAAGCATGATGTCCTTCTCCAAGGACCGGTCTCTCCTCACAACATGTCCAAAGAATGTTAGATGGAGCCTCAGAATCCTTGCCTCCAAGGAGCCACCCAGTTTAACCCTCTCCAGGATGAATCTGTTTGTTTTCTTAGCAGTCCATGGTATTCTCAATACTCTTCTCCAGCACCACAGCTCAAAGGCATCAATTCTCCTTCTATCCTCCTAGTAGAAAATGAAAAAGAAAAAAAAACCCCACAAAACCAACCAAAACCAACCCACACCAACACACAAACCCTTAATGTGTGGAAGCTGTGTTGTTACCACTTGAATGCTATGGTATCCTACTGATCTTCTGCCTGTGAAGGATTCTTCCCGGAATGACTAATAGTGATGGAAAGAAAGCAGAAGATGATTTTCATTCTAGTCATCACATAGTGGCCACTCTTAGTAACTCAGCTCCTGTAATACTAACTTCCTTTTTTGTCTGTTTATCTAATGGCACTAGGAGCCCGATGACACTTATTACGTTCTCTAGAAAGCTATCTCTCTTTTGGAGAACAAAATATCAGAGCTAAGGGGTAGTTTGAAATGATGGACTCATGCCATATGTCATGGTACATGACTCCGTGTCATGAGAGTTCCATGTATCACTCTATGGAGTGGTAGTGTGTACCATGCTGTACGTCATCAGACGGGACTCCATGCCATGTTCATGGTATGTTAGTTGCCATGACTGTATAGAGTGGCTGTGCACACCAAACTGTATGTCATCATACACGACTCCATGCCGTGATACGTGTGTGACTCCATGGAGTGGTTGTGTTCACCACAAAAAGTGAAAAGAGACACATCACAGCACTCTCCAGTTCAATAATTTCTATATGTAAGATTCAGTGACATTAATCACATCTTTCATATTATACAGCATTTACTGGTATGTTTTCCAAAATAGTTTCGACACCATTCAGATAAAATTAATGCCCCTAAACAAATCTTCCCTTATCCTTCTCCTGATAACCATAAATAGCCTTTGGTTTCTGTATATTTGCTTATTTCATGTAAGTGAGATTATGTAGTCTTTGTCCTTTTGTGACTGATTTATTTACCTTAGCATTATGTTTTCAAGGTTTGATGTCACAGCATGCATTAAGACTGCACTTCTCTTTATGGCTGTGTAACTTGGGGTCATTGTGATTTATAGTTGACTAAATGGCTCCCCAGAATAACACAACACTATTCCATAAACATATTCTATTTATCCGTTCATCTGCTGAAGGACATTTGTTCCCTCCCAGCTTTGGAGTATTATGAAAAATATGGCAAGCACACACTTTCATTTATGTTTCTGTTTCATTTCTTCTGGTCTACACCTAATAGTACAACTGCTATGTCATAAGGTATTTGTATGTTCAGTTTTTTGAGCAACCACCAACTTGCTTTCCATAGGGATCTGCATTTCATCTTCCCACCATTTATTGTTCCAATCTTCTACATTCCCTCTAATATTTGCCATTGGGTTTTGTGAGGTTTTTAAAATGTTAGCCATTTAAATGAGAATAAGATTATCATCTTATCAACTCATTGTGGTTTTAACTTGTATCTTCTTAAAGGTTAGTAAGGGAGCTCTGATAGCCTAGTGCCGAAGAATTGCACTGTCAGCTCAAAGGCACATGGTTTGAATCCACTAGCTGCCATACAGGAAAAAGATGAAGATGGGGGTAATCTTCTCCCATGTGAATTATGTTGTTGTTGTTGTTGTTGTTGTTAAATGTCAAGTCGTAGGTGACTCATAGCTACTGTATGAACGAAAGTCCTGGACTTTCGTCCTTTCTCAAGGTTCATAGGGTTTCCAGAGGCAAGCTATTATAGAAGTGGATGCCACTCTTGCTTCCAAGCTTGTTTTAATGGGGGAGTTTCACCAAACACTGTCCACCATGGGTAACCATTCTTGAGTTTGACTCATCGGTGTCACAGTGTTTGGCTTCACAGCAACCATGAGTTACCTCTCTGTACAGCCAGTGGACACACCAGGGTTACATGACCTAGAAGAATGTTTCACCAGCCTGTGAAAACCTACTGAAAGGTCAGCTAGGGGTTGATGCTGACTTGATGCTACTGAACAACAACCACAATGGCTAATGAGGGAGTTTTGATGACCTCGTGGTAAGGAGTTGCACTGACAAGCCAGGGGCATGTGGTTCAAATCCAACAGCTGCTTTGCTGGAGAAAGAGGACCAATTTTCTCTTGTGTGAATTCCCAATCCTTCTCCCAAGGAGCAACTGGTAGCCTTGAACAATGTGCCTTTGGGATTGCCACCCAGAGTCCTGCCACGAGGCCACCAGAGCTCCCTCAGTTATACGTATGCTTATGTTAAACAAACTTAAGACATATACTGTTTCTGTACAGTCACCAGTGAAGTATTAAGACGCACACACACATACAGACCTGTTTGTTCTTTTGGAATTTCATGGTATGGTTCAATACTCTTCTCCAGCACCACAACTCTAAGGCATTGGTTCTTCTCTTATCCTTACTCATTGTCCAGCTCTCAGAATGCATAGCAAGCAATTGAGCAATTGAGCATGGCCTGGATCAGATGCTCCTTAGTCTCCAGAATGAAAGATGCAAATCAAAACAGCAATGGGAGATCATTTCACTTTAGCAACAATATATAGCAAAGTTTAACAGGATAGCAAACAACAAATGCTAAGGAGGCTGCAGAGAGTTTGGAACTCTCATGCATTGGTGATTGGGTTGTACCACCACTATGGTACCACCGCTATGAATGGACCGCTGATGCTTCCTCAGAGAATTGAAAATAGAAATGCCATTTGATCCAGCTGCTCCGCTACTGGAGTATACCATGAGGAAATCAGAGCTGAGACACTTTCTATTTCTATTTCTATTTATATTTCTCTTTCTATGTATGTATTTGTAGTTGTAGTTGTAGTTATACACACACACACACAACTATGTTTACTGAAACATTATTCACAATAGGAAGGAGATAGAAACAGTTCAAGTGCCCCTTACTAAATGAATGGATGGAGAAACGGTGGTACATTCATACAATGGGATACTACGCAGCATTAAAAACCCATGAAGAACTCATTAAACACTACGCAAGATGAATGAGTCTAGAGGACATTATGCTGAGTGAAAGAACTCAGTGGCAAAAAGAAGAATACTGTATTAAGATCTCTATTATAAAAACAATAGGAGGGTTATGGGGTGACAAACAGAGTGGGAACTGAATGGACAGACGATGAACATTATGTAGTAGATGCGGGTAAGGGAAGATCAAGCTGAAATGAATGGACAGACAATAATGTATCGCAATTAATAATTTGGAACAGGGTGGGCATAATCAATCAAATGGGAGGGATAAGGGAAGAAGGAGAGAGGGATAGTTGAGGGGAAAACGCTAAGTTAGAGAAGATTAGTGGATGGATAGGGAGGGTAAAGAAAAGGTGAGGATTTGATGAGACATTTTTAATAAATAGATTGTTCAACTATAGTTAATTTTTGAAAAGAAAATACGTATGAAGGATTGAATACAGACCTATAAAAGCATACAGGAATTGTTCACTGGAATACCGATTTGCTTTGTAAACTATCACTCGAATCGCAATGGAAAGTTGTTTTTAAAATAGACACAGAGAGACCGGAAGATGGCAGACGATAGAGGCAGACATGTCTATAGTGCAGGAATTGTAAGGATTGCTGGCAGTAACTAGAAACTGAAATAGACAAGCAAGGACCTCCCCCTACGGCCTTGCTCTGAATCCAGCCTTTTAGCCTCCTGAACTGTGAGAAAATGCGTTTCGCCTTTAAACCCAGAATACAGACACAGTAGAGGCAAGAAACCACGCAGGAGCAATTCTGCTCCATAACATAGGGAGTCCCCATGAGTTAGAATCAACTTGAGGGCAAATAAATTGGGTTGTGATTTGGTTTTCGTTTGTCAAGGCAGCATAACCGCACAACCTAGCTTACGTTGAAGGATACAGGTAACGATGGGGTCACGTGGGTGCCAAATGATTCACTAAGGACCAAAGAACAAACAGATGTGCCTTGAACAAAGTGCAGCCAGAGTGCGCCTTAGACGCAAGGATGGCAAAGCTTTGTCTAGCTTACTTTGGGCAGATCGTAGAAAAAGCTACTCTTCAGGAAGGGGCGGCAGCATGCTGGGAAAGGTAGGGAATCACAAAAGAGAGGAAGTCCCTCAACAAGATGAACTGACGCCAGGAATGGTCTCAAGTGTGTCGGAGATGGTGAGGGTGGCACAGGACAGGACAGGGTCCAGATCTGTGGTTCACAGTGTCGCTATGAATCGTCCTCAACTCCACGGCGCATAAGAGCAACAACAGTTATCCCTTCACATAGATAATTCACTTAGTCTTAACCACCAGCTTAGAAAGCTCCCTACAGGTGAGTCACAACTGTGTTACTCCCAGCTGTGTTTTGGGGTTTGCTATCTGCGATCTGCCATCCGTATTGATGCCAGGAACCCAATTTGGCTGAGTCCTGTTTCCAACATTCTTTGCCTTCTAAGTAGAACACTTTAAAAAAAGAGTCTGGCTTTTCTTCTATCATCTATCCCTCAAGGCAAAGGAGACAGAAGTCTTTAAGGACCTGTCAAGAAATGTAGCAAGAGAATAAGTCTCTGAATTCCCTCCTTCACATTATTGAAGAGTCTCCTGTTCTTTTGGTTTCTCCCAGCATGGGCCAGTCTGTAAAAGAGATTTTCATTAATGAAAGCATCAAAATTGTTGGAACCCAGCTGACTGTCCAGGCAGGTACACAGCAGGCGCACTATCTGATGGGCTCACCTATGACAATAGATTCCGCCTCATTTAAAATTACATTCCACCCTTATTAGTTAAGCACTCACACAATTCAAGCTCCCCAAGTCTCCTCAGAGTCTGGACCTGTAATTACTTCTAGACATCCCCCTTCCCTGTACCTTGATTATTCATTTCATCCTTCAGGGCACATTGAGTTCAAACGATGCTCATTCAGCAAGCAATAATGAGGTAGGGCAGAGAGTCAACACATCTGTAAGCAAGAGAGAGGGAAGCAAAACTATTTTAAAGGGATTAAAAGAAGCAAGGCTCTCAAGTCTTCTTGGCATTTAAAATTGTCCCCTCTGTGAGGCTATTTCTTGAAAAGGGATACTTTGCTTAGAATGGTGGAAGGGTCCCCGAAAGAGGGGAGGACCCCTGCAATGAGATGGAGTGACAAAATGACATGTCAGAGATGATAAAGACGGGATAGGAATGGACAGATAGAATGGAATGGAATGGAATGGAACTGAATGGAGTGGAATAGAATAAAATAGAATAGAATGGAATGGAATGGAATGGAATGGAATGGAATGGAATGGAATGGAATGGAATGGAATGGAATGGAGTGGAGTGGAATGGAACTGAACGGAAGGGAAGGGAAGGGAAGGGAAGGGAATGGAGTGGAATGGAACTGAACGGAGTGGAATAGGATAGGATAGGATAGGATAGGATAGGATAGGATAGGATAGGGTAGGGTAGGGTAGGGTAGGGTAGGGTAGGGTAGGGTAGAATAGAATAGAATAGAATAGAATAGAATAGAATAGAATAGAATAGAATAGAATAGAATAGAATAGAATAGAATAGAACAGAAT
>NW_006399777.1:15570175-15641696 GCF_000299155.1 Elephantulus edwardii | reverse complement strand
GAATAGAATAGAATAGAATAGAATAGAATAGAATAGAATAGAATAGAATAGAATAGAATAGAATAGAACAGAATAGAATAGAATTCAGGTTTGTTGTTCATACAGTTGCTGTAGCTTGGTTTTAACTTGACAGCACCTAACAAAAATAACTACCTTATAACATAAGTATCAGGAGGAAGGATGGGCAATCTCCTCCCATGCAATTGACTCCCTCTTACAATCCACCAGAGGGTCCACTATGGGTCAGTTCCGACTCAATGATACACAGCCACCACCACCATAAGTATCCTGCATCCACCTACATCCCTGGTCGAGAAACCCCAAACCCACTGCCACTGAGACCTTTCCAACTCATACAACTGTGGTTGATAAGGCCATGAATTAACCACAGTCATAATTCAGAAAGAATCAGAGGCAAAACCAGAGTCTCCTTAAAGAACTATCAACTCAACAGCCACAAGTGATGAGAGATTATGAACCTTAAAGAGAACGTTTGGATTCGTGAGCTTAGGCCAGGTCACTCGTGTTAGGCTATCAGATGCTCTTCAAAGCACCATTCATGCCCTTGTTTCACGCCCCTGTTTGGTCTATGGCAACAGCTGCTTTTGCTGCTGCTGTACCTGCATTGGGCCCTGTGGGCTCAGGTGAGTACAGCAGATAACTGGATTAGCGGCCTCTTTTCTGTGTACTTACCGATTCCATCAGGGCCCGCAGCCAATTCCCCATACCCGGAGGGCCTGTTACCTAGAACTAAATTTCAGAACCAATTTCTCTATCAGTTAAGATACAGCAGCAACAACAGAAACAAATTCTAAATGACGTGAGAAATAAATAAAACGGGGGCTGGGGAGGGAGAGGGATCTGTGTGTTTAAATCAGTCTAAAATTAGTTTAAAGGGGCTGTCATACCTCACGGAGTTGAAGAGTGAGTTGAAAACCAGCTTTGAAATTTGGGATCTCAAAAATAGGAGTGTTCTACGCATCTCAGGAACAGGAACAGGGAGAATTTTTCAGATACCCATAAATCCCCTCAACTTCCTTCTTCCACAAATTTGTAATTCCCAGAAGAGGATGTATGATTGGTCCAGTTTTCACCAGGTGTCCACTTCCGGGAAATTTGGGGTGTTTTGTTGACAGAAGGAGGCTAAATGGGTGATGGTATAGGAAAGCTTCCACTGCTCCATCTAGCCCAGACCGTTAGGCCCCTTTCTCCTGGAAGCCACTTCTTCCCAAAGCGCAGGGCAGTAAGCAAGCTGCTTTGGTAATGGGTAACCCCTTTGTCTAGGGCAAGGACCCTGGTGAACAGTTTGTGCATGTCTGAATACTTGAAGTTTGGTAGTTTGACCCCACTCACTGGTGCTACGAGGGAACCTATAACATGAAGTCGGCCTCTATAAAGATTGTTCTTAGGTACCATTGAGTTGGAACAAACTCATAGATGATCCCCCAGAAGGTTTTCAGAGGCTGTAAATTACACAGGAGAGGATTGCCAAATTTCCTCCTGCAAAGCAGCTCATGGATTTGAACTGGGTGCCCTCGCATTGGCAGTGCAAAACCTTAGCACTAGGCCACTAGTTGTTGTGTGTCATTGAGCCAGAACTGACCCTCCAGTGAATTTTCAGAGGTAGTAAACGGCACAGGAGGAGACTGCCCACCCTTCTGACCCAGACCGGCCAATGGAGTTGAACTGCTGGACTTCACTTTAGGAAGTTGGTGGTGGTTGTTTTTGATGGCCTTCAAGTGGATCACGACTCATAGTGGTCCTGTGAACAAAAGGCCTGAAGCTCCTCTACAATTATCGAAATTTATCAATGTTCATAGAGTTTCCAGAGGCCTTGGAAGCAGCTCTGTTCTGTAACATGGGACAGACACAACTTAGAATCAGACAGAGAAGAGTGTGTTTGACTTGTGGTCTTGTGCCTGGTTAATGTGAACAGTTTAAACATTTACCTGTTAATTGAAAAGTTGGAGGTTTAATTGGAAGCTTTAATTGCTTACGGTTTCATGTTAATTGTAGTTTAATCGCTTTAATTACCCAGAAGCACCTCAGAAGAAAGGGCTGGTGATCACATTCTGAATAATCAGCCTCTGACAACTGTGTAGAGCACCCCCACTGTGACTCACCATAACCACCAGTCCTTCTACAGGTGACACTTTCTAGGACACGGCATGTGTGGATTCGAGGACATCTGGTCAGCGGCCTCCCTGCTTCGAGTCTGCAATAATTCCCAGGCCTTTATGCCCGGTCTCTGTCTTCATTACAGCCTCATTCACAAACAGTGACCACGCCATCCAATAATTGACTTTCAAACTCATCCTCCTTGGAGCCCTCTTAAGCACAGCTTCATTCTCTCTCCTTGACACAGTTTTTTTTTTAATCATTATTATTTTATTTTACCCATTAATTTGTCCCTGAATATATCCCCTGTTTCTATCAGAGCACCTTAATATCTCTGGGTGCAATTCTTTGTCTCAACCCCTGTCATCTTTAATACACTCCGATCTCCTCCAGGGCAGACAGCTGACTGTTCACACGTTTATACCCCTCAGGGCCTGACATGGAAATGATTCCAAAGCATTTATTAGCCCAGTGAGTAAACAAATGAAGGGATGGGTCGTCTGTGAGCTCAGGACAGTGCTGCTGTGGAGAACCCAGTCCATGTAGCAGTGTGTTTTCCCGCTTCAAGCACAACTGGCCAAACACTGAGAGTGTCACAGACCCTCCACTGACCTATGCCTCAGATGTTATTGTGCAGATTTTCAAAGAGTTTCAAAACTTTAACTGACTGTGGATGCCCCTGCATTGTGGAGCTAGAGGAGACTATTGAATATATCATGAACTACCAAAAGAGAATTAACAGGTCTACCCTGGAGAGGGTGAAACCAACTTGCTCCCTTAAGGCAAGGATCTTAGAGCTCCATCTCACATACTTTGGGCATGTTGTCAAGAGGGATCAGTCCTCAGAGAAGGTGGAGGTACAGAGCAGAAGAGTGAGATCGATTGACACTGTAGCTGGGGCAGTGGGGGGAGATGTGTCAAAGACAGTGAGACTGGTTCAGGACAGGGCAGGCTTCAGATCTATTGTGCATATTGGGTCATGATGAGTTCCAAATGACTCGATGGCACACAACAATAATAACCACCAGTGTCACTAAGGGCTTTCCATATTGTCTCTGGTGACAGTGTGAGTTGAGAGGAGAATTCTAAAAGACATCTTTCTGTTTACAGTTGAAAAGATTGAAATTAAAATAGTCCCTATAGTTCTCAGCTGAATTAAACTCAGGTTTCTATAGTTCTCAGCTAAGTTAAACTCAGGAATTTTTCCATTGTCTCGAGTAAAGCCCCACACCCATGTATCCAGGGCAACAGTATTTCAAGAATGGCTAGCAGAAGGGCAGAGCAAACAAGCAGAGGTTGTTTCTCAACTGATAACCCATGTGCCTTTGTTTCCCGACTGATAACCAATGTATCTTGTGCTTTTCCACTGCCCTGGAGTTTGAACACATTGTATACTTAAGAATTTGTGACACCACCCTGTAGTTAAAGATCTATCTAACTGCTACATGTGCTACGTGACTGCCGCAAGTGCTACGTGCAAAAATGCTGTGTAAACCCTGAGCGAACACTGAACCAATGAATTCAAACTGTGCTTTCATCACCCAATGAGAAGCTGATACCCAGTTGTATCCCCCTAAAGTGTATCAAAAAACCCAACTTTGTCTGCTCGCAGTCGACTCCTCTGTCTCCTGCGAGAGATAAGGGTCGGCCTGGAGCTCCGCAATAAACCTCTTATCTCTTGCTGTTGCATCAAGCCGGTGTCTTGGAGTCTTGGGTCTTCGCAGTCCACTCGGGACAGAACAGGACCAGCAGTTCGGGGGTCCTTCAACAGTAATTTTCTAATTTGTTAAACCTAGGTATTAGATAAATTGGTGTCTTGGTGTTCTGAGACAAAACAACACAATGTGGGATGATGTTAAAGAAAGTATAATTGTTGTCTCCAAGTTCTAGAGGCTGAACTGAAGCTGACAGCGCTGATTCATCCTCAGGGTTTCAGGGGAGGAGGTATTCTATGAGCTTCTCCTACTTTCTGGCAGCTGTTGGTAATCTTTGGTGGTTCTTTTTCATTGCCTGCAGATGCATCTGCCACCATTATCACATGGTGCCTGTCTCCCAGCTATGTGACCCAATTCCATGTCTGATATCCCCACTTTTATGAGATACCACTTGAAAGAGATTAGGATTAGCAGTCACTCAACTCCAGAATGACCTCATTTAACTTAACTGATAAGAAAAACCCCATTTCCAAACGGGGTCACATTCACAAGTACAGGAGTTATGGCTCCAACGTGGCTTCTGTGGGACACAATTCAATTTGTAGCCATAGGGAAGCAATATCAGATAAAAGAGAGAGATACCCAGACTGGCCTGGACCTCAGGACTTGCTCCACAGCTCCTCCTTCCCATCATGGATCTTTATCGTCGGAAAATGAAGCAAACATTTCTCCCAGCCTTGTTACGGAGCTTAATTAAGTAAAATAGGTAAAGTACCAAGTACAGTATCTGGCATATGGTAGGCATACGGCTGCCTTCAAGAGCAATAAAAAGGGACATTTAGGACAGGTTCTAAGAATGAATCTTAACAAAACAAAACAAAAATCTAGAAAAATATCAGCACCAAAGAATCTTAAGAGGAAGTTGTGGAAGGATTACACGGACTCATTATACTTTGTATAAGTTCTTTCTTTTTTTCTTTTCTCCCAAACTTTGCACTTTCAGGCGGAGGTCTAACCCTGGGTCCCCAGAGTTGACAGTGACTGTTAAGTCTGAGAAAGAGACATGTGTTTAATAAAGCAGAGCACGTGCAGACCCTACAAGCTCAGACCTTCCGCCCAAGGAAATGTGTTCACAAGTGCACCAGAGGTCATGTTCAAGATTACTCGCAGTTCCGCAGTGACTAATAACCTGAAACTTGAAATGGCCCCGAAGACCATTAACAGGGAAATGGATAATGTGATAGTGGTGTGTTCATACAATAGAATATTACACATCAATGAGAATGAATGAAATGCAGTCACATGCATCACTGACACAGATGAACCCTATAATCATAACACCAAGTGAACATAGCCAGGCACGAAAGACTGTACGCTCCATCATCCTATTTGTATAAATTACAAAGGCAGGTTAACCCACATATGCTGTTAAAAGTCACGATAACGGTCACTGCTGCAGTAGGGATTGTATGTTGGAAGGAAAGTGTATAAAGGGCACAATTTCTAGAGAGCTATTAATGTTTTATCTTTTGATCTGAATGCACATTACTTGCGTGTCTTCAGATAATTAAAATTCCCTCGTATTTGACATTTGTATCTTGTTATTGTTGCATGTCATAGAGTCGGAACCAACTCATAGCTGACCTGATGCATAACTGACACATTATGATGTGTACTTTCCCCCCGAATATTCTCTCCACTGGGCCAATTCACAGCACCATGATAGATGGAGAAGAGACTGAGATCATGAACAATTTCAACTTGCTCAATTCCACAATCACTTTAGGTTACAGCAGTCAGGAAATCAAAAGAGAGATTCAGTAGGAAAATCTGCTGTCAGGGACCTCTCCAGAATGGTGAAGACTAATGACGTCAGTCTAGAGGCTAAGGTGAACCTGATTCAGGCCATGGACTTCTCAATTGCTTGCTATGCATCAGAGAGCTAGACAATGACTAAGGTTATAGAAGAAGAAAGGATGCTTTGAGTTGTGGTACTAGAGAAGATTATTGAACATATCACAGACGGTCAAGAGAACAAACATGTCTGTCCTGGAAACGGTGAAACCAAGTTGCTCATTGGAGACAAGGATTTAGAAGCTCCATCTCACATATTTTAGACATGTTGGCAGGAGGGATCAATCCTTGGAAAAGAACATGGTGCTTTGCTTAGAAAGGTAGAAAGAATAGAAAGGTAGAAAGAGTGGAACACCCTCAGTGAGATGGATTGACACAATGAATGTAATGGAGGGCTCAAATACATCAGGATGTCACAAAATATGATAGCATTCAGATCCATTCACATCAGAGTCATTACGAATTATACTCTATTAGACTTAACAACAACTACCACAACAATCTTCTATTGATTGATCTTATCCAAGCAACCAATGAGTTGAAAGAGTTGCTCCCTTGGAATGTTTCCTTTCTCAACCATGTACCCTTCTCATCATTTGAGGATAATTTCTTAGACCATAAGCCTACAGAAATCTCTGATATATTGCCTAACTTGAAGATTTTGCATCTGTTAACCCTAGCAATGCCATGAATCAGCAGAGCTCTTCGGTCTGTTGCTTGGTTCAGAGATTTGGCACTTGCTGGCTGCTACAGTTTTATGAGCTATTTGTTCCTCACAATTGTGTAAATATTTCCTTGCAGCAAATTTCCAAAGACAGTCTAATTGTTATTATTAGGTGCCATCGAGTTGAGTATGACTGATAGTGAACAACAAATCTGAACCCTGTCCTATCCTATGTGTTGTTGTTGTTGTTGTGTGCCATTGAGTCGCTGCGACTCATAGCGACCTTATGTACAACATCCCTGAACTCTGTTCTGTCCTGTGCCAATTGCACCATCTTTGACACACCATCCTGATTACCCCAGTCAGAATCAATCCACCTCATAGGGGGCCTTCCCCTCCTGCGCTATCCCTCCACCCTACCAAGCATGATGTTTCTCTCCAAGGACCTGTCCCTCCTTGCAACATGTCCAAAGTATGTTAGACGGAGCCTTAGAATCCTTGCCTCCAAGGAGCAGCCCATTTTGACCCTTTTCAGGATGAATCTGTTTCTTTTCCTAGCAGTCCATGGTCCCCTCAATACTCTTCTCCAGCACCACAGCTCAAAGGCATCAATTCTCCTTCTATCCTCCTGAGTCATTGTCCAACTCTCTGATGCATAACAAGTGATAGCAAAGGCCATGGCCTGTATCAGACGCACCTTAGTCTCCAGAGAGACACCATTGCTCTTCAGTACATTGGAGAGGTCCCTAATAGCAGACTTTCCCATGGCAATACGTCTTCTAATTTCCTGGCTGCTGGTGCCGAGAGTGTTGACTGTGGAGCCAAGCAAACTGAAGCTGTGAACAATCTCAGTCTCTTCACCATCCATCCTGATGCTGCCAATTGGTAGTTATGCTTAAATTTGTTTATCACCATGGCAACATGTAAGTCTCCACTAACAGACAGGTGATGGCTGAGCATAAGTTGCATCAGCCAGGTATTGTACTCAGGCAACTCAAATGAAAGGTGAAAACCCTACCACTGAACCACGACAAACCCCTGATTATAGGATTCTGAGTTGTGAAATCTGATTCTGAATCTATCTCATAAACCTAAAGAAGGCAATCCCTGGTCCCCTAAAAGTTTGGACTCATAATTCCATTAAATGTAGATTCAGAGTTGATGCCAGCCTTGTTCCATATAAGCTTCAGGCTGAGGTACTTCTGTATTAAATATTCTGCAAGATCTGTTTCTTCTAATTGGAAATGTAAGCAAAGAAAACCTAGAAGTATTGAGAATTAAAAGCATGTGTTAATCTTTTATCAGCTCTTATTACTACAGATAGAAATCAAACCTGATCCAAACAATCCCACTATTGACCTAAGTTTATGAAATTTTCTTTCAGAGACAACTTTCTTTTCAAAGACATCAGTGCAAGAATTTGACTATAAGGAACACTCTCTGTCCTCACAAAATTACCAATGAAATAAAGAGAAAAACAAACCCAAATATAAAAAAAAACCACTCTCAAATAAACCCATAAAACTTCGGCTTGCATTATTTACCATAACAAAGAATAGAATGAGCCCCAGTGCTCATCAACAGATGACTAAGTAAACAAACTATGGTGCAGTCACACAATGGAAGGCTATGCAATATTAATGAACTTGAGAAACGCTAAACAAAATTCTTGAACCTGAAGGACGTTGTGCTGAGTGAAAGAAGTCAGACGCAAAAGAACAAGGCTTTTAGGAGTTTACTGTAATAAAAACATAAAAAATTTATTGTGGTATTAGGATTGATTGATTGATTCACTGACTAGGGTAATGGGGGAAGGTACATCAGAGACAATAAGATTGGCTCAGGGCTGTTGTACATTGGGTCGCTGTGGGTTGCAGATGACTCAACAGCACATAACAACAACAACAGCATCTATTTTCCTTAGACCTGATCACACATCCAGGTAGAAATGGATGAGTGAAATGAATTTTTGAGTCTCTAACCACCACCCTTAGCTTCCCTGGGGGCATTGTCTTCAGCTGTCTCAATTTCTTACACATGGTTCTGCCTTGATCAGCATCTTCTACATCATCAACAGCTGTGGGGCCAACGTAAGAGAAAGAACTAACCAAACTGTGGAGAGACGGAGGCAAAGCATAGCTTGATGGAGTCCTGGAGACAGAGTCAGAGTTATAGGTTTTGCTTGCTGGAGAGTTGAAGGAAGAGTTGACTTGTGACTGCTATGAGACAGAGCTTGCTGGACAGGAGAGGAAACTAGGGGCTTGCATCTGTGCTACTGGACTGAACCTGGACTTTCGCTTGTTGGCTGAGAAGCTGTCTGAACGTACTGAGGAATTCTGTCTTATGGTTAATCTGGCTTGGACTGATGGACTAGGTCTTGATTTTCACTGTGTACTATCTGTTGCCTCCCCTACTATTCAAACTATTTCCTTAATAAACCCCACAACGGTGAGTGAAGTAACATTTGTGAGTTATTGGCAATGAATTTTGAATCCAGTGATTTAGTAGAAGTAGGTGCAAGAGTGTAAGGTTAATATGCCTGGCCTTACAGGGATCAGTTTTTGACTTTGGAGGTCACTGGCGGGGATAATTCTGCTTTGAAGTGTTAGTAGTGCTTGAGTCTGCATTGTCATTGTTCCCTTTACACTTACACACAAAAACATGCTTTGATGGTTAGTGGAAATGGTAAGAGGTAGGAAAGAGGAGGGAAATGAATAGATAATAAGTTAGATGAAGGTAAAGACAATATATGATATCATTATATACCAATATATGATATCATGATGGCATGATATCACTAAATAAAAGATACAAAGAGGTATGTAAGACTTACAGACAGTAATAGATCATGACATGCCCCATCCGACATCGGGATGGGAGGAATCCATGCCTTCACACACCCTATAGTTCTCTGGTGATTTGAATTTGTGTTTATCTATTGGACAATTAAATGGTGGCTAGCATCTATTGTCTGGAAATGGTGCAGGATTCCCAGACAGACTTCCCAAAGCTGTTTCTGTCAGTAAAATCATTTAACTACTAGTTATTCCCATAGCAGACTCTGCAGGTTAGTGGACTTGATAAGAATTCCCAATTTTCTTCACCCTTCTTGCCCTTCGCTGCAGGATATGAAGAGTTAAACCCTTTCCGAACCTCTGCTAGGTCATCAAGTGGCACAGTTATGGCCAATGAGATTTAAGCAGAGATTTTTCTGGAAGGATGCCTTCTTGATTAACAAGAAAGACAGCTGGCATTTCCTTTGTCATTTCTTCCTTCATTGATTATGAATGGTGCTAGAAGTGCACCAGTCATCTCATCATTGTAATATAATAAGTCAACCTGCTGTGGATGGTGAGGAGCAAAACCAGAGGGGGCACGGGCTGCCTACTTCTCAACAAGAAGGAGAACTGTAAAAATAACAGCTATCATGCATAGAGGACAGTACTGAAAACCACGCAGGCAGTATTGCCGCAGCCCGTTTCCTGTTGGTATTAAAATATCATGCAGAAGTGGTCTGTATAGTAAGCATCCATGTCTTCTTTTCTTTTTTTTCTTCTTCGAGAAGAGGAGGCAATCATTCCATTTTCACGATGTGGACTGAGGAAGATGAGATCTAACTTAAGTTTAAAGTTTCTGTTCTTTGGTGGATGAATAGACAAGTATGTGAATGATAATTAACAGCCTGGAAGAGGACAAGCATTACAAAGTGAATTGGGAGAGGGAGAGGGAGGAAAATGCACAAGAATGAATGCATGTAAAGCAATCCCTTTTCGATCACGAAAATTAAAAGAAATAATAAATAAATAGATAAATACATACATAAATACATAAATAAATAAAAATTCTCCTCTTTGCGTCAAGAGCCAGAGCAGGTCTATTCAAATTCAACTTTAAAGAACTAGGAAAAGAATAGGATTTACAAGAGAACTGACGCTGAATCACCTATAAACAAGTCCTTGTAAAGGAAACTTAGTGTTTGAGCTTGATTATATATAACATTTATATTTCCCCCGCTCAACGAACGATTGTTTTTTGTATGATGGTTCTCTCATCATGGACAGCACATATCATCAACTGTCTTGGTGGCCTATGGGCAGATTCTCTGACGACCGAGCGGTGAGAAACTGCACTATAATCCAAAGGCACATGATTCTAATCCACCAGCTGCTCTGTGGAAGAAGGGCGGGCAATCTCCTCCCACGCTATTAAACTGCCTCTGAAAACCTACTGGAGGTTTGTTCAGATTCAATGGCACACAAAAACAACTGAGATTAAATAGTAAGCAAGTTACTGTCTCAAAATAAGAGTTACATGAAGAACAGAAATACATTTTGCACCAAAGTTCTAAATCTCTTGGTTCTGGTTCTTTCTAGAGGAGAAAGAACTGGAGAACTGTCAGATCAGATCTGCGGGGTCAAGTAACAAATCAGTTTGCCTTGAAGCCTGGGTTTCAGAGCCCTTTTTTTGTTGTGGGCCCAACTTGAAACTTTCATGGAACTTGATAAATGGTTTAGAAATCGTCCTCAAATGTGTTATGTGTTTTCTCCAAAATTCAAGAAGACAATTGTAGTACCCTCTTGGTAGTAAATGTACAAGATACAGAAATGTGTCTTATTTATTGAAGGATGTTCTAGATACCAGGATCCCAGATATGTGGCATTAAGGGAGTAGGCCTTTTTGTTCCTATGCTAGTCATGTTTGATTCTAGCAACATGTCTTTTTAAAAGTGTGTGTGTGTGTGTGTGTGTGTGTGTGTGTGTGTGTTAGTCATAACAGTCTATTTTACATGTGACTAATCTAGACCAGAGCTCCCTTCCTATGGACTATGCCACCATAATCCTCAAAACTGGTCATGTATTCCTGACCCAAGCCATGTTATCGTTGTGCACCATCAGGTCAGAAGCTGACCCATAGTTGACACTCCAGTGGCAGTCATGTCACAGGAAGAGATTGCCCATCCTTCTCCCATGGAGCAGCTGGAGGGTTCCAACCTTGTGCCTCTGGGACTGCAGTGCAGATTCTTACCACTAGGCCACCAGAGCTCCCTGGTCCAAGTCATAACATTTTAATGATCTGTGTGGATTGCATTATGCAAATTTCCTTCAATGACTTCTTTAAAGTGTTAAAGAACAAAGACGCCCCTTTGAATATTGAAGTGTTTCTGACCCAAGCCATATTTTTATTTATTTTATACACACACTTACACACACACACACACACACACACACACACACACACGTATATATACATGTGAAAATTGGGCGGTGAAAAAGAAACATTGAAAAATGATTGATACCTCTTAGTTATAGTGGACAATGCATATTGAACCTACCGTAAGCTGCCAAAAGAACAAACAGATCTGTCTTGAAAGAGGTCAACTAGAGTACTCCTTAGGATTAAAGATGGTCATACTTCATCTTGCATACTTTGGACATATTTCAGCAAAGTCCATTATGCTTGGCTAAGAGATTATGCCTGGAAAAGTAGAATGTAAGCGGAAAAGGCAAAGACTCTAGACGTGACAAATTGACACAGTAACTGGAACAACAGATTTACACCCAACTGAGATTGTAAGGATGGTGTGTGATGAACTGGGATTTTCTTCTGTTGTACATATGAGTTGGTACCTGTTCAATGGCAAATAATAAGAATATATGTATGGAAACACTGGGCATTGAATAAGAAATATGAAAGAAGAAGGGATTCTTTAGAATTACATAGTATTGTTGTTATTGTACACAGCTTTAGTTTGCTTGGCTCCATAGTCAACAGTCTTGGCACCAGCAGCCAGGAAATTAAAAGGCGCATTGCCATGGGAAAGTCTGCTGTTAGGGACCTCTCCAAAGTGCTGAAGAGCAATGGTGTCTCTTTGGAGACTAAGGTGTGTCTGGTACAGGCTGTGGTCTTCGCAATCCCTTGTTATGCATCAGAGAGTTGGACAATGACCAAGGAGGATAGAAGGAGAATTGATGCCTTTGAGCTGTGGTGCTGGAGAAGAGTATTGAGAATACCATGGACTGCTAGGAAAACAAACAGATTTGTCCTGGAAAGGGTTAAACTGGGTGGCTCCTTGGAGGCAAGGATTCTGAGGCTCCGTCTAACATACTTTGGACATGTTGTGAGGAGAGACCGGTCCTTAGAGAGGGACATCATGCTTTGGAGGGTGGAGGGACAGCGCAGGAGAGGAAGGCCCTCTATGAGGTGGATTGATTCAGTGACTGGGATAATTGGGATGGGAGTGTCAGAGACAGTGCGATTGGCACAGGACAGAGCGGAGTTTAGGGCTGTTGTACATAGGGTCGCTATGAGTTGCAGGCGACTCGACGGCACATAACACCAACAACAACATTGTTAATCTACGGTCAAGTTGACTGCAGCTCATAGAGACCCTATGAACAAGAGCTTTGAATGCTCCCTTTTCCTGAACCCATCTCACTGTCTCTGATACACCTGTCCCCATTGCCACAGTCACTGCGTCAACTCATCTCATCCAAGGTCTTCCTCTCCTGCATTGACCCTCTACCCTTCCGAACATGATATCTTCCTCCAAGAACTCACCCCTCGTGGCAACATGTCCAACATATGTAAGATGGAGCTTCAAAATCCTCGCCTCCAAACAGCAGCTTGGTTTCACCCTCTCCAGGATGGACCCGTTTGTTCTCTTAGCAGTCCACGGTCTGTTCAATACTCTTCTCCAGCACCACAACTTAAAGGCGTTGATTCTTTGTTCTGCCCTATTTAGTCATTATCCAGCCTCTGGCGCATGGCAAGTAATTGCAAAGGCTACGGCGTGTATCCAGTGCATCTTAGTGCCTAGTCTGATCTTGTTGCTTGTTAGCATTCTGAAGAAGTCCCTGACAGCAGATTTTTCCAAAGCTGCTTTATTTATAATATCATAAATTATAATATTAATGATGATCATTTCATAATCTATAAACTTCCAGAAGAACAAACAAATCTGCCTTGGAGAAGAGACAGCCCGAATGGTTCCCAGGAGTGAAGAGAGGGAGCTTTTTGTCTCATGTTAGTTATCTTATATTAAGGGAGCTGTCATGGCACAGTCCACAAAGAGTTGTACTGCTAACCCAAATGTGGCACTTCTAACAGGCTCAAATTTACCTGTAACTGTGGCAAGAAACTCGACTGCAATCCCGCGAGCACACAGTTCAAATCCACCAGCTGCTCTACAGGAGAAGGATAGGCAATCTCCTCCCGTATGATCAACTGCCTCTGAAAACCTGCAGAGGGTCAGCTATGGGTTGGTTCTGACTCGATGGTACAGCTGAGGGAGAAAGACGGGAAATCTTCCTGTGGGTGATTCACAACCTTGGAAACCCAATGGAGAATCAGCTATGAGTCAGTTCTGACTCACCAACGATGAGCTTCAGTATCGTGTTGTGTTTTCTTTTTTTAGATCCCATAATTGGAAATATTATCAAGAGGAATACACCCTAGAGGATATCATGGAGAGGAGGAACCTCAACCAGAGATGGACTGACGTGGTGACTATGACATAAGGAATATTGTGATGATGATGAATTAGAACTGATTCAACAGCCCCAAATCACTTGATCTCTTTAATAGAAGGTCTGTCTTTTTTCATTCCTAAGAATTCTTAAGATCAATTAGCCAGTGCCAAAGACTTCTGCTGCTTCAAATATTTTAATTACTACTTCATCCTTGCTGCTCATTATGGTAATTATACTCATCTTTTCTCTGGCAGTTAGGTGCTGTGACTTTAGAATTCTATCAAGCCCAGAGAGATCAAGAACTTTCCTAAATGACATCAACGTCCTTTCTGCAGATGGTGAACACAAGAGCTGCCTCAATGTCCTGGCGCCCTTTCCTGACTGCCCTTCTCAACACATTAAGGAAGAAAGTGCAATCAGGACCATTTCAGTGGATTTAGCAGGGCAAAGTAAGTTTAAATGGTGCACGTGATGAATCTACCTGTATATTATTTAATTTCCTAAGTCTTTAGAATCACTCTCTTTTTTTTTATGTTCATTAGGGAAGTTTTAACATCTGAACATCACTGAGCCCAGGTATCAGTTAACTAATCCAGTAAATCATACTGATTAATTCAGTGTTATCCATTATTATATACCACCCTCTTTGGTTTATCACCTTAGACATCTTTCTTGGATTATTTGGTAGGTCTCTGTTTACATAAATTAGTGAAGTCTTGCCATTGTATTTGTAGTAGAAAGAATTGCCCTGTGAATTGACTATTTTTACATATGTTTTTTTAGTTTGCATACAATTTTTCATTTAAATTGCCTTTCAGGCATGCATATTGTGCTTTATACAATAGTATATCGATATAGGTGTGCCCACTTGCTGCTGTACAGAGGTAACTTCTGGTCGCTATGAAGCTGAACACTGTGACACTCATGTGTCAAATGAGTTAATGGTCACCCACGGCAGACAGTGTTGGGTGGAGCTCCCAAATTAAAACAAGCTTGGAGGCAGGAGTGGCATCCACTTCTGTAACAACTTGCCTCCGGAAACCCTATGAACCTGGAGAAAGGATGAAAGTCACACAAGTGTTGAGGACTTCCGTTCATAGGGTCGCTATGAGTCATCAATGACTTGAAGGCACTTAAGAATAACAACAACAGAGAGAGAGAGAGAGAGAGAGAGAGAGAGAATAATTTACATAATTAATTACTATTGCTCTATGCCTAGTCTCATCTCACCTTTTGAAGTCCCCATTGAATCTCTCCTATTCCTTCACCCCCTCTCTCTCATCCACCCACTGACTTCTTGCTATTCTGGTAATTTCTCACCTTCCTCTTTGTTTGCACCCTTCTCTCCTTTTCATATTTGTACACATCTTGCTCAGTTACCATTCTACTTTCACAATAATGGCCTTATGCAGCACTAGTATCTGAAGCACGTGTAATCCAATTCTAGGTATAGATTTGGACTCAATGAAGTTGAAGAACTTTAGGCAATGACTCAAACAAGGATGGTACCGGCAGACCCAAATAAACCTAAAATCGGATCCTACTATCAGCTATTGTTGGAGAGAATGAGAAAGAAACTAGAAAACCAAACTTCATCCTTTCCCCGCCCTCTTCTTTTCTCTAGTATTCCTTTAATGCTTCCCATTGACTAAACGTAAAATTAATAGGATGTCAGCTGACAAGAGAGCTGTATAGTTTTCAGCTTCCCAGCCCCAGCATCATAGCACAATATGAAAGAGCAGTCTTGAACGTGAGATGTTGTTGTTGTTGATTGCCATCGAGTTGAGCATGACTCATAGCAACCCTATGAACAAAAAGATACCATAGGCAAACAATTGATCTTGGTACAGTGTGATCATACTTTTATTTATTTACTTGGCCACACAGCCTCCTATCTTCTTGGGGGAAAAATACGATTATTTTTTTTAAATAAAATTTTTATTTTGTAATGGTTTACTTGTGGAGAGTGGAGGGACGGCACAGGAGAGGAAGACCCTCGATGAGATGGATCGATTCTGTGAGTGGAGTGGTGGGAATGAGTGTGTTTGAGACGGCGAGGTTGGCACAGGATAGAACGGCATTTAGGGCTCTAGTACATAGGATCTCTATGAGTCACAAGTGACTAGATCAAGTGACTAGATGGCATATAACAACAACAACAAGGACAACAACTGGTTTACTTACAAGATTTGTATACATTGTTTTTCACACCAGATTTTCCCCATTTCCTTTCCCCAATCCTTTTCTCATCTTCATTACCTGTGAATTAAGTAAAATGATCCCCACTTGCCCGAGTTCAAGTCTGAATAAAGTAAAAATGATGATGACAAGAACAAAAATACAATAACAGGGCCTGGTGTCATTGTATGAGCCCAAGTCCAGTCTTTCCTGAAACCAGTTTATCACTAAACATTCCTGTTTCCTCAACAATATTGCTGTTAGGTGCCATTGAGTTGACTGTGAGCAATGATCTGAACCCTGTCCTGTATCCTGCGTCATCCTCTCCATCTCTGATGTATTCAGGTCCATCGCTACACTCACTGTGTTAATATATCTCGTTGAGGGTCTTCCTCTTTCTTTTTGACCTTCCACCTTTCCAAACGCCCTGTACCAAGCACTGGCTGCTCCTAATGTCATGCTCAAAATATCTGACACGAAATTTCATCATCTTTGCCTTTAAGGAGCCACCTGGCTTCACTTTCTCCAAGACATATTTGTCATCAACCATATTGCATTTTGTATATCCACCCACCCCCTTGAGCCTTTGTGTATTGCTGGTTTGGGCTCCTACTCAAATGTTACAAGACGGATAGTTACTTCAACAGTAGAACATGGTCAATTCCTTTCACTTCACCATCACACATAGAAAATCATTGGCCAATGCTGGATTTTAGCATATGGTTAAAGACCATATTAGCTCTTTACATTAAAGCCCAAATTCACCATGACCAAGTTAATTCCAACTCATGAAGACCTTCTATTTGGTTTCCAAGGCTATAAATCTTTATGGGAGGAGGGAAAAGACTGCCCATCTTTCTCTCACAGAACAGGTTCCAAACATGAACAAGTTAGCAGTCAAGTTAGAATTTTAGCTAGCAGTCCACCATGTGAAACATTACATCACCACAGTTCCTTTAGTTCTCTTTAGGAGGATCAAATCCAGAAGTTAAACCTCACTAATAAAGTTTTAAGAACCAACTAAGTTTGCTTAGTAAACTTGCAAAGGATTTTAAAATGAGCTGTTTCAAAGTAGGGCAATGCAAAATGAAAACAAATAGAAATCTGGAGGGGGCGGAAAGAGCTTTAGAATAGGTGCTGGTTGCACCATTTTACAATCCCACTAACAATGTATAAGAGTTCCTTTCTCACCACATCTTCTTCAACATCTATTACTTGCTGCCCTGTTATGCCACTCTTACTGGAGTGAGATGGTACCTCATTGTGGTTTTTATTTGCATCTCTCTTATTTCCAGTGAGTTGGAGTATTTCTTCATGTGTCTGTTTGCCATTTGAACATCTTCCTTTATGAAAATTCTTTCCATGTCTTTTGCCCATTTTGTAATTGGGTTATCAGTCTTTTTCTTGTGGAGGCCCAGGAGTAGTCTGTAAACTTTTGTTATAAGACTCTTGTCTGAGATGGTGTTACCAAATGTTTGTTCCCAGTCTGTAGGTTTTCTTTTCACCCTGTTGGAAAAAGGTTTTCATGTGTACAGGGATTTAATCTTTAGAAGTTCCCAGGTATCAATTGTATCCTCTTTAGATTGTGCATTTCTGGTTCTATTTGGCAGTCTCTTTATACCTTGGATTAGCGCTTCTAAGCTTGATCCCAGTTTGTCTCTTATGAATGTTGTGATTTTGGGGGAAAGGCAATCTGATGCTTCCTCAAAAAGCTGAACATAGAAATTCCATATGACTCAGCTATTCCACTACTTGGAATTCACACTACCCTGAGAATATGAGAACTGAGGTACAAACTGAGATTTGTGTACCAGTGTTCATAGCAGCTTTAGTCACCATTGCAAAAACATGGAAACAGCCCAGATGTCCAACCACAAATGAATGGATTAAGAAATTTGGTGCATTCACACAATGGAATACTATGTAGCACGCAGGAGCAATAACTTTGTAAATTATTACCTAACTTGTGAGGGACTGAAGAGCATTATGCTGCATGAACTAACTCAGTCCCACAAGGACAAATATTGTATAAAACCATTATTGTAGAATGAGTATAAAGATCCAGGAGGAGGAGTGGGAGAGGCTGGAAGCAGAGCGTTGTGGATGTGCAGGGGGAGGGAGGATTAATCATTGGATTGTACAGTTTGATGGGTGGGGGTGTGAGGTAAGTTGACATAATTTGTTTGAATTTGTATTTGAGTTTTGTAAATAAACTAGTAGGGGGGGAAAAGAATAGACGCTAGCAGATGTCTGTAGTTAAGCACTCATCTCAGTGGGCTCTGAGGTTCCTGACAGTTAAGAAAGAGAAACGCTCTTAGTTATACAGTCCTCACATCTTAAATAGTTTGGGCTTTGTTGTTAGAAGGAGCCAATCCTTGGAAAAGGACATCATGTCCCTAAAGGTGGAGGGTCAGAAAATGAGAGGAAGAACCTCAATGAGACAGATTCCCACAGCGACTCCAACTGTGGGCTCAAGTAATCATAGATGATGAGGATGGCAGTGGATAGGGCAGAATACAGATATACCATTCACAGAGTCACTATGGCTTGTAGGCAACTTGATGGCACCTAACAATAACACACACTCTGATTCAAGTATTTTAGCTTATGTCTCTCAAACACCACAATTGAAAAGCATTCGTTCTTATTCCGTCAATCTTATTCATTGTCCGGCTTTCAGATGCACAAGCAAGTAACGGGAAAGACCATGACTAAATCAGGTACACATTAGTCTTCAGACTGAGATCATTGCTCTTCAGTGTTTTGGAGAGGGTCCTGACAGTGGAAAGCAAGACATCTTTCTTATCTCCTGACTGCTGGTACTGAGAGTGATAATTGTGAATCATTGACAGTTTCAATTCTTTCTCCATATATCATGATGTTGCCCATCAGTCCAGTGGTAAGCATTTTTGCTTTCTTGAGGTTGAGATGAACTGTGGTGTTGGAGAAGAGTACACACTGTTCCGTGAACTGTCAAAAGAATGAACAGATATGTCTTGGAAAAGATGCAGCCAGTTCTTGGGAGCAAGGATGGCAAAGCTTCGTCTCTCACACACTGAACATGTTGTTAGGAGAGGCTGTTCTTGGGAAAGGAATCTCATGCTTGGAAGTGTAGGGGGTCAGTGGAAGAGAAGACCTCTGATAAGATGGATTGACGTACTGACTACAACTAGTGCCTACTATGTGGTAAGCACACCGCACACATTTTTTTATTTACTCCTCTCAGTAACTTCCTGGTTCAAATATTAATTTCTCAGATTTAGGATAAGAAAGAAAACATTCACAGAAATGAAATACATCAGCCATGATTTTTTAAGTAGCTGATAAGGATTTGAGTTCAGAGCTACCTCGTTCCAAGCCCAAGCCTATGGATAAACCTCCCATAATTCAAAGTTATATACCAGGGCTTCCCCACGTAGGCCATAAGTAATAAGCAAATGTTCCCAATAGGATGCATGAATCTTAACATAAGTGGCGACAGCTGAGCTAGTCAACAGCCCAGAAATGCTTTCTTAGTGCTGCATATAAGAAAGTTCGGTTCTCCATGATACATCTTGAAGGATATGTACATGTACAGCCAAGCACAATCAATAAGAGTGCATCTGAATTCCAAAATCAATCTCCATAATAGTCTATGTGTTTCCTACTGCCAAAGGGGCCCTTTAGAGTAGTGAGAGAAGATCTTCACCCTGAAACCCACAGCGTCCCTTTTCAGCAGGAAGTAGCTAAGAGAATACGCCGTCCCCTTTTCCTTATGACTCAGGGTGAAGTCTCTCTCAGGGAGGAGTGATAGGGAATGGCAAAGGATACACTGACAAAGAAGATTAATCAGAACTGGCTTTGACAAGCACTGTGGCATTTGGACAAGAACAAACTGGGAGGAGGGTAGAAAGAATAGTGCAACAATGAATGAGTGGAAGCCCAAAATCTCTGTAAATGTTTATGAAAATTAATAAAATATAATTATAGGAAAAAAAAAAAGAAAGTTCGGTTCTCAAACTCTTCTCTAATAAAGGCTATTGGCTATTTGATGGACAACATCTTTAACCTCAATTTGACAAAAACACAAGTCTTTTTCCAGATGGACGGTTCTTAGAGGAATGAAATATCGTTGAATCTTAGCCCTGCAGTGGCATGTCTGTGGGGAACTCAAACAGCCCGCTTTGAGAAACCACGTGTTTTGGTTTCGGATGACCTTGCTAAGTAAGAGGAGCAAGTGTGTGGAGTTCGCCGCCGTGGGGGCCAACGTGTCGCTCTGAGTGTCTCTCTCAAATCACCCAGGTCCTGAGCAGACTTGTGGGAAGAGCTGGGGCTCCATCTGATTGAGCTGGAGTTTCTAACCTGCAACCAGAACGATCTTTCTAAAAGGCAAATCTGAACGTGACAGTCTCTTGCTTAAAAACCCTTGTTAAAGGCTTCCATTGCCTTTGGAATAAAGTCCAGGATTCTTTTTTTTTTTTTTAACAGCCCAAGTGCCCATCAACAAACGAATGGAGAGAGAAGTTTTTATATATTCACACAATGGAATACTATGCTGCATTGAAAAATAAGGATCTCATGAAATATGATACAAAATGGGTGACTCTGGAGGACATTATGCTGAGTGAAATATCTCAGTCAAGAAAGGATAAATACTGCATAGTGCCACTGTTGTAAAGTGGGACTGACATCAGAGTTGGGGGGAATAAGAAGGGTTAAATAATGTATACTGCATTGAAACAGATGAGGGAGAGAAATGATTAGGAGGAATTTATGATCAGTTATTACTGTCATGACAAGAATCCAGAATGAAAGCTGCATAGTGGTGCGGACTGGGAGGGAGGGATCGTATTTATTGTTATAAAGAATGTTTTTCACTTTTCAAAGAGAAAAGCAAACTGGGGGTGGGGGAGGGCAGGGAAGAAAGTGTATAACAATGAATGAATGGAAATGAAAAAAAAATGAAATGAAATTTTTTTTTAAAAGTCCAAGATTCTTTTTTCTCGCCATTATTTTTATTTGAATGAAAGTTTACAGAGACTTAGGGTTTACAGTCATTCATTGTTGCACGTTTCTCCCTGCCCAACCCCTACCCCCCAATTCACTCTTCTCCTTGAAAAGAGAAAGAAAAACTCTTTCATTGTTATGCAATCCCTCCCCCGAAGTCCACTCCACTATGCAGCTTCACCCTGGAATTCTGTAATGATAATAATACCCATTCATATATACCTGTTAAACAGTCCTCCCCCTCATCTGTTTCAATCATCATTCCTCCCCTCCTTCTCTGTCTTCCCTCAACCCTGATGTCAGTCCCATTTTACAACAGTGGCCCTATGCAGTATTTGTCCTTTTGTGACCGAGATATTTCACTCAGCGTAATGACCTTGAGGGTTACCCATTTTGCATAATATTTCATATTCTTGGTGTATCTCTTTGTAACTAAGACCTCTCTCTTTAGCCTCATTAATTGTCTATATGCTCATCCTCCCCAAACTCCGATTTAGAACAGTCTTTTACAGACAAGCGTTTTAAAAATATGGAACGCTTCATGAATTTGCGTGTCATCCTTGTGGAGGGGTCATGTTAATCTTCTCTGGATTGTTCCGATTGTAGTATACATACTGCCAACGTGTGCATGGGCTGAGATGACTACTACCCTGAAACTCAGTCCTGACCCTGAAGAGTCTCAGCTCCTACTGAACTAAACTCACTCAGTGCTTTACAAGGTGTCAAGATAGCTACTGTGTATAATGTGCTTCTAGACAAAATTAATTCACGATATATTTTGAGCTTGAAGATTCTACATTGAAAGTCCTTTCTCTTAAGTTTCCCCAGCTGAACACACAGGTTGAAAGTTTTGGAAATTTGAATTTTGAGTTAATGTCTGACCTAGACAGAAGGATTAAACTGGAAATCAGGGACACAAGGAAGAAAATGATAGTCTAAAATATTAAATCTCTAAAAGTCAGTTTCTTTGTTTGCTAGGACTGCTAACAAGTACGCGAACCACGTCAGCCATCCTAAATATCCCAAATAGCAAAAATTTATCCTCTCAAAGTTATGGAGGTTGTTGTTTTTGTTGTTGTTAATTGCCACTGAGTTTACTACAACTGATAGTAGCCCTATTAACAAGAGATCTGAACCTTGCTCCATCTTGGACTATCCTGTTTCTAATATAGCCTCAAGCCTAATACTACTCTATCAACTCAACTCATTGGAAGTCTTCCTCTCCTTCTCTGAGCCTAGACGTCTTCTTTTGAGGATAGAAGCAAAATCCTCAAAGGATCAATGATGATGATTTCTTCTGGAGGATTTCGAAGGAGTGTCAGTACTATGTCTTTCAGCTTTGAGTGGTTTCCCACCATCATTCATCTTGTCGGGCTTGTTGATGCTTTTACTCAGCCTATTATCACATAGTGTTCTTCCCTCACACTCTCTTCGTTTCTGCATCTTTGCTGATCTTCTTGTAAGATTAGTCACGAAATGTAATGTGAATGAAAGACTGTATAAAACACAATGTACATACATGAAACACAATGTATATGAATGATAAAGATGTTAATAAAAGATTAAAAAAAAGATTGGTCATATTGAAGTAGGGCTCGATCTACTCCAATATGGCTTCCTGTTGATTATCCAGTGATATCTGCAAAGACATTATTTTCAAACAGCCAGTTCAAAGAGATCAGAAGCTAGGACATTTGGGAGAGAAAAATAGGTCCCTATTGCAAGGTATCACCGTGGACGGATGCAGCCAGCAGTTTCTGAGACAGACGCTGATGTTCCTGCCGCCAGAGCCAGGTCTAACTGAGCCCTGAAGTGGAAAGAGAAGTAACTGAAATTGTAGGGGTTTATAAAACATGCAGCTAAGGATACGATTGTCCACTGTCCATCTTTATTTCAGAGTTTGTTGTGCTACTGGCGGAGGGTAAATCTTTCTGTGAGTCTATTTCTACCGTGGTGTCTAGGACTCTACACAGGCTGTCTCAGCATGAGTTTCACTCTGAACAAAACTAACATTAAGCCTCCAAGGTTCTACTCTTCCGTCTTTGGACGTCTAAATGCCAATGGGTCAAGAAGTGATAGAAAGAGCCAGAATTCATCACAAAAGGCTTAGTTCTAGTTCCATCTCTTCTAATTTAAGGATCCTAAAACCTTGGGACAAATCTCCACTTCTCTGTGCCCCAGTTTTCTCGTCTGTAAAATGGGGATAAAGAGACATGCCCTACCTACGTCAGGGGTGGTTGTGAGGATCAAATAAGATAATGGCTGTGAAAGAGCTTTGAAAATGGAAAAGTGTTCCGGAAATGCAAGCGTGATTAAGAGACATTGACTGCCCCAAGCTTACTTCAAAGGGGAGAGACAGGGTGGAGAAGGCTGACACACTCTGCTTTTGAAGTGCACAAGAGCAGCTCTCAGCAGAGAGAAAACAGCAATGCTGCTTAAAAGGCAACTTTCAAACAAACCATTTTCTCTCTGAAGGGAGAATATAGTGGGGAGTACTTCAAAGGCTGGGGAAAATTTTGCAGGAAAAAAAAAATCTATTCAATCTAACTTTTAGTCAAGTCAGAGTTATTAAAAAAACCCTTCAGAGCTCTTAGCTTATTTAAAAAGAACTTTAATACCTTTAAAAAGTAAAAATTTTTAAGAGGGACAAACAAAGGTAAAGTTTTCCTGTTCCTCAGGCTTACCCTGCAGAAAGATGGAGGTAATGTCTTTGCCCATCGTTCGCTGTGTCCTCTGATTAAGCATTCTCTCCTCGGCTCTCCTTCCTGTACTGATAAATTTTATACTACAAGTAAGTTGCCAGAAACCGGCTCTTATCTTCCCCTATCCATCTCTGACACTTGACTATCAAGCACAAGCAGATTACTTATTCGGTTTTTCTTTCTCCTTCCTTTAAATATGGCAGCTTCCAAAACAGCAAGTACAAGAAACCAGAGTAGAATTATAATATCTTACTTAAGTTGTTGTTGTTAAGTGCCGTTGAGTCGCAGGCGACTCATAGCGACCCTATGAAGGAGAGTCCTCAATGCTTGGGTTTCTTTCATCCCCTCTCCAGGTTCATAGGGTTTCCGGAGGCAAGCTATTATGGAAGTGGATGCCACTCCTCCTTTTAAGCTTGTTTTAATTGGGGAGCTCCACCCCACTTTCTGTCCGCATTGGGTAGCCAACCATTAACACATTTGACACATCAGTGTCACAGTGTTCAGCCTCACAGCAACCACAAGTGACCGCTGTACAGCACCTTGTACACCAGGGATATACAACCTAGAGGAATGTCTGAACAAAAACAATGGAAGACAGGCTGGAGGACTGCGGATTAAAAGTCACCCACCTTTGGCTTGGTAGCATCACTTTCTCTTACTTATGGTGGTGGGGGAAAATCTTCACATCCAATCAAAGAGATATCTTCTTTTAAGACAACTAAATGCAAAAATAAAGACCCAGCCTTGGTCCCGGTGCATAGTGGATAGCAGTGCAGAAGGAGTTCCTGGCCATGATGATTGGGAGGTCAGCCAAGTGGAAACTTGGCAAAGCCTATATTGGAATACACCTGTGTCCTCCTGTCAGCCCCTGCCCCTGCCAGTTCCCTGCACTGTACTGAGGAACCAGATAGTGGATGAAGTCTTGAAGGTCCTAAGGAACTTCTTTCTACTCCACCCTTGAGGAACTCTTTCTTTATTTTTTTTTAAATTTATTTATTAATTTCAGCCAAAATTTACAGAGACTTTGGATTTCTATTCATTCATTGTTGCACTTTTCTACCCTCCCAACACTCCCCCCTAGTACACGTCCCTCTTGGAAAAGTAAAAGACAAATTCTTTCATTGTTTTACAAACCCTCCCCGAGGTCCACTCCACCATGTAGCCTTCACTCTAGACTCCTGTCATGACAAAAATATCTAATCACATATCCCTTTTAAACAGTTTTCTCCCTCATCTGTTTCAATGCAGTATACATTGTTGAACCCATCTTTCTCAGTCTCTCCCCAAGCCCAAGGTCAGTCCTGTTTTACAACAGTGGCACCATGCAGTATTTGTCCTTTTGTGACTGAGATACTTCACTCAACATAGTGTCCTCCAGAGTCACCCGTTTAGAATAATATTGCATGAGTTCCTTGTTTTTCAGTGCAGCGTAGTATTCCATTGTGTGAATATACCACAGCTTCTCTATCCATTCATTTGTTGATGGGCACTTAGGTTGTTTTCAACTCTTTGCTATTGTGAACAAAGCCGCAATAAACATGGGTGTGCATATATCTGCTTGGGTGGCAGTTATGGTCTCTTTGGGGTATATTCCCAGTAGTGGAATTGCTGGGTCAAATGGTATCTCTATTTGAGATGGTTTCTCTTTTTGAGAAAGAGCCACACCGCTTTCCACTGTGGTTGTACCATTTTACACTCCCACAAACAGTCAATAAGGGTTCCAGGTTCTCCACAACCTTGCCAGCATTTGTTGCTTGCTGTTCTGTTAAATTTTGCTGTTCTGACTGGGGTGAGATGATATCTCATAGTCATTTTAATTTGTATCTCTTTTAGAGCTAGGGATTTTGAACATTTTTTCATGTGCTTGTTAGCCATCTGAATATCTTCTTTGGTGAAGTGTCTATTCATATCCTGTGCCCACTTTTCTATTGGATTATTTACCTTTATCTTGTTGTGGTGCTCAAGTATTTTATAAATTCAGGATATAAGTCCCTTATCTGACATGTCATTACCAAATACTTTTCCCCAGTCTGTGGCTTTGCTTTTTACCCTGTGGGAGAAGTTTTTGGATGTGCATGAGGAACTCTTTCAATCCCTGTGTCCTCCCTGCAGTGCAGTTACTGGGAGCCCAGGGTGATTTTCTCCATTCGATTTATCCATACCTTGAGCATAAGAGGGGATTCTTCATGGAACAGTGGCTGCTAACTCAAAGGTCAGTAGTTCAAACTCAATAATTATCCAAGGGAAGATAGATGGGGCAGGACACCATGCTTAGAAGGGTGGAGGGACAGCACATGGGAGGAAGACTCAGTGACTAGAGAAATGGGATTAGGTCTGTTGGAGACGATGAGATTGGCTCATGATAAAGCAGGGTTCAGAGCTAAATACTGGCAACACAGTGACACAAACAAAAATAAACAACAAAGATTTACAGTTTTGGAAACACTCGGGGGAGCAGTTCTGCTCCATTGTAATGATGATCATAATCATGTTTATGTAATCATAGTAAACAATCAATTTCAAGGTAATGGATGATAGAATTAGAATGAAGATCCTTGATGGTACAAGAAGTTATGGTCAAGACAGAACTATTAACAGAAAGCTTGGCAGTTCAAATCCACATGCTGCTGCCTCAGAAGTAAGGACTGACAGTCAGTTCCCCAAATCATAGCCTTGGAAACTAGGCAGAGAACAGTTCTCTGCAGATGGGGTCAACATCAGTCAGAACTGATTTAAAGGCAATTATAAACAACAAGGAAAAAGGAGAATTCCTGGTGTAGCTGGGGAAGAAATGCACCACTGCTGTGACATGGGTTCGAACTGAGGTAGCTGCCTCCCCAGCACAGCATTACCCACTATACAGAAAATCAAGCTGGATCCAGAGTCCATGGCACAAGAGATAGCATGGCTGAAGTCAGATGGATCTTGGCTGAAAGCAGAGAATATCAGGAAGTTGTTTACTTATGTTTTTCTAATTATGGAAAGATATTTGACTGTGTGGATCATAATAAACTATGGCTAACACTGTCCATGGAAAACTTATACATAGACCAAGAAGTTGTTATCAGAACAGAACAAAATGACACTGCACGGCTTAAAATCAGAAAAGCTGTGTTCAGGGCTGTATATTTTCTCCACGCTTCTTCATTCAGTCTGTCTGCTGAGAAAATAATTAAAATTGCTGAACCAAAGGAAGAAAAATGTAGCATCACAATTGCTTGGAAAAAAGTGAAAGTCACTTAACGCCCTCACTGACGAAGATTAAAGACTACAGCCTTCAATATGAACTACATCTCAACGTTCAGAAAACAAAATTTTTCTCCCATCAACCAGTAAGTAGCATCATGATAGAAGGAGAGAAGAGCGAACTAGTTGGGTATTTTACAATACTTGAATTTACAATCTACAGTTTGGGTAGCAGCAATCAAGATATCAAAAGGTGTGTTGCATGGGAAAAATCTGCTGTCGAGAACCTCTCCAAAGTTCTAAAGAACAACAGTGTCAGTTTAAAGACTAACATAGAACTTTCATCTGTTTTCTATGTGTCTGAAAGTTGGACAATGATTAAGCATGACAGAAGAAGAACCAATGACTTTGAACTGTGGTGTTGACGAAGAGTATTTAATATACCTTGGACAGCCAAAAGAACAAACACATTTGTCTTGGAGAAAGTACAACCTGGGTGCTCGTTAGAGGCGAGAATGATGAAGCTTTGTCTGGCTTGCTCTGGGTGAACTCTCAGGAGGAACCAGTCCTTCTAGAGAGACAACTGGTAGAGGTGAAGAGTAGGAGAAAGAGAGGAAGACCATCAACAAGATTGACACAGTGACTACACAATGGGCTTACACAGGACAAAGAGTGTGACGCGACAAAATTCAGATGGTTTGGGCACACGGTCATTGTGAGTTAACTCAATGGCACCTTGCACAAACAAGTAACAGCAGTGAGTTAAGAATAGAGAATTAATTTTGCTCTTCCCAAAACAGTGAATTAAGAATAGAGTCCCTGAGTAGTACAAATCATTAAGCACTCTTCAACTAACCAAGAGACTGGCATTTTTACCCTACTCAGAGCCACCCCAGCCGGTCACACGGTCGAAAACCCTATGGAATATACATACACCTTGCAACACAAGCGTTGGAACTTGCATGACCTGACAGTAACTGCTTTGTCTTCATTTATAGATTAAGAGCAGCTTAAGTACTTTTCAGACAGCACGCAATGCTAACTTGAGCATTCACCGTTTCTATTCTTATAAAGCACACAAAACTTGATGGGAAGGGGGTTGGTGAACAGGAGAGAATTTGCTCTTCCCCAAAATAGTGACCTACAGAGAAACAGCTCTTTTCTGCTCCCACCCACCACTAAACCTGGCCTCGCAATTTACATTTTGCAAAAGGTTTTGAAAGCAGAAGTTAAAGAAATCTCAGTGGTCTGAAGTCAGAGAACAACGGGGCTTTCAAGGGAAGGAGGGAAGAATGGCTTTGAGCAGGGTGATGTCACAGGATGAGAACTGCCTCGTGCCCCAGCTTTTCTGCTACAGGTTTAAGCAACCCCATTTAATTACAGCTGGGCCTCGTGCTGGCATGAGAGCAATGGAAGTGTCAGTTTGCTTGTCAGGCATTCCTTCGCCTGGAGCACTGATCAGACCACCAGTGGCTGAGAGCCAGGCCTCATCTCCAGCCCAAACGGAAAAGCCAGGAGGGATAGTCACCCCACCCAGGCCAGCTGCCTTCCCCGGTGACATTACAGAAAAGCAGGAGACATCACTGCATCTGATTCTTATTCACCATCATTTCTAGGGAAGGAGTTCAGAATGTGTAACTTTCTGGTATCTTCAGAGATCGTTGCCCTCAACCATCCAACTCCATGTAACAAAGGAAGTCAGCAGTGGAGGCATATTATGAATTGGCCCACAATGGACAGCCAGGGGCCTTCACCTCCACAAATGTAACTGGGCAATTAATTGCATCTACAGGGCTCATACAGGAGGAGTTTCCCCATCCCCCAAATCTCTGCCTTCAGTTGTGCTTTATCAGATGTCCCTTCCTATCTTTGAAATAGATCTTCAGCAATTCTGGGCTTTGGATCTCTTCTAGTCCTTGTTTTGCCTTGTTGTTGTTGTTGTTATGTGCTGTCGAGTCGTTTTCGACTCATAGCGACCCTATGCACAACAGCCCTAAACCCTGCTCTATCCTGCGCCAACCGCACCGCCTCTGACACACCCATCCCGATTACCCCAGTCACCGAATCAATCCATCTCATAGAGGGTCTTCCCCTCCTGCGCTGTCCCTCCACCCTCCCAAGCATGATGTCCCTCTCCAAGGACCCGTCCCTCCTGGCAACATGTCCAAAGTATGTCAGACGAAGCCCCAGAATCCTTGCCTCCAAGGAGTAGCTTGGTTTAATCCTCTCCAAGATGAATTTGTTTGTTTTCCTGGCAGTCCATGGTACATTCAGTACCCTTCTCCAGCACCACAGCTCAAAAGCATCCACTCTCCTTCTGTCCTCCCTAGTCATTGTCCAACTCTCTGATGCATAACAAGCGATTGCAAATATCATGGCCTGTGTCAGGCGCACCTTAGTCTCCAGAGAGACACTGTTGCTCCTGAATACCTTTGAGAGGTCCCTAACAGCAGACTTTCCCATCGTGATACGCTTTTTGATTTCCTGACTGCTGGTACCAAGAGTGTTAACTGTGGAGCCGAGCAAACTGAAGCTGTGAACACTCTCAATCTCTTCGTCATCCATCCTGATGCTGCTAATTGGTCCAGTGGCGAGAATCTGTGTCTTCTTGACATTGAGCCTCAGTCCATACTGAAGGCTGCAGTCCTTGACCCTTCACAGCAAGTGCATGAGGTCCTCCTCAGTTTCAGCAAGCAGGGTTGTGTCATCTGCATAACGCAGATTGTTAATAGATCTTCCACCAATCCTGTTTTGCCTTAGGTATGCTTATTCCTCATGCAGTCCAAGATATGGTCGGAGAGACCTGTAGTAGGGAATGAAGGCCAGGGCCATGCTCTGTCCTCTCACTCTTTTTTGTTCCCGGGTGTGGAGGTGGGTCTGATCTGCCTCTGGTCCCTTCTTAGAGTCTTGCCTTGTCTCTGTGCTAACTTGTGTGGCTTCAAAGGTGATCCTGTTCATTGATTGTATTCCAAAGAAACCATAAATGTCCATCTCTTTTGAAAACCAAATGTGTGGAGACAAGTTCCCACTTCTCTTTGTGCAGAATACGCTGTGCTTCTTTCATGAAGTTACCTCAAAAGGCTCTTTCTTCTGATGCCATGATGTTTTGGTTACCACAGTTACGTAGTAGGTTTTGAGATCAGGGAGTGTGATGCCTCCAACTTAATTTTATTTTTTCAGAAGAACTTCACTTATTCAGTCTCTTTCATTCCAAAAGAACCTGTCATTTGTATTTCATATCTCTTTGAAAAATGAGTTTAGTATCTATATTGAGATAACATTGAACATGTAGATGCTTTTGGTAGAATTGTCATTTTTACTATGTTGAGTCTTCCTTTCCATGAACAGGGAATATCCTTCCTTTCAGTTAGGTCTCACTAGGATTTTTTTGTAGTAGTATTTTGTAGGTTTCCTCATAAAATTCTTTACTATCTCTCTGTTTGTTGTTGTTGTTTAATGCCATTGAGTCGTAGACGACTCATAGCGACCCTATGAACGAACAGCCTGAGCACTGTTCGTACATAGAGTTTCCGGAGGCAAGCCCATTTTGGAAGTGGATGCCGCTCCTGCTTCCAGGCTTGATTTAGTCGGGAAGCTCCAGCCAACACTGTCCACCATGGGTGCCCATGTATACATATGTATATGTGTGTATAAATAAATGCATTGCCTTTGCGTAACTTCTGACTTAGACTAACCTTTCATTAGGTTTCCAAAGTTGCAAATCTTAATAAGAATAGACTGTTCACCATTCTTTCCAGGAGCAGTTGGTGGATTTAAACCACCAAAGAACATATGAGCTCCTTTATAAACGCACACACCTATCTCTCTAGTTAGGTTTATTCCCAAGTCACAGAGACCAATGGAATAGAATTGGGAACTTAGAAATCAATCCATCTACCTACAGTCAATTGGTATTTGACAAAGAATCAACCTATTGTGTGAGGAAACAACAATTTCTTTAACAAATGGTGCTAACAAAACTGGACATCTACCTGCAGAAAATGGAAACAGAATCCACATCCCACACTTTACACAAAAACCAACTCAAGGTGGATCAGAGATCTAGGAGTAAAGCCCCAAATTATAAAGATCATAAGAGGCAAAATAGGACCAAACTTAGAAGCCCTAAACTATGGCATAAGTGGTATTGTTGTTGAGTACCATTGAGTTGGAGCCAACCTGTAATTGACTCCCTAGCGGGTTTTTAGAGGCGATAAATCACATGGGAAGAGATTGTCCATCTTTCACCCACAGCACAGTTGATGGATTAGAACCATAATACCTTATGGCATAAATAGGCTTACAAATATAGCTAGAAATGCACAACCAGGAGAGGACAAAACTGCCAAATAAACTTAATATTATAAATTATTAAGTTATTCTGAGTATAAAAAAAATTTCCTATAGAATGAAAAAAAAAATACCACCAAAAACCAAAACATAACCCTACAGGCTGGGAAAAACCATTTGGCAATGACATTTCAGACAAGGGGCTCATAACGAAAGTCTATAGAATCCTACAGGGTCTTCACAAGAAAAACTCATATAGCCCAATAACAAAATGGGCAAAAGACATGAAAAGTCTTTTTACAAAGGAAGACATTTGGAAGACCAGGAGACACATGAAGAAATGCTCAAAACTGGGGGGATTGTATACCAATGAAAGAGTTTTTCTTTTACTTTTCAAAGAAAAGAGGGAACAGGTGGTAGGGGAGGGGTGGGCAGGGAGAAAAAGTGTAACAATGAATGAATGGAAATCCAAAGTCTCTGTAAATGTTCGTTAAAATCAATAAAATAAAATTTAAAAAAATTAATTAAAAAAAAAAGAAATGCTCGAAATCACTGGAATCAGAGATACACAAATAAAAACCACAGAGAGATACCATCTCACTCCAGTAGCAGTAGCAAAGTTTAACAGGGCAGCAAGGAATAATTGTTAGAGAGAATGTGCAAAGATTGGAAATCTCATGTTCTGCTGGTGGGATTGTAAAATGTTTCAATGATTCTGAAGGCATTTTGGTGTTTCCTCAAAAAGCTGGACATAGAAATCCCAACTATTAGATTGCTAGGAATTTACACCAAGGAAATAAAAACTGAGACATGAGCACAGATATGTACACCTATGTTCATAGCAGTGTTAGTCACACTAGCAAGAAAGTGGAAACAACCCAAATGCCCATCAACAAATGAATGGTTTGAGAAATTGTGGTACCTTGACCAATGGAGTACTCTGCAAACTTAGGAGCAATGATTTTATAAAATACTGTATAACACAGGACAGTCTAGAGAGCATGATGCTGAATGAACTAACTCAGAGTCATGAGAACAAGTACAGCATAAAACCATAATTATAATAACAGAAGGATAACTAACAATATATGTATAAATGCCCAGAAGGGGGAAGAGGATGGAAAAGTGGAAGGGTGGAAACCACAAGGATCCCAGATTTAGTGGGAGGATTTGGGGGAGGATGAAGGAGATTTAATGGAGACTTGGAAGGTTGGGTTAAAATCGACATAGATCAATAGTAATTAATTATATACAAAACAATGTATATGGGTGATTGTAGGAAAACACAATGTGTATGACTGAAACATACTGCAAATATTGTAAATGCATGAAAACAAATAATTTTTTGAAATATTAAACTTACTTTAATGTAAATGATTAATAGCAAATACAAAATAAAACAAAAAAGAATAATAAATTAACACTCATCAATAATATCTCAGCTACTATAAAGTTAATTGTGAATCATTAAATATATTTTTGAAAGCATATCATGTCAATAATGTTGGAAACACATTTTTTACTTTTTTAGATTCATATAATCTCAGTCTTCTCATTTTTATATTCTATGGAAAGTATTATTAATTATTCCTTACATTTATTTTGTACTATATTTTTGGTTGAGTTCTATTATCTTGGATTATAGAATGTTCGCTGGAAAACAAAGAATTTTCTTTAAAAAAATGATTGAATAAAGACTGATCAGTTTGGGGAAGGAGGAACTACTTTTTCCAACCTGTAAAAATGCTCTGTGATACTGTCCTCTTCTCTCTCTTAACCACCCACTGTACTAATCAGAAAATTCAGCCTTCAAAAGTATATATCTCAGGGTCACGAAGAAGATTACACAAGATGAGCTCAGAAGTGTTACTGAGTGGGTGATCTATGTGAAGCTGCCTGTGGTTGACATTGTCATTGTTGTGTACCACAGAGTTGGAACCAACCCACAGCTGACCAGTGGGTTTCCAGAGGCAGTAAATTTGCATAGAAGTTGATTGCCCATCTTTTTCTTGTGGATCAGCTGGTGGGAGGGTGAAGCCAGAATGTTCCCTGGAGTCAAGGATTCTGAAGGTTCGTCTGACATACTTTGGGCATGTTTCAAGGAGGGACTGGTCCTTGGAGAGGGACATCATGTTTGGGAGAGTGGAGGGACGGTGCAGGAGAGGAAGATCCTCAATGAGATGGATCGAGTTTGTGAGTGGAGTGGTGGGAATGAATGTGTTTGAGACAGCGAGGTTGGCACAGGATAGAATGGCGTTTAGGTCTCTTGTACATAGGCTCGCTATGAGTCGCAAACGACTTGATGGCACATAACAACAACAACAACAACAACAACAACAACACCTTTGTTCTGGCAGTGCAATTCCTTCCCACGAAGGTACTAGACATTAGAGGTCACGGAGTACAGCATTGGCATTATTGGGAACATTTGTTTCGGTGCCAAACAGAATGACCAAGATCAACACTAGTGCTAAGAACTCCGACATGTTCTTCCCTTTTGCTTTTCTAACTCCAGATCTTGGCACATTTTGTTATAAGGCTTTGTTTTTATTTTCAAGTTGTCCTTTGAAATCTTCTATTCCATGTTATGTCATCATTTCTTCCATTTGCTTTAGCTTCTTATGTTCGAGAGCAAGCTTCAAAGTCTCTTATGACAGTCTTCGTTATTATTTTTTTCCTCTATTTTTTTGTGACTTTTTTCTTCTTCATGTTTGATGTCCTCCCACAATTCACCTGATATTTGATGATTAGGGAATCAATGCTTAGCATATAAAAACTATTTTTGAGATTTTTTTAAATTCAGAATTTATAAACTCAAGGTCATATTTTGGTTCTTGTGGACTTATTTTCATTTTCTTCAATTTCAGCTTCAGCTTGATTCAATTAATGGCTTTATCCACGGAGGACTCTAGGCCTTGTTCTGAATGATGATGAAATTTTCCACCACTTCTTTCCATAGTTGTAGTCAATTTTATTTCTATGTATGCCATCAGGTTAAATTCATATATACAGTTTCCATTTACTTTTTTTTATTAAAATGTATTTTCAGTGAATAAATGATTGGCTGTACAAAATTCCATCATTCTATTTCTGTCATCAAGCCCATATTTTGCAGCTACTAGTCCTTGATTTCTAACTTTCACATTATAGTCACCAATTATTACTAATGCATTTTGAATGCATGGTGAATCAATTTCAGGCTGCAGAAGTTGGAGAAACCCTCAATTTCTTCATCTTTGACTTTAGAAGTTAGTTCACACATTTGAATAATAGTTGTATTAAAAAGTCTTCTTTGTATGGGTATGGATATTATCTGACAGCTTTGTACTTCAGGGAAGATTTTGATATGTTCTTTTTGATGATTAATTCTATACTTTTTACTTCAGTTTATCATTACCAACACAGTAGACCATATGATTGATTCAAAATGGCCAATGCAAGTCTTGTTTCAGCTCACAAATAGTTAGGTTATCAGTCTTTATGTAGTCTACCTAATTTTAAATAACTTTCCATTTTCTTAGTTTATACTTTGTACTTGGAAGGAGGAGTGGCATCCAGTTCCGTAACAGCTTGCCTCCAGAAACCCTATGAACCTGGAGAGAGGATGAAAGGTACCCAAGCATCGAGGACTCTCCTTCATAGGGTCACTATGAGTCGCCTGCGACTCGACGGCACTTAACAACAACGACAACATAGTTTGTACATTACATGATTCATGGATGTTTGAGCTGTTTCTCCTAATGATTAGTGGAGCCACATAAGCAAATGAAGAACATTCATTGGGTGAAAGCATCATCCATCACTTCATTCAGGTAAACTCGAGAAAGCAGCTCTTCCCCAGGTATACAGTGAGTGCCTTCCAATCCGAGAGCCCCATTTCCCAGCACTATCTTGGAAAAGTCTTTTCTGATATTAATACAAGAAGCAATACTTAATATTCTATGGGCAAAATTCTGAATGGTGCAGGAAGTATCAAAAGAAGATGGAAAGAATACACAGTCACTCTACCAAAATTAATTAGTTGGCAATGAAATGTTTGAGGAAGTAACATGTGAACAAGAACCAATAGTACTAAAGGAAAAAGTCCAAGCTGCACAAAAGGCATTGAGAAAGAAAGAAAGAGAGAGAGAGAGAGAGAGACGGAGGGAGGGAGAAAGAAAGAAGACAGGAAGGAAGGAAGAAAGAAAGGAAGGAAGGAAGACAGGAAGAAATAAAGACAGGAAGACAGGAAGAAAGCTAGCTCGCTTCAGGAACTGAAGGACTATCAAATAAGTTATTTTATCACATAGATGCAGCTGTAGACATGCTCATTTATTTATGCCATACCAAGAAAATTGGAACACAGGTATCTGGCCATGAGAATGAAAGAGATGCATACTTAGGCTCATTCAAACAAGTGATATAATAGAACCTCAAAACTATCAACAAATATTATCAGCATTATACACCAGTAAAATATTGTTTGTGGTGGTTTGTACTCTAGAACTGACCCATAGCTGACTCTCTGGTGGGTTTTCAGAGGCCTTTAATCTCACAGGAGATTGTCCATCCTTCTCCAGTGGAACATCTAGTGGCCTCAAACCTTGAGTCTTTGGGATTGCAGAACATCTTCTTGGCACGAGACCACCAGAGCTCCCTAAAATCTTGTTCATGATTATTGAAAACCAGTTTAAACAGTACAGTGGCTAGGAATTGCCAGACAAGCAAGCTGAATTCAAAAGCGATGACAGAATGAGGGTTATCACGTTGGCTGACAGCAGAGCGAACTAGAAGATGCTTATTTGCTTTTAAGAATTATGTAAAGCACTCAGCTATAGGCTAATACTGTAATAAATTATGACTAACATTAAGAATAAAGGAAATTCCAGAATGTATAACTGTGCTTATCTGGGACCTGTATGAACCAAGAAGAAGTTTTTAGAACAGACCAAGGGGGCACTCTATGGTTTAAAATCAGGACAGGTATGTTTTAGAGCGGTATCCTTTCACCATATCTATTTAATGAAAACCCATCTCAAGGATAGATTTGATACACTGAACTCTGATGATCAAAGACCAGATGAGTTGTGGTATGACATCAAAGATACCATCCACGAAGAGAGCAAAAGGTCTTTACAAAGACAAGGGAGAAAGAAAAGACCAAAATGAATGCTAGAAGAGACTTAAAATTGCACTGAAATGTAGACAGGTCAAAACAAAGGAAAGAGATACTGAAATAAAAGACATGAACAGAGGCTTTAAAAGGTCATCCTAAAAGACAAAGTGAAGTATTATAAAGAATTTTGCAAAGAGTTAAACTAGAAAATCAACACTGTCAGAATTTCTCAAGATGAAAGGACTTCAAAACAAATCCAAATTTGGAATTACAATACATAAAAAGAAACAAAACCTGTGGACAAAATCTTGAATGATGTAGGAAGCCTCACAAAAAGATGGAAAGAATACACAGAGTCATTGTCCCGAAAAGAACTGATCAACACGGAAACATTTCAGGAAGTACCATATGGGCCAGAACCAATGGTAAAAAAGGAAAAAGTTAAACTTTAAGCATTGATAAAAAAAAAAATAAGACCCTAGGAATTAGTGGAATACTAATTGACATGCTTCATCCAACATATGCAGCCCTGGATGTGCACACTAGTCTAGCTTAAGAAAATTGGAAGACAGGTTACTTGGGCAAATGACTGGAAGAGGTCCATATTTGTTTCCCCCCAAAAGGTGAATGTGGAAATTACCAAACAATATCATTCATATCACTTGCAAGTAAAATCTTGGTGTAGATGATTTAAAAAAACAGCCAGAACAGTATATCTACAGAAACTGCCCGAAGTTCAAGCTGGATTCAGAAGAGGCCTTGGAACAAGGGATATCATTGCTGATATTGGGTGGATCTTAGATGGAGCACCAGAAACAGGCTTATTTGTGCTTTATTGACTATGCAAAGGCATTTGACTGTGCAGATCATAGTACAGTACACTAACATTGAGATGAATGAACATCCTAGAACGCTTCATTGTGTTGATGGGAAGCCTAGACCTACATCAAGAAGCTGTTGTGTAAACAGAACAAAACAACATTGCATGAATTAAAATCAGGAAATATTTGTGTTAGAGTTGTATCCTTTCTCTATATTGATTCAGTCTCTATGCTGTGCAAATAATTCCAGAAGCTATATAAAGAAAAGTATGGAGTAAGATTGGAAGAAGACTCATCAGCAACCTGCAAAATACAGACAATACAACCTTGCTTGTATTTTTGGTCAGGTTCTTTTGTACATGTTTTACCTGATGTTGTTGTTGTTGTTAGGTGTCATTGAGTTGCTTGCCATTCATAGTGACCCTGTGTACATTAGCTCTGAACCTTGCCCACTCCTGAGCCAATCTCATTGTCTCTGAGAGACTTAATCCCAGTCATTGAGTCAATCCATCTCATTCAGGGGCTTCCTCGACTGCACTGTCCCTTCACCCTTCCAAGCATGATGTCCTTCTCTAAGGACAGGCCCTTCTGGCCAAGTGTCCAAACTATGTGAGATGAAGCATCAAAATCCTTGCCTCCAGGAAGAAGCCTGGTTTCATCCTCTCCACGACAGACTTGTTTGTTCTTCTGACATTCCACAGTATGTTCAACACTGTTCCCCATCACCACAACTCAAAGGGATCAATCCTACTATCATCCTTAGTCATTGTCGGGCTATTAGATGCATCACAAGTGATTGCAAATGCTATGGCCTAGATCAGGTGCACGTTAGTCTCCAGACTGACATCCTTGCTCCTCAGTATTCTAGAGAGATTCCTGACAGCAGAGAAATTTACCTTTTGATTTTCTGACTGCTGGTGCCAGGAGTGTTGATTGTGGAATGGAGCAAGCTGAAGTTACCAACAATCTCAATCTCTTGTTCATGTGTCATAACGCTGCCAATACCTAATAGTAAACTTAAACATATCAAAAAAAATCTATCTTTTTGGTTCTTTTGGCAGTCCATGGGATATTTCGTACTCTTCTCCAGCACCACATTTCAAAATGCAAATTCTTCTAACGGTCCAGTGAACTCAAGTGAGAACACACGTCCTACCAGACAAACTGCAAGAAATATTTCCTTGGAAATAGCCAAAGAAAATATACATTTCACTGATATTGAGTATATTTCCATCCCTAGTGACCCTTCTAGCAGTTTCTGAGGCAAAGAGTAACAGGAGGAGACTGTCCACCTCTCTCCTGTGGAGCCCTGGTGGATTCAAGCCAATGGAGACACAGCCAAGGATAATAAGGGAACTCAAAAATCAAGCCCAAAGAGGAAAAATTGTAGGAGATGGGCGTCTCAGCCCAGAAAACATTCAGAAGATCTAGAACAACTATTTTCTCTGCGAGAACTTCAGATGGAAGCAGGATGGTTTCTTCTGATGCAATTAAAAAGCAGAATAATCATACTATAAGAAGGCAGGTCTATACTCAGCATAAGATAGAACCTTCTACCAGGACAAGTAACTCTGGAAGACAAGAAACATGAGGGAGATGAAGAGCTGGGGTACACAGCCAGTCATTTCCTGGCACTATTGTAAAATGAACTCTTTGGGAGATTATATCATATTAGGGTTGTTTTTAAGTGTCATTGAGTCATAGATGGCCCATAGTGACCCTATGAAAGAAAGACCTGAACACTTGGATAACTTTCATCGTTTCTCCAGGTTCATAGGGCTTCCAGAGGCAAGCTATTTCAGAAGTGGATGCCACTTCTGCTTCCAAGCTTGTTTTAACTGGGGAGCTCCACCAAACACTGTCCACCATGGGTAACCATTATCACATTTGACACATCAGTGTCACAGTGTTCAGCATCACAACAACCATTAGTTATGTCTGTACAGCAAATGGACAGACCAATGCTATACAACTTAGAAGAATGTTTGATCCAAAACAATGAAAACAAGGCCTGAGGGCCACAGATTAAAATCACCCACCTTTGATTTGAATTCCAATTGGGAGCAAACAAAATTTTGCCCTTCACTCACTAGCCTAAGATAAAATGAACTTTTGCAATATCCTAGTGTTTCTTTCATTGTTAAAAATTTTTTTTACTGGCATGCAGAGTATATAAAATGCCTTTTGACGAAAGAAGCTATCATTTGGTTGAATAAATAAGGGCTATCCTCCCAGATACAAGTGAGAACCCGTATAGGGCCTAGTTTCTACTCTCATACGTAAGGAATTTTAACATAGGTTAGCAAAGGGCACAAAGAAAGGCCCAGTAAATGGCCATTGTGCGTAGCTGTATGGAAAAGGTCACTGGCCTTTAGTCATTTACGCACTCCAAATTGGCCTGATTATTCAGAAGTAATAGCCAGTCGTGTCCCCAGCTCCTCCGTAATGAGCTTAGAGCACTCTCCTGTTTATGGAAGTTACTTCCATTAAAATTCAGTGAATTCTTTCAGAACCATAGAAGAAATCTGGACTCAGAGATGGAGCACATGAGTCAGGGGTCTAGTGGATGGCTTTTTGGAGAATATAAGGCTGTGCACATTAATTGACATCTGTTAAGAGCTGGGTGAGCCACGAGAGTGTTCTTAGCCATAGACACAAGAGGTGGAAATATGGACCTTGGTCTGGAAAAGTGAGTTGCACACTCATGGAGTAGGGCCAGAAGGGAACTCATTACCTCAAAGCAGTTCTTCAGAGAAAAGAAGAAATGGGCTGGAAGTCAAGTGCTTTGAGAAGGAAATTAAGATCATAAGCAAATGGAGGGCCAGATTGTTAGAACCTCAATTCTCCTCAGACATTTGCTTTGCCCCTTTTACAAAGTCCACAGACTCTGCACACAGCATCATTAATGACCCCTGGTCCTCAGTAAATGTTCCAGTTTCTAGATACAGACTTCCAGATGGCCAGGGAGTTCTGTGGAGGAGCAAGGCATCAGTGAAAGGCTTTACTTTCAAGTCTAGACCAAGACCTTTCAGGATAAGGAGAAAAGAGCTTAGAAATGAAAGGGTAGGTCCAGGATAGAAGTCATCACCAGACTGAAAGGGTGTGTTTGGAAGTGTTGGGCCCTTCCCAAGCCTAGGACAGAGAGGAAAGGAAATACTCATGGACTACATTTCATACCAAGTCCAGACTCTACGTAATGGTCCATGAACCTTGATCAATCTCTAGACTCTTCTCTTTCATCGAGAATCTCTCTGTCCTTCACTCACCATCCATCAGGCACAATACCTGTGACACATGAATTTTTCTGCCTCAGGACTTGCCTATGCTAATCTGGAACCTGTATTATGCAGATAACACAATAATCTACATCATGCAGATGACACAACCTTGCTTGACAAAAGTGAAGAAAAATCGAAGTACTTGTTGCAAAAGATCAAGGAAAGCAGCCTCAATGTCAAGAAATGTCAAGAAAACAAAGATTCTTACACTGGACCGATAAGCAACATCATGCTGGAGGGAGAAACTATTGAAACTGTCAACAACTTCATCTTACTTGGATCCACAATTAACACCCTTTGTACTAACAGTCAGGAAATAAGGAAATGTACTGGGGAAATCTGCAATTAGAGACTTCTTCATATTACTGAGGAGTAATGATGTCAGTTTGAAGACCAAGGTGCGTTTGATTCAGGCCATGGTCTTTCTGACCACTTGTCATACATCTGAAAGCTGGACAATGAATAAGGGTGACAGAAGAATTGATGCCTTTGAGCTGTGGTGTTAGAGAAGAGCACTGAACATCCCATGGACGGCCAAAAGAACAAGCAAATATGTCCTGGAGAGGGTGCAGCTGGAGTACTTTTTGGAGGCAAGAATGAGGAGGCTTCGCCTCACATATTTTGGGCATGTTGTTAGGAGAGCCTATTCCTTGGAGAGGGACATGATGTTCAGAAGAGTATAGGGTCGGCTAAGGGAAGGAGGACCCTCAACCAGGTGGATTGACTCAGTGACTGCCTTAGTGAGCTCTATTGTGTCAGGAAGGGTGAAGATGGCACAAGAATGACAAAGTTCAGATCTGTTCATAGAGTCACTATGAGTCATACTCAACTTGACAGTACCAATAATAGCAATAGCAATAATCTCAACCTATGTTCTTTCACATGCCAAATTGTTGCTCTTTTTCAGGGATCAGTTTAAAGTCACTTTCTAAAAGAAGACTTTTTTGATTTCTCAAGCTAAAGCAGATCTTGGGCTATTTTACCTTCAAATCCATTTATTTTCTTCCCTTTCCTAGTTTGTATCTGAGGATGGGAATGGCAGGAGGCTGATGTCTGCATATTGCATCTCTCAAAATTCCTGGCCCAATGGCCTCTGGCAGGGTTCAGCCAATGGCAGGTGCTGAAGGGATGTCAGAGACAGGAGGAAGAGAGAAGCTGGGGAAATTCTCCCCCTTTATACCCATCTCAGGCGATGTCTCTAGTGGTTTAGATTACTTTCAAGTGCAATTGGAAGTTTGTGAAGGGTGTTATATGGAAGGTTAAGCAAAGAGGCATATCATTCAATTTGCGGTTTTCAATGATTACTATAATTTGTGGAAAATGTATTAGAGCAGGAACAGAGTAGTGTTTGAATAGAAGAATTAGATGGTCCTGGTGAGAAAGGATAACGTGTTAGAGTAGTGTGATGGTGAAAAGTGGGGAGGTTAGAGCTGTCTTTGGAGAAAGAGTTGGCAAGATTTGATAATTATTTGGTTGTGGTGCATGAGAGAGGCTCAGAAATGACGTCCGGATTCCAGCTGAAGCAACTGAGTAGATAGAAATGTCATTTATCACCGTGGCAGTAAATAGAGGAGGAACAGATTTTTACAGGGGAAAGTACACATTTCCCCCTAGCATCTTATAATTCCGTGTTCAGTCTCTCTCTCTCTCACCCCTCCCTCCCCCTTTCTCTTCCTGTCCTCCCTCCACACTCCCCTTTCTCTCCATCTTTGTACAATTTATCATGTCTCAAAGTTTAGACTACACCGTAAATACTATGATTTCCATTTCCAAGTGTTTGCCACTATAGCAATTCGGTTGTATTTCTGTGCAGTAACTTTGCATTCCACAATTTTTACCAAGTTCATACATTTTATGCTAGAGTGTGTATAGATGGGAACTCCTTAAGGTGGTCTCTGCAGTGCCTAGGAATAGACTGTTTTCCTTCTTTGCTTGCAGTCCCTCTCCACAGCGTCCTTTCTATATCTTACCAGATCCTCCTTTACGAGGTTGACAAGTGGTTAGAAACGGTTCCCCCTTTAAGTCTTGGGTTGAAAGTTATTCATTGCTCCTTAACAAAGATGATGTTAGCTTTAGGATTTTTGAGCAGATCATCTTTCTTAGATTGAGATGCTGGCCTCTATTTTTAACATCTGAGTGCTTTGATCATGAACCGCTGTGGCATTTTTTTTTTCTTTCCCTCTCCCTCCCCTAAACCTCGTGGCTTAGTCTGTAAAGTCTTGCTCTATTAAAACCAAAGGTAGCTCAAATCCCTACTCTTCAGGATGAAGGTTGGGCAGTCTCCTCAAGCCATGATTTACAGCCTTGGAAACACCCTGGGGAGTCATTATGAGGCAGAGGTGACTTGACAGCAGTGAATTGAGTGAGATAGTGGAGCCCTGATTGTTCAGTGGTTACTTAGATGCTAAATGAGTCATTCAAACACACTGGTTAGCTGTTCTGCGGAAGAAAGGTGTGGCATCCCACTTGCATAAAAATGACAGCCTTGGAAACACTGTCCCACAGTTTTCTTCTGTCCCATAAGGTTGCTTGGATTAGAAATCAGCTCAATAACAATTGGTTTTGAGATACTGTGTCTCCTCTTTTATTCTGTGAACATTGCTGCTGTGGTTGCTGTGTGTGTGGGAATCCCCTCCTTCCTGATCTTCCACTGGGTTTTCACAGGCAGTAAGTCGAAAAGGGTTAGATTGCCCATCTTCCAACTGGTGGGTTTAAAATGTGTGCCTTTGGGTTGGCAGCACCACTCCTTACCATTACGCCACCAGAGCTCTCTAAAATATTGGCTGCTCCCAGGGCAGTTCAACATCAGGACCTTCAGAAGATGAGACTGATGTGCTGCCTACTGCTTTAAGAAGGCAAATGTGAACTTAATGTATTCTGTTGATTGTTGTGTTGTTGTGTACTGTCAAGTCAGAACCGACTCAGAGCTGACCCTCCAATGGGTTTTCAGAGGCAGTTTAATCAAATGGAAGGAGACGGGCCATCTTTCTCGCATGGAGCAGCTGGTGGATTTGAACTACGTGCTCTCAGAATTGCAGAGCAGCTTCTTGTTACTAGGACACCCGAGCTCCCTATTATATTGAACGGGTTTTGGTTTGTTTTTCATTTTTAAACCAACCAGCATTTTGAGGAATAAACCACACTTGGCCCAAATGCTTTACTGTTTTCACATATTGCTGGATTCTTGTTGCTAATACTGTCTTAATGATGTTTATGCTAATGCCTATTTTATTCTTTCTTGTAATGGGTATGAACCTTTCAGCTAAGCTATAGCCTTTTGGGAGCAAGAGGTTCATCAAGGATTTTCCACTTTGAATAGATGCAAACTCTAATGTCTCCCAGCACTGCGAGGCTTCCGATGACTCGTCTCTGTTCAATTCTCCTGGCAAAGTAGCTGGCTCCTGTCTTTACACACCCAGAGACAGCTCTCAGTCAGTGACCTGTGGTCAACCCCCCTACCCCCAGCCATTTCAAGAGCCTCAGACTCTGATTTTTGTCTCCTAATTCATTGTTTTTGTCCAGACATTCCTCTAGGTCATATAGCCCTGGTTGTACAAGTTGCCGTACCGCGGTCACTTGTGGTTGCTGTGAGGCTGAACACTGTGACACTGATGTGTCAAATGCCTTAATGGTTGGCTACCCAATGCGGACAGAGAGCGGGGTGGAGCTCCCCGATTAAACAAGCGTGGAAGGAGGAGTGGCATCCTCTTCCATAATAGCTTGTTTCCGGAAAACTTATGAACCTGAAGAGAGGATGAAAGGCACCCAAGCGTCGAAGACTCTCCTTCATAGAGTCGCTATGAGTTGACGGCACTTAACAACCACAACAACAATAAGATAAAAGGAATATGGGTGGCCAAATGGCAAGAAGCTGCACTGCAATCCTGAAGGTACATGGTTCAAATCCACCAGCTGCTCAGTGGGAGAAGTATGGAGAATCTCCTCCCGTGCTATTAACCGTCTCTGTAAACCCGTGGGAGGATCAGCTATGGGTCAGTACCTACACGATAGCACACCACCACCACAACAACACAACAACCATTTTAAGATAATGTTTTGCTTGGATTCCAACATCGCTGAAGCATAATAAGGACAACATTCCCAGATAGAAAGGCAGGTGAGCATCTCTTAAACATTATAGTGCTACTTTTCTTTAAAAGATTTTAGTTTTATTCTATCTTTTGTCCAGTAGCTGAAAACAAGTAGTTTACTAGTGTGAGGGGAATCTCTGTACCTATTTATTCTGCTGTGACTCGAATAGGAATTGAGTTTCCTTCTATATTAAAAATATACCTGTTTTCCTACTTTTTCATTTTCTGTTATTTTATTTCACAGATTGATCTCCTAATATGAAACATGATGGTTCATTTGACTTTCTTGCAAACCTAACACACATGTACGCACGCACGCACGCAGGCACGCACACACAGACGCACCACCTCCTGACTTCCTTATACATATTTATACCATAATTTTAATTAGGTCAACCAAACCAATGCTATTCTTTCATACTGTGGTAGTTTTATCTTCATTTACGGTGTGTCTTTTTGCTTTGCTAATAACAAACTTCATTTCTTTTATTTGTTTGAGTCATGATTATTTGTCCAATTCAGCTTCTGGTTTTTCATCAAATATCTAAATCCCTGATTTACAATGCTCAGATGTACCTACTTTAAGAAATTTCTCCTGAATCTTCTCTCTGTCCCAATCTAAATTAGATGCTCTTAATTTATAGCTTTGATGCAGACAGAAATAATTTCTTCTACCAATTTGAAGGGACTGCTCCATTTCCTTCCAAGCTATATACTGTAATTAAGAAATCAAATGCCATCCTCATTTCTTATGTTTGGATTTTGTTTGTTTGTTTGTTTGATTCCCCCTCTAAAAGCTCCTAGGACTATTTTTCTCATGATAATGTAGTCATAACAATTGGAATATTTAAGAAATAAATAACTAATATTATTGTTGTTACGTGCCATCAAGTCATTTGTGATTCATGGTGACCCTCTATATAACAGCCCTAAAACCTGCTCAGTCCTGTGCCAATCTCACTGTCTCTGACACACACACCCTGATTATCCCAGTCACTGAATCAATCCATCTCACTGAGGGTCTTCCTCTCCTGCACTGTCCCTCCAACCCTCCCAAGCATGACATCCCTCTCCAAGGCCTGATCCCTCCTTGCAACATGTCCAAAGCATGTCATATGAAGCCTCAGAATCCTTGCCTCCAAGGAGCAGCCTGGTTTAACCCTCTCCAGGATGAATCTGTTCCTTTTCTTAGCAGGCCATGGTACATTCAATACTCTTCTCCAGCACCACAGCTCAAAGGCATCAGTTTTGCTTCTATCCTTCCTAGTCATTGTCTAGTTCTCCAATGCATAGCAAGTGATTGCAAAGACCATGGCCTGTATCAGATGGACCTTAGTCTCCAGAGAGACACCATTCCTCTTCAGTACTTTGGAGAGGTTCCTAACAGCAGACTTTCCCATCACAATACGTCTTTTAATTTCCTGACTGCTGTTGCCAAGAGTGTTGACTGTGGAGCCAAGCAAACTAAAGCTGTGAATGATTTCAATCTCTTCACCATCCATCCTGATATCATCAATTGGCCCAGTGGTGAGAATTTTTGTTTTCTTGATATTGAGCCTCAATTCATATTGGAGGCTGCAATCCTTGACTTTCTGCAGCAAGTGCTTCAAGTCCTCCTCAGTTTCAGCAAGCAGGGTTGTGTCATCTGTTAATAGATCTTCCACCAATCCTGATGCCACACTTCTCCTCATAGAGCCCAGCCTCTCGGATAATCTGTTCTGCATACAGGTTAAAAAGGTATGGAGATAGGACACATCCCTGGCTCACACCTTTCCCAATTTTGAACCATGCAGTGTTTCCTTGCTCTGTTCTGACGACTGCCTCTTGGTCCAAATATAGGTTTCGCATTAGCACAGTCAAGTGTTCTGGCATTCCCATTCTTCTCAGAGTCAGCCACAGTTTGTTATGATCCACACAGTCAAATGCCTTTGTATAATCTATGAAACACAGATAGACAGACATTCCTCTGGTATTCCCTGCTTTCAGCTAAGATCCATCTAACATCAGCTACAATATCCCTAGTACCACAACCCCTTCTAAACCCAGCCTGGACTTCTGGCAGTTCTCTGCTGATGTGCTGTTCCAGTCGTTTTTGGATAATCTTTAGCAGGATCTTGCTTACATGTCATATCAATGATATTGTTTGATAATTTCCACTCTGTTGGATCACCTTTCTTTGGAATGGAAACAAATATACATCTCTTCCAGTCAGTTGGTCAAGTGGTTGTTTTCCAGATTTCTTACCACAACTTGGTGAGCACATCCAGGGTAGCATCTGTTAGTTGAAATATGTCAATTGGTATACCATCTATTCCTGGGGCTTTATTTCTTGCTAATTCCCTCAAAGCCGCTTGAACTTCTTCCTTCATCACCATAAGCTCTTGTTCATATGTTGTTTCAGGAAATTCTTCTGTGTCTGCCCATTCCTTGAAATACAGTGACTGACTCTGTATACTCTTTCCATCTTCTTTTAATGCTTCCTGGGTCATTTAATATTCTGCCTAAAGCATCCTTAATTATAGCAACTCAAGGTATGAATTTGTTCTTCGGTTCCTTGAGCATAAAAAAATGCTTAAAAAGAAATATTAGGATTACTATAAATGGTCTTAGTAGCAGCAGTGAAGAAATCAAAAGATGTTTTGCTTTGGGAAAATCTATTGGCAAGGACCTTTTCAAAGTGCTAAAGACCATCTTTGTAATTTTAAAGACTAAGATGTGCTTGATCCAAGGCATAATATTTGTTTGTAAAACAGGTGATGGAAAGCAAAAGCAAGCAAAGAAGCTTTTCATTTGGGTCTCTTGGGCGAGGTTCACTGTCCCGGGCCAGAGAGGGGCAGCAAAGGGCAGAGCAGTCAGCTTTTAACAACTTGGTGGGAAGTGGCTGTCTCTTGGCAGAGGAAGTGGTCCCATAGCTTGCTAATTGGCTGCAGCTGCTGGTGCTGTTGGGTGACAGGTGATGACACTGTTAAGTGGGCAGTGTCTTGGAAGAGGAAGTGGTCGTTTAGTTCGCTGATTGGTTCTGGCTGCTGGTGCTCATTGTTGACACTGTCTGGCGGGAGCCGGCTGTTGTGAGTGAAGTAGGTTGTGGCTTCAGATGGCGAGGTAGGTTGTAGCATCAGACAGGTTGAAAAATAACCTTTGTAGCTTCTGTTTCCTTGAGGCCATGGCACATGATTCATGAGTCAGCCCTGCAGGCCTGTCAGTGTTTTCCATTACTTACTATGCATTTATCGTTCACATAGTCACTCAGACCAGGGGTGAACTCATCAGCGTCAAACAACAACATCATTGTTATGATGGTAATGATATTTTTTTATGTCACTCTATTCTGTGCTAGGTTCTCTCACACTGACCCTTCCTATCTATAAAGACATGACTTTGATTCATAAACATTTCTTTAATGTCTTCTTTGATAAATGCCCTCCCTTATATTTTTCCATTGTTCTCTCTTTTAAGAATTCTGTTCATATTTTGCACCTCTGAGATATTTATTTAAGATTTTCTATGATTTATATCCTATGTTTACTTCTCTTTTATTTTAGTTCTATTATCTGAAAAACGTCCTTAACTTTATTCTCCAATGATTCTATTGCATTTCTCACATGTGTCATCACATTTTAATACATTTTGTTCCCTTGGTGTTGAGTTTTATCGTTTCCTCTGTCGTCTCATGGACGCAGTATCTTCTATTAGTTGTCAGGTAATATTAATGATAGGATTTTTCCCCGCTAAGTTTTCCTGTTCTTGTGTTATCTCGATTTCTCCCAAGTTGATTTCCTCTTTTTCTCTTTCTTGGAACATTTCACTGTGATTGAGGTGAAAGTTTATGGAGCAAGTTAATTTTCCATTCAATAATTTACCTGACTTTTTGTTTTCTATTCCTTGTAATTCCCTAAAGTACCTGGGTTCCCGTTTCTATTAGTCCTTCGTTCTTGCCCCTTCTGGCATTCTGAACTTCCTTTCTGTGCAAATGTTGACCTTTCAGTCTCCTGTTGTTCATTGTTCAGAGGTGAGCTGCTCCTGTTCACTGTAGAGGACTATTGTTGGGGTAAAACTGATCCCTTGGGGGTGGGTTCAGCCCAGACCAGCCTGATGCTCCCAACCTTTCTGATCAGGATCACAGCAGAAAGACCCAGAACATTCCATAAGAGTGGAAACAAGAAATTTAAAAACCATTAAGATGAAGAAGAAATTTTAAAATCATTAAGAAGACCAGTTTTATTGGTATCATAGAGACTGGTAGAAATCCTGTGTCTACAGTCTTAGACTCCTCATTTGTTCTTTTGTCTACATTTTATCGTAGAGGTCTCCATGAATTTTCTGATGCCCAAAAGTTTGATTGGGAGCTTTCTATAAATGGGTAGGACTTACTACTGTGGATGCCACAGTTAGGGATTTTTGTCTGTTTCATGGGAAACCTCACTTCTATTGCATTTAAGTCTCCTCTTCTAGGATGGTCATATTCCCTAGAGAAAAATTCTTCCCACATTCCAGCATCCTTCCCAGAAGGCTGGGTCTAGCTGCCAAATTTCTGAGAGCGAAAAGGCAGATGGTGACCACAGAATTGGTATACGCACATTCATATAAGCTCGCCTTTTAGTCTGGTCGTCTTGCCGTCACATGAGGTGAGTCGTGGCTCTTCTTGCTTCCCTTTCTGGAAAACAAGCCCCCACCCTTCTGGAACTCTAATAAATCTACTTACCTAGACTCTGCGATGCTCCTTCCGTTCACCATTCAGAATGAAGGCAAAACGTCTTCTCCAGATTCAGAGTTAAGACAGCTCTGGCAAGGAGCCTGAGAGCTGGGTGCAAAATCCGGAGGGCGACAGTGCAGGAAGGTTTGGAAAGATGGTCCCCAAATATCTGAGTCCTCACATGACACATCACGGTTGTGCTTCCCAGAGTTTCTGTGAAGCTTAGGGGAACCGACTATATCTAAATCAGTGGTCTCTACCCAGTTCTTGGGACATGTGGAGAAAGAACTAGAGTTACTTTCCAAGGGTAGATGAAGTAGCTCGGGAACTGCCTGCTTTAAAACATTCATTCCATTTTTACTCCTTTAGCCCCCTTTTCAGGGGGATCTGGGTCAGCTATGTCTGATCCTCTGAGTAATTTAAGATTGGAAACTCGTTTGCTGTCAGCTCTCCCCACCGTGGCCTTAGGAGTCAGGTTTTTGTTTTGTTTTGTTTTTATACTTTGACAAATATTTGTTGTCATGATTCAAACTTGGAAGAGGAATTCCCTCAGTATTGTGCTTATGTTGTTGTTGTTTTTGTAATGTGTCTTCACGTCACCTGCGACCCATAGCAACCCTATGTACATTAGCTCTGAACCTTGCCCTAACCTGAGCAAATTTCAATGTCTCTGACAGACCCAACTCCACATCTCCAATCTCTCAATCAATCCATCCATCTCATCCAGGATCTTCCTCCCTTTGCTGTCCCTCCACCCTTCCCATCATGACGTCCTTCTCCAAGGACTGGTCCCTCCTGGCCACGTGGCCAAAGTATGTGAGATGGAGCTTCAAAGTCCTTGCCCCCAGAGAGTAGCTTGGTTTCACCCTCTCCAAGACAGACCTGTTTGTTCTCCCAGCAGTCCACAGTATGTGCAACACTCTGCTCCAGCACCACAACTCAAAGATATCAATTCTTCTTCTACCATCCTTAGTCATCATCCAGCTCTCTCATACATAGCAAACAAATGTGAAGACAATGGTCTGGATCAGGTGCACCTTAGTCTCCAGACTGACATCGTTGCTCTTCAGTACTCTAGAGAGGTCCCTGATAGCCGACTTTCCCAGTACAATTTGTATTTTGTTTTCCTGACTACTGGTGCTAAGAATGCTGATTATGGAACCAAGCAAGCTGAAGTTGTTAACAATCCCAACCAATTGAGCCCCATTGAGCTGGTCAATTGGCCCAGTGATGAGAATTTTCTTTTCTTGATATTGAGCTTCAATCCATACTGAAGACTACTGTCCTTGACCTTCTGCAGCAAATGCTTCATGTCCTCCTCAGTTTCAGCAAGCAAGGTTATGTCATCTGCATAATATTTTTTATGAGTCTTTCTGCAATCCTGGTGCCATATTCCTCCTCATAAAGCCCAGACTCCCAAGATGAGCTGTTCTGCATATAGATTGATAGAAAGACTGAAAAACTGGCCAGGATTCCAATAGAAAGGCTTCCATCTATTGCTATAGGAGAACTTACTTAGACAAGATACAAACAATGCTGTATCCAGAGACGGCGGATGGATTTGTTCATGGGTCCACTGTGGTACCAGTAGGGAGTACACACTCTCAGGTTCATCCCAGCCGGGTTCTCAAACCATACAAAGGAAAATGGATGTGTATGATGCTTTACACTCACAAGGTGGCAACGTCAGAGTCACAAGGAAGGAAAAATATACTTCAAGGTCATTAATGGAAAACAGAGATAATCATCTCCGCTCAATTCAGCTCTAACTTAGTTTGGCTCCGAATCAGCAGGTGTTTTGGGGGAGGATTTGCAATATTCCGTGCATTTATCCATCTGCAGTCTGTCAAAAGGTTGTCATTGCTGCTCCTTTCGTAGTCTCTTTGTCCTTGAGGGCTTTAAAGCTCTTATTATTATTTTCCTGGCTGTCATTTTAGTGGCGTTTCGGAGAAGACTCCTATATTTCTTGGGTGAAGAGATAACAAGACAGCTTGATATCTAAGGTTAAGACCAATAGGGGCGGGGCAGGGCCACAGGTAACAATGGAAAAACAAGCCTGGAGTTTCAAGGAAGTAAGGGGCACTAGCAGACACGTAAATCTTTTCTCAAAGCATCACACCAGTAGATTAAGGGACCAAGGCTTAAATGTGAAAGGAATAGCTTGTGCCTCCTGTAGAGAATGGCCTTCAGACATGTGTCCCAGGAACAGGGTAGAGGCCAATGACGCAGAGGAGTGATTTCCCCTAAGGTGCACAGACAGCTGGGCGAGCAGAACCATGACGGGTCACTGGAGGAATCAGATGTGTGGGGACCATCGTTTAGTATCTTTCTGCACTACAGCCCTTTGACTTTTGCACCCTGCTCCACTTCGAGACTGAAACACGGGCCCCTCGCCAGAGCTGCCTTGACTCAGGATCCGTGGGGAGATGTGTTGCGTCAGTACGGCTGATGAATTGCAGAAGCATCTTAGAATCTAGATGGCTTTATATAGAACTCCAGAGCTGGTTGTTTCCCTAGCTCAACCCTCCAGGCTCCTTTTATTTGGGGAAAGTACCTACAGAGACCGTCAGCTCCCTGGTGCTGGGCATTAGACACTATAATTTATCCCTTCCTGGTGGTTCTTCTGCGTACCTGTGTGGATCTGCTCTCTCAGGGATACTAATCTGAACTAATCCGAGACCACACATTTCTGAAGGTTCACTAATGATCCTTCCTGAACCTCCTCGCACCTTCAGAAACTCATCGTCTTGGAGAGATCGTCTCCTCAGTTCTGTCCTTCTCATCCACCCTCAGGTGGGACACAAATAAATACAGATGACCTGGAAATGGGGCGTTATGAGGCAAGCCTGTCTTCTGCAGGCAGAGGGATTTAATTCTCATCCTGTCGTGAGCATTGCGTTATGATACAGCAATGCCACGATTCCTTCTCAGCCATGGAACTACTCTTTTCACTGACATCTTTAATTTCTGATCCTCTCATCCTCATGTGTCTGCCTGGTGACAAACCAGAGCTGTCAGAGCCACTTGTCACCACAGGAGAAAGAAAAAAAAACACAAAACCAAACCATCCTACTTTTTGACAACTGTATCTTCCTTTAGCATATTCTTTGTACCCAATGTCTGCATCCTAGCTCTCGTGTGTGACACGTTTGTTATTTCAAAAGGCCTCATGAAATTCTCCAAAAAGGAATCTCAAACCCAATTAAATTAAATTCATTTTTGCGTTGAATGCACTACATGACAGGTTTAAGAGGGAAGGTGTGCAACCACGAGGGTGAGCAAGAGGAGGACCTTGCGGAAAAGGAACAGCCTCTCTCATTAAAAGCAACAGAAGCCTGCACGGATTTCAGCAAGGAAGAACCAACACCCAAAGGTGAGTCTTACTGTGGCAGGGAGGGAGCTTGGTTTTAATTCTGCTGTTAACTGCCTGCTGCTGAGAAGAGTATGTCTAGAGGAAAATGAAATAATCCTTCCTTGAAGCCCCTGAGTGGTGCAGAGTGTCAAAGTATGTTTTGTTAACTGAAAGTTTGGATGTTTGAATCTACCCTGAAGGAGCTCAAAATCAAGGCCTGGTGATCTACTCCCCAGCAAAAAATTAGCAGCTTAAAAATCTCCAGAACACAGTTCAAATCTGGCACACGTGAGCTGTCCACGAGTCGATGCCAACTCTGCGGTCATTATTTTTATTGGTTTGTTTGGGCTTTGGTTTTCCTTTAAGTAAGATCACTAAATAAATAAGTAAGGACCTATGATGTGCTTAGTGATAAGGAATTGAGCTACCAACACAAAGGCACAAGGTTCAAATCCACCAGCTCCACCCTGGGAGAAAAAAAACGGGCAGTCAACTCCTGAGGCAATTTACTGGCTCTGAAAAGTCTTTTAGAGGGGCAAATAACCAAGATAATAGCATGCCATTACCTTCCTCAGTGTCACCTTTTCCTGAATGACATACATGTCAGTCAAAGTCATGTCCAGAGCCCAGAATTACTTCTGCCTTCCCACATCCAAGCTCCATTGCATAATGTGTGCACTGGTTTCTCCGTCAGCCTATTTTCTGTTGGTTTGGAGTTTTGTTTCAATAAACATTAACCAAAAGCAAAAAGAAAATGTCTCAAAGAGAAGTCATTCTGTAGAGGTATTCCTGTGTTCTAAACAATAAAAGCAGTCTTCTGGCTTTAGATTTTGGGTGGTAATCTGTGTGCATTCCTTTGTCCCTTCCCTCTTCTGGGCCTCATGGAAGTGTCAGCATTGGTTTGGCAAACAAAACCAAATAAAATCATGATAACATTTAAATTATATGGAACGGTACAATCGATGGAAGAGCAATGATAAAAAATGTATGGGCAGTACAATCCAGATATGACTGGATTATTGCAACTCAAAATCCACACGGGAAAAGGCAGCAGCAGCAATCAGTACAGCTCATCTCTGGGGAGCCCCAGAGGGCTTCCCATCTTGAATTTGGTTACAGAGTGATAAATCAGCATCATTAGCTGGAAGACTGTCTGTAGCAGTTTCCAAAATTTTCTGAGTCACACAGTCCCCGATCATTAAAACAACAACAACAAAAATAATCAACCCAAAATATCCCTCAAGCAAGTATCCACAATTCATGCAAATGTGTTTATTTACAAGTTATAGAAATATACTACTCTCATTAACAGTTGTAAAAACAATATATTGGAGTGTGATTAATCCTTAGGGCTCATGAGAGGACATTCATCTTCTGAACAGTTCTCATGATAGACTTGAACTTTAGGGGACAAATCGCCATCAGGTCTAAGGAAATCATTATTTTCCTCACATAATGTGGTGGATGGCTTTACTCTTCTCCAATTGCTTACTGGCTGTGGCATTTTAAAGTTATATTTTATTCTAGTTTCCTATGCAAGAATTCTGAGTTACTCAGGCTTTGTTATGGTTGGGTTTGTTGCTTTGTTTGTTTTTAATGGAATGTGTTGTCTATATATTTCATTGACCAAAAAATATGTACTGCAATTCATTATAAAGTAAATAAATACATTTTTTCACTTATACCTACACTTGCCACTTTTTTATTTGCAACTTTTGCATTTCCGTTACCTAAATTTTTTTGTGGGTTGTTGTTTTTTTTTTTAAATTTTGTTAATTTTTGTGTGTGTGTACACAGATCTGACAGGTACAGGAGGAGATTGCCCCTCCTTCTCCAGCACAGCATCTGGTGGATTCAAGCCTAGTACCTCTGGGATTGCAGTGCAGCCTCTTGCCAGTAGGCCACCAGAGCTCCCTACTCAATTGATATTAATGCAGTTTGCTTCTATGCTTGATCATTTTCAGGCTGCAAGTGTTGGTAGAAATTCCTAAGTTCTTCATCTTTGGCTTTCATGTTTGTTGTGTATATTTGAATAATAGTTGTATTAACCGGTCTTCCTTGTATGTATAGGATACTATCCTATCACTCACAGCATTGTACTTCAAAATAGACCTTGAGATGGTCTTTTCGGCTGTGAAGGCTAGATTATTCCTCTTTAGTTTGTCATTTCTGACAAAATAGATCCTATGATTGTCTGATCCACAGCGGCCAATACCAGTCCATTTAAGCCCACTAAGATGAGCCTCTTTAAGCCATGTAAGCCTAGGATGTCGCTATTTCCGCTTTTCATTTCATTTTTTACAACCTTTTAATTTTCCTAGATTCATATTTAATATGTTACATTCCATATTCCAATTCTGAATGAATGTTTGCAGCTGTTTCTCCTCATTTGTTTGAGTGCCTTGCAACCTGAGGGACTCATTGACCAGCAGTATATCCAACACATTCTTTGTAATTCATGGGGTCTTTGAAGGTCTGGAATTTCAGAACTGGGAGCAGGAGTGGCATCCACTTCCTAAACCACATGCCTCTGGAAACTCTATGAACTTGGAGAAACAACGATAGTTACAGAAAGGCTTCGGGCCGTTTGTTCATAGGGTCGCTATGAGTGGTGCTCAACTCGACGGCAGTCAACAATCAAGAAAAACAATTTTAGAAGTAGATGACCAGCTCTGCTTAAGCCTGTTTTAGTCTAGAAGCTCTGCCGAAATGGATCTCTCATGAATGAAATACAGGGGACACAGCTTCCAGTATCATAAAAACACACAAGTCACCACAATACAGCAAACTGACAGACAAGTGCTGTACATGTAAAGGCAAACTATGGAAAAATAAGCATATAAATGTCATACAAAATGCATGCAATGGAGAAAAGAAAACAAGCTGTTGGCTTGGGACAGTGTAATTGCCAGCAGGAAATTGAAGTGGGGATATCAGGTCGTAGTTTCTGTTTCTTTGAGTGATAACAGAAGGTACAATGTGCAAGCCAGGGTACAGGTATCAGTTGGAAACAAAGGATTGGTAGTTGGAAAAGATGGCTGTGGTGACAGAAATAAGGATGCAGACTGACTGATAAAATTGTAAACAATGAAGAAAACTATTCCTTGCAAATGTTGTTGTTATTGTTATATGCCATTGAGTCGCTTGTGGCTCATAGCAACCCTATGTACAACAGCCCTGAATCCTGCTCTATCCTGTGACAAACTTATTGTCTCTGATACCCCTACTCCCATTACCCCAGTCACTGAGTTAATACATTTCATCCAGGCTCTTCCTCTCTTGGACTGTCTCTCCAACTTGGCAAGTATGATGTGACTATAGACATGGATCTTATCCAGTGGATTATACAGGAAGCAGATTGACTACAATTTTGAGCATTTGTGAAGAGAGTGGCTGGAGAAGCTCAATATCAGCAGTCTAAACAAGACCAGGGTGTGATTGTGAAACAGAACATCAATTTCTTGTGGGCAAGTTCAAACTGGAGCTGAAGAGAATGAAAACAAGTCCGTTAAAACCAAAATACAAATGTGAATCTATCCTACCTTCATTAAAAAAGTATCTCAAGGATAAATTTGAGGCATTGAACTCTAATGACTGAAGACCGGATGAGCTGTGATGTGACATCAAAGGCGTCATTCCAGAAGACAGAAAAAAAGGCATTTCAAAGACAGAAAAGAAAGAAAGAAATGACCAACATGGATATCAGAAGGGACTGGAATTTTCCCTGTTATTGTTGCTGTGTGCCATTGAGTCAGAAGTGACCCATAGCTGATTCTCCTCTGGGTTTTCAGAGCCAGCAAATCTCTCAGGAGGAGATTGCTTATCCTTCTCCCACAGAGTAGCTGGTGGATTTGAATTCCATGCCTTTGGGATCCTAGCACAGCTTCTTGCCACTAGTTCACCAGTGCTCCCTCCTCTTGAAAGTTTAAAAGCTAAAACAAAGGGAAGAAATACTGAAGTACAAGAGTAGAACAGAGGATTTCAAAGGGCAGCTTGAGAAGACAAAGCAAAGTAGTATTATGAGATGTGCAAAGAACAAAAGGGAAGAATACTCCAGACATTTTTCAAGCTAAAAGGACTGAAGAACAAATCCATTACCTTATTTAGCAATACTGAAGGAATCCATGGGCAACATCTTGAATGATGCAGGAAGCATCAAAAGAAAAAGAAAGAACTGGTCAACACAGAACCATTTCAGGAAATAGCATTTGATCAAGAACCAATGTTAATGAAGGAAGAAGTTCAAGCTGCACTGAAGACATTGGCAAAATTGAGATCCCAGTAACTGATGAAAAATCAATTTCAACAAACAGATACAGCTGTGGACCTATTAATTAGCATATGCAAACAAATTTAGAAGATTACCTAGCCAAATGGAAGAGATCAATATTTGCTCCCATTAAAAAAACAAAAAGGTGATCTAACAACATGTAGAAATTATTGAACAATATTGTTAATTCACATGCAAGCAAAATTTTGTCGAAATTTGTTCTAAAGCAACTGGAGCAATACATTTACAGGTAACTGACAGAAATTCAGGTTGGATTCAGAAGAAGCCATAGACCAAAAGCAGGGAGTTTACTTGTGTTTTATGGGCTAAGGGCATTGGACTATATGGATCGTAACAAATTGTGGCTAGCATTGAGAATGGGACAGAACACCGAATATGCCTTATTCAAAACCTATACATAGGTCAAGAGAATACTGCATGATTTAAAAGTCAAGAAGTTGTGTGTACCTATTCAATCTGTACACTGAGCAAATTGTTTGAGAATCTGGCCTATATGAAAAAACATATGTCATTAGGATTGGAGGAAGACTCATCAGTACCCCACATTACACAAATGACACAACTTTGTAAACAGAAATTGAAAAAGACTTGAAACACTTATTGCAGATGACCAAAAACTATAGCCTTCAATATAGATTGTAATTTAGTAGTAACACACACACACACACACACACACACACACACACACATACTCTCAGCACTAGAACAATAGGCAACAACATGATAGATGGAGAAAGCTTAAAGTGTACAATAATTTCATTTTATGTGAATCCACAATCAACATCTATGGTAGCAACAGCAAAGATATCAAAAGACATATAATATCTGGAACATCTACTGTCAAGGATTTCTCTAAAGTGTTAAAGAGTAACGATGTCAGTTTAGGGACAAAGGTGCTCCTGAAACTCGGTCTTCCATAGTTAACACATGTTTTCAGGAGAGGTCAACTCTTGGGAAAAGAAATCAAATGGGTAAAGTAGAGAGTCAGGAAAAGAGATGAAGAATCTCAGTGAGATGAGTTGGTATAGTGGTTGAGGAAGACCATCAACCAGGTGAGTGCAGGTGACAATGGACTTGAGTGTGTCAGAGATTGTGAGAATGGCACAGGACAGGACGAGGTTCAGATGTGTTGTTCATAGGGTTGCCATGAATCGAAATCAACTCAATGGCACCTAACAACATCAGAAAATCTTACTTCAAGAATGACAGCCCTCCCTTCCCCCCCAAAAGAAAGACAACCCACTTATTATAATGAATAATCCTTATGTCTTTGATATTTAGATAAAATGCATGTGAGGGAAGTGATAATGCTTATTTGTACACTCAAGATTGCCATTCTCCTTGTGTTCACTATGCTGTGATCCTCTGAGCTAGCTGGTCTTTTATCTCCCTGAACTGCAGAGAAGCTGAGTGGTATATCCACATTTACCCGGAGCCCTAAAAATTGCCTCTCTAAATGTATTTCTCCAGGGAGGCCTCCAGACAGGTAGTGGGGAGATTGGAGATGGGAGAATATGCGTCTTATCCCCAACCTGATCAGCCGACCCACAAACAGAAATGGAAGCAGCACCACTTGAGAGTGAAATGCAGCAAAGACCTGATGACCAGGGTCAAGTTCAATGTTTTGGACAGTGTAGCAGTTGTTCTTTAGTGTCCATGAGGGTTATGAGTTTGGCTCTGTTGTTGTTAAGTACCATTGAGTCAAGTATAACTCATAGCAATCCCATGAACAACTGAGCTGATCCCTGTCCTATCCTGTGCCATCCTCACAAGCTCTGACATGCTCAAGTCTATTGCCACGTTCACTCACCTGGTTGAGGGTCTTCCTCTCTTTCACGGCCCCTCCGCTTTTCCAAGCAGGAAGTCTATCTCCAAGGAATACCCTCTCCTAGCACCATTCCCAAAGTACATGAGCTGAAGCCTCATCATCTTTGCCTCTAAGGAGCACTCTGGCTGCACCTTCTCCAAGATTTCCACAATTCAAGAACACTTAATTGTACTGTGCATAACCTGTACCAAGACCAAGAAGGCTGTTACATGAACAGGGCAAAGTTTAAAATCAGGAAGGATGTGTATAAGTGCTGTTATCTTTTCTCCATACTTATTTATGCTAAGCCAATTATTTGAGAAGCTGAAATCTATGAAGAAAAATGTGGAGCTTGGTTCCAGGACCACACAACTACCAAAATCTGAAAATGATCAATTCCCTTGTATAAAATGGCATAGTTTTTGTATATAACTTGAATATATTCTTTGTACATACAGTACTTTAAATCATCCCTGAGTTAATTAGAATACCTGACACAAGTATAACTGCTATGTAAATACCAGTTTAAAGTCCACTCTTTGCCCTTGGGGGTTGCTTTGATTACTTAATCGCTTTTTAAATTTTGTATCCTTTTATTTGTTAAATATTTTCTATCAGAGGTTGGTTGAATCTGTGAATGTGACACTAGTTCTAGAAGTGGTTGTACTGGGAATCATGGACTTGTTTGCCCAGCAGTTTAAAGGAAGCTCCCCTTGCACTGAATATGGCCAACATCAAGCTTTACCCGGTGTTTTGCATAGAATGAAGAAGGGCTACACTTCAGGCATGTCAAACTCCAGACACCCTTTGTTGACAGTGGGGAGGTTTATTTCTTCTTAACGTTGAGATATAATGCATATTGAAGGCTGTAGTCTTTGATCTTCTGGAGAAAGTGTGTCAAACCCTGTTTGCTTTCATCAATCAAGGTTGTGTCATCTGCATAAGCAAGTTTTTGATGAGTCTTCCTCCAAGCCTGATGCCACATTCTTCCTCTGGAGTAATTTGTGTGCACTCTCTTGTGTGTGTGTATGTGTGTTGTGTGTGTGTGTGTGTGTGTGTGTGTGTGTGTGTGTGTGTATGTATTGTATATCCCTGGTGTGTTCACTTGCTGTACAGAGGTAACTTGTGGTTGCTGTGAAGCTGAACACTGTGACACTGATGTGTGAAATGCGTTAATGGTTACCCATGGCGACAGTGTTTGGTGGAGCTCGCCTATTAAAACAAGCTCAGAAGCAGGAGTGGCATGCACTTCTGTAATAGCTTGCCTCTGGAAACCCTCTGAACCTGGAGAAAGGATGAAAGTCACACAAGTGTTGAGGACTTTTGTTCATAGGGTCGCTATAAATAACCTATGATGCAATGGCACTTAACAACAACAACACAAGATATGTATATGTATATATCATATGGAGAAAGGATAAAAACCTGACATGCACTTTATTTTGAACTATGTAATCTTCCCTTGCTTTGTGTTTGTGTGAAACCTACACGTAGACCAAGAAATAAGCCTACAGGGAATTTAATTTTCAGATTCATATGAGAACGTCATAAAGGAACAACTCAAAGTCAAACTTCACAGCGATCCAGTCAGTTATGACTCTCCCTGGGTTTCTCATACTGTAAATCACTGGGGAGGTTGCCTGTTTCCTCCTATAGAGCATCTGGTTGTTTGGAACCATCAGCGAAGTATGGCCTTTGGGTGACTGGAACAACTCTTTCTGTTCTCCATCGCCAGGAGCAATTGTTATTGCTGTTGTTGGTACCATCAACTCAACTCCTACTCGCAGTGACCCTGTGAACAGCAGATCAGAGCCTCACCCTCTCACGTACCATCATCACGATTGCCAACTTGCTGACGCCCATTGTTTGAATCACTGTGTTAATCTGTCTCCTTAAAGGTCTCCCTCTCTCTCAGTGACTGTCTCCCTTTCCCAGCCCAGCTTCTTTTAGAACTGACCCATAGCTGACCCTCCAGAGGGTTTTCAGAGGCAGTAAATCACATGGGAGGAGATTGCCCATCCTTCTCCCACAGAGCAGCTGGTGGCCTCGAACTGATTGTCTTTTGGGATTGCAGCACAGGTTCTTGCCACTAGGCCACTGGGGCACGCTCTCTCCCTCTCCGTCTCTGTCTCTGTCTCCCCCGCACCCCCCCCCCATCCCCAGGGATGTTATTTTGGCTTGTTTAGTTGATCCGAGGTCACTGGAGTTTCTGCTGGCCTTTGCTAGTGTTGCCTTGACTTCTCAGGCAAGCCTGTTGGCAGGAGCTGGGTCTCTGCTTGGCTTCCTGACTCTGTATCTCTTAGTGGAAAGCAGGAGTCTCAACTTGATGGTGGAGAAAGAAGTGTGTCTTCCTTATTTGCTTATTTCTAGCAAGACTCTCAATTTATTCTCCTTAAGAGAGATGTGATGTGGAGCTTCCCTGATCCTCCCAGAAAGACATCCGGTAGATTGAATGAAAGATGAGCCTAAATAGGGGCAGATTAAAAGCTGCAAAGAGGGGAGCTCTGATGGCCTAGTGGCAAGAAGCTGCACTGCAATCCCAGAGGAACACGGTTCGAATCCAACAGATGCTCTGCCAGAGAAGGAGGCGCAATATCCTCCTGTACCAGTCAGATCTGATTTGACGGTACACGCACACAAAATAATAATAAAAAAAATTTTTAAAAAAAGCTGCAAAGAGTGGAATGCGGGAGGAAATTGGACCAGGGTTATAAAGAAGGATCCTTGTGTATTGAAATAACTCAGCACTTTTAGTAAGACCCTCAGCCCCAAGGGACACAGGTCATAAAATTGCATAGAATGTAATAAACACACACATACAGACACACAGACAAGTACACATGAAACTGGAGACATCTGAGTAAGGTTGGTAAAGCGGATCACTGTCAGTGTATTATGTTGTAACAGCATGTGGTTGTTTTATAAAATATTACCGTTGAGGAAAACTGTGACTTCCCTGGTATACAAGTTATTGCACTACTATTTCTTATACCTGCATTAAATTCTATAATTACTCAATTAAAAAAGATAGTAAAAATCAGTCTACGTATGTCAGCAATCACAATTAGTATCTATTCATTAAAATCCCATTTAGGAGTTTGAGATGGACAGCAGGTACATACCTTCCAAAGGAAAAACAAGACACAAAGTTTGAAGATAAAGGAATGGAAAAATATTTATTGATAACACTAAGCAAAATATTATTGAGTGGTGAAAAGACCTTCCACGAGATGGACTAACGCAGTGACTCAACACACGGGCTTGAGGATGAAGGATGTATATACTACATTGAAAGAGATGAGGCAAAGAACTGTTTAAAAGGGACATATGATTGGGTAGCTATGAGTCGCAGGCGACTCGACGGCACATAACAACAACAACAACAACATGATTGGGTATTATTGTCATGACAGGAGTCCAGAAAGAAGGCTGCACAGTGCAGTGGACTTGGGGCGAGGGACTGAATAACAATGAAAGAGTTTTTCTTTTACTTTTCAAGTAGAAGAGTAAATGGGGGGGGTGGCGAGGGGTGGGCAGGGAGAAAAGTGCAACAGTGAATGTCTGGAAACCCTACGTCTCTAAACTTTCATTACAATTAATTAAAAAAATGGGCTCGAGCACTGTGGAGATTGTAAGGATGGCACAGAATAAAGTGAAGTTCTACTCTGTGGTTCATAGAGTCTCTGTTGTCTATAGGTGCTGTCTTAACTAGATAGCACCTAACAAGAACAACTTATGCGGCTTCAATCCAGAATCTGGAATATCTTAGTAAATCAACTCATTTCCATCAACTCCAAATCGATTCATAGCTGACCTTCAGTGAGGTTTTGGAAATGATTAATTGCAAGGGAGGAGATTGTTCATCTTTGTCCGAGGAGCCAGTGATGGCTTCGAACCTCCAGAGAGATACTATGTTTGGGGTAGTTTCACAGTTCCCTGTGGATTATGCCAGTAAATAGACAAAAACAACAAAACTAGATAACACCTTTGCTTCAATGGACTGTACGTTGTACTGGAGAAGGGATATGAATGAACTAATAAACACATAAAGCATTTATAATAAACTAAAATAATATTTCAAAGCACAATCTGGGGACGACAGAATGACGGGGAGTGTTATTTATGGAGGTAGTTAGTGAAGGCTTGTCTAATACTCTTCAAATATTGTTGTTACTGTTAGGTGCCATCAGCTCACAGCAAGCATATGAACAATAGATCTGAACACTGTCCTATCTGCCCTACTAGCTCAGTTGGTAGAGCATGAGATTCTTAATCTCAGAGTCATGGGTTTGATTCCCATATTGGATACTAGCCATATAAGCAAAATAGAAAAAAAAAACCCACCTATAGCAATATTACTTTTCCTCAAGATATGACAAAAATATTTAAGTAAAGAATGATGAAAATGATGAAAGGCACAATCTAGAAATAATATATGCCAGTCATGATCTATCAACTGAGATTTCCTTTCGGAGTCTGTGTTAAGAATTCAAAGTCCCTATAGCTTTGTGGTAAGGAGTTTCACTGCCAACCCAAAGGCATATGGTTCCCATCTATCAGCTGCTTTGGTGAAGAAAGATGGGTAATCTCCTCCCATGTGATTTCACTGCCCTTGCAAACCTGCTAAAGAATCAGTTATGAATTGGTTCTGACTCATTGGTACATAACAATAACAACAATAATGGTTAAGCGAAGCCACATCTGTTTTCTATCAGGAAAGATAAAAGTGAAAATATCACCAGTTTTAAACTCTTGCTCTCTCTGTCACTCTGGTACCACCACAAATCATGTGTGCAGAATCTAGTTGGGGCAATAAGCCAGCACACCAGGAGAACCAGCAAGTCTGCCATGCTTTTATGCTGTTGAAACAAAATCAGGCTTATTTGCGTGTCTTGTTTACTCTTGAACACATAGTAGACATTGGTGTTTGTCAGGAGAGTAGAGGCAATGCTGTAGTAACAAAATTCCCCAACCCTCAAGAACTTAAGATGAAAAGATAAATTTACCTAAAACTCACATACATTGTGATTATGTCTGTTAGCTTTCCTCTATCTTCTAGATAAGATGTGTCCAAAGATGCACCGTCTCCAAAATCAGTGCAGTGACAACAGAGAAGTGTAGGGGATTTTCTAGAAGGTCTGTGTCTGCGTGCACCCAGATGATGTCATTTCTACCAGAGCTTTGTCACGTGATTCTAAAGTAACTGCAAAGGAAGCTGGGCAATGTGATCTTTCTTCTATGTCCAGGAAAACGAAATGTAGACAACGGACCACTGTGTTAGTATAATATTTCAGTAAACAGACACTCTTTCTCCTATAGCTGCTACTTCTGCTACTGTTACTTCTGGTACTTTAACAATAATGTACTGTGCTGCTATAACAGCTCATTAAAGAGACACTCTACTTTCTCTTATAGCCACTAGTTCTGCTACTATTACTTCTGGTGTTTTAACAACAATGATGGCACCACCAAACATGTGTTCAGCTGGTGTATCAGGCACAAGCCCCTTTCACGATTTTCATTTCATTTGCACAGCAACCCTATCAAATAACAAATCAGGCTGCGAACCAAAAGGTCAGATGTTCGAATCCACCAGCATAGCTTCAGAACCCCGCGGGGGGGGGGGGGGGGGGGGGATCTGCTATATGAAGCAGAATTGACTGGATAGCACTAGTGGGTTTTGGATTTATTTACTGTTATAAATCAAGAAATTGAAATTGCTAAGTCACAAGCTAGTTAATGTCTATCTGCTATTTAAAAAGGAAGAAGAAGGTGTTTTAAAAGCCTGGGCAGACCCAACACAGGCTGCTGCCAGCCTTTCTCAGCTCGGAGGTACCGCCGGGTACGGAGCCATCAGAACTCCATGAAAACACCTTCCTCTGTGGCAATTTTGTCTTTGATTTACTAGTTGTGTTAAAAACATTACTCTATAATGGCCACGTCTGGAGGATGTTGTACTTAAAGAGAAAATTGCCCTAAATAAAAATGGATGATACAAAAATAATCCCTTCCCTCTCGACGAAATGATCCTCCTGCATTTTGTTCTCCTTGTGAGCACACCGAAAATCTTTTCCAGTTTATTATTTCCCAATTACCTCTTGGGTGTTAGCTGAGAGCAGAGAAGGAAAATGGGATCATGAGGCTCGTAACATTTGATCTTTTCCAGGCTTCAGCAAACCCCTGAAACACTTTCATAAGCTAAATCAATATCAGGTGTCACCTGGTGGCAGGTGAGGGCAATTCGATGGCTTTTCTAACACCTTGAAGGCATTGATTTCTCCACATATCTGGAGAGAGGAAAGGGAAGGGGGAGTGGAGGAGTGTGGAAAAGCAGAGTGACCACACAGCTCTGCTGATAGATCTCAGACCTCAGGCTGCAGGGACACTATTCCCTGGTGCTGGTCCCTCCGGGCCAGGACCTTTCCTTGGCGCATGCCCAGTCCAAGGTATCAAGAAGCACGCTGCTTGGGGAGTCGGCCTGCACGCTGCATCAGAAATGGGACAGTGCTTTATTGTTCTGTGCTGGAAATGATTGAATGAATCAAATGCCTTCCTGAAATGCTGTCTACCAGAGGATGTGAGATAAAAACACCTGCATCTCAGAGCTTGGTCCTTGACTAGCAGCATCAGCATCGCCTCGGAACGTCCTAGAAATGCAAGTTCTCAGGCCCTGCTCTCAACCTGCTGAATCGGGTGGCTGGGCTTCAGTCGCCTGTGTATTAATCAGCCTTCCAAGTGACTCTTTGAATAAAACAGAGCAAAAACTAGAGACTGTAGTCTTTATACTGAGTTTGCATCTTACAGAAATGAGAAGCAAGACCCTCAGCCTAGTGGATACAGAGTTGCACGACATTCATGTTGTGTTTCATATAATCATTCTGATTCATCATATTTTATAAAATTTATCAACACTGAACTATGCTCACCATTGCTCTGTCTTTCCAGATCCCCCTGCCAGGCCTTCCCCATTTCCTTTACCCACCCCTAGACTGGAGAACTTCTTGACAGGTCATTGCATCCAATGAGCAGGAGTTATCTAGACCTGGAAGGTGGCTGTGGGCTCCTTTTCACACGAAGTTGTAAATGCACCTACGTTAGTGTGGAGAAGACACGGATGACCTGTTGGCAAATAGTGGCCACATTGTGTAGAAATATCATTCTTTCAGCACCCGACTCACTGCCAAAGGGGCATGATAGGAAGCCTCCTCGGTGGGACTGAGATTCAGCAAAGAGAACTTAGACCCTCCTGAGACTATTTTAGGTAAGTTATATGATACTTAAAATGGGAAAAAAAAATATCCATGTCTCTTTCTTTAGGGAGCTCTGGTGGCTTAGGGGTAAGGAATTGCACTGCCAACCCCAAAGCATGCAGTTCAAATCCACCAAGCTGCTCCATATAAGAAAGATGGGAAGGCCCTCCCCATGTGATAAAACTGCCTCTGAAAACCCACCAGATGGTCAATTTAAATAAAAACCCAAACCCCATATTTCATTTTTTAAGCCACATTCAGCTCTATTGCTCTGATTATTGTGGTAATAATTGTGATTGAGAGATGTAGTTAAAGAGAAATTTTATTTCTCTCTTCTTTGCTTTCTGTCCTGGCTTGCTTTAAAAAAAATATTTGAAGCACTTGAGGAATATTATAAATATTCACAAGGCTCTTACCTTACAAATGGAGAGAGGCTCAAAAAATTTCCTTGTGAATTGGCTGTTTGAAGTCAGATAATGTTTTCTATTTATATATTTTTCTGTTAGTGTATTTTCCATTGATTAATGGTGACCCCTAAAGGCACATCAGGTAAGGTGAGGTAGAAATAAATGGAAAGGAGTCACCTCGAGCCATCCTTGGGCCCTGGGGCCCCTTGGAGGCTGATCAGGGAAGTGAATGAATGTTTCAGAATGGTAGATTGTTCACCAAGAAGTGACAGACATACACAACCAAGGAGAAAGAACATGGGCCAGTTTAGATGTGCTCTGCATGGTGGGGACATCCCAAGATAGCCTCCAGCTGTCCTTGGGGCATCACGGGAGGGGTCCAGCCTGAGCATTGGGCCAAAGTGAAGAAGGCAAGACCAACTCTTGGTCATCACAGAGGACAACACAAAATTGCCTGAAGGGGGAGATCTCCCGGCCTAGCCTCAACCGTAGGTCCATTCAACAGACCCTTGGTTGGGCCTGGATCATTCAATTCTACCTGGGCCTTCTGTTGTCTCTGGGGAGCTTAGCTGCCAAGCTAAGGGTGATATTGCTCTGGCAGGTTTTATTTTTTCTTTTCTTTATTAATTTTTTTAAAAAAATTTATATTACTCTGATTTATTTACAAAGTTCGAATGCATTGCTTTTCACAAAAGACCCTTCTCATTTCCTTCACCCCACCAACTCATAGAAATGTGCAGCTCTATGATTAACACCCAACTCCCCATCCTCATCCCTCTATTTCCACCCTCACCCGTCCTTGGATCCTTATACTCACTCTACAATAATGGTTTTATACACACAGTTATCTATGGTCAACTGATATTCAACAAAGAAATAAAACCTATCAAATGCAGAAATGACAACCTCTTCAACAAATGGTGCTGGCAAAACTGAACTGCTACCTTCAGAAAGCTGAAACATGATCCACATCTCACATCATAAACAAAAATCGCCTCAAGGTAGATAAGAGACTTGGGAGTAAAGCCCCAAACCATAAAGTTCATAAGTGGCAAACTGGGATCAAGCTTAGAAGCCCTAGTCTATGGTATAAAGAGATTGCCAAATGCAGCCAGAAATGTACAATCTGAAGAGGATAACACTGATGTATGGGACCTTCTAAAGATTAAATCCCTGTGTTCATCCAAAACTTTTTTCAACAGGGTGAAAAGAAAACCTACCGACTGGGAACAAACATTTGGCAATACCATCTCTGGCAATTTTAATCTACCTGCAAGTCCACAGGAAAAAGATGGACAGTCTCGTACTGTATGATTTACAGCCTCTGAAAACTCACCGCAGGACTGGCTAGGAGTTGATTCCGATGTGAAGGCAATAAGTTTATGAGTCTTTTTTGTTCAGAAGAGCCTGAGTGTCTCACGGTCAGCTTATATCTGAGTGGGAGAGACAGATGTATAACAATAAGACTGTTCTTATTATTACCAATGTGCAGACTTCTCCTCTAGGAATGGAAGTTTCCCCCCTACCTCTGACTGGTCCCTGAGAACCCACCAGAACATGAACCTGGCTTGGCTCCATCCGCTTGCATATTAGTCAGGATTGGCTAGGTTTGTTGCACCAACAAATGACCTGAGAAGTCTCATTGGTGTAACAACTTCAAAAGTCTCATTGGTGTAACACATCCAAATTGTACCCCTCCGTGGGTTCTGATGGGAGTAGAAGCTCAGTGATTCAAGCTGATTGAGCTTTCACCTTGACATGGAGTTGGTTGACCTTCAGAATAGTGAAGAATGAGGAAACTGGCTTCTTAAAGTCCCCTGGCAGGAACATAGGTCATGCCTACTTCTTTTTCATTGATGAAAGTAAGTCACATGGCCTCAGATAACCTTAAAGAAACACAGTCTCACTGATGCCTCCAGTTACAAACCCAGTCAGCTCTGAGACCATATTTGTCTCCCTACACTCCTAGGGGAGCCTCAAATATAGCCAAAGGTGCTGTCATCTCTGTCACAGAAGTGCTAGATGAGAGAGAGAGAGAGGAATCTCCACGTCACATGGTCTGTTCCACAGCCTCTTTGAAGCAGATCCATTCTTTTTTTTTAAGGAAACTATAAAAAGAAGGAAAATCCTAGAGCCACCAACCTCCTCACTGATTCTACTGCCAAATAATTATGTCCTTCCTCCTTTCTGGATTGTAGAAAGCACTTGGAAATCAAAATAGCAATAAACAAAATAAAACCAAAAGCAAAACCACTCAGTGAACATGAAATACTGAGACAAGCATCATAGCATGTGTGTGTGTGTGTGTGTGTGTGTGTGTGTGTGTGTGTGTGTAGGAGAATGATAAAATAGATCCCCCCAACCCGCATCCCCTCCCTCAGAATGACTGTCTAAGAGACGTATCCAGTTAAGGCTGCAGGCTATGATATAATTAGAACAATATGGCCCAACTGCAAAGACATGTGCTTGCCTGCATGAGATGGAAGCATCTGCTGAAATTATTTGAGGTGTCCCATCACTAATTAAAAGAGCTTTCATTTATAGAGGATACACCATATGGATGCTGTTGATTCTTCGGTTGCTGGATGTGAATGAGCACTGGGGGAGTTCTGCGGGTGGGGGGCAGGTGTATGCTGAGGAGTATCCAGGAAATAGGATTTGACCTTCTGAAATCCTCCTCCTGCAGAGTATGGGTCAAAGGTCCTGCTGCGGCTTGTTTTGCTGAGACGAAAGTACTAAATCGCATCCGTCTGAGTCTGTTCCATTTAAGAGCGTTGCTCCCGACACCTTCCTATGCGGCCCACGTATTTGTTAAGTCACTACCTTGTCTTCAAGTGACTTTGTAGATAAAGAGGACACTGGATGCAATGCAGTCCAGCTCAAAAATAAAATGCAGACCTTGCGCAAAACCTATTGAGATTTTTTTTTAAGCAACTATAGTGTGAGTGTTTAACCAAGTACAAGACCCTTCTGAGCATGAGATCTTGCATGACTGCAATTGACCTTATAGTTAGAAACAAAGCAAGCACCGCTTAGAGGTGGGAAGTTGAAGCAGCGTGCCAGGCCCAATGAAAGTCACCTTAGCACGTCAGAATTTGCAAGGGGATTTGAAACCCACACTCTGCTCCAAGAATTACACAGCCCGTGTGTTTGGCAGGACAGATTCAGAGAGAGAGAAAGGCTTACTCTCACATCTAACTGAAGCAGCGCTGTGATACAGCCAAGAAGCCAATGTGTTTTCCCCAATTTTGCATCTCACCAACTCAGAAAGTTCTATACCTGATGGGAAGCCATCCCTCAAACCATACACATACTCTAGGAACCCTTGTACATCCACCTCATTTAGTAAAGTGAAGAAGTCCAAGCAGGTAACAGAGAAAACCAAAGCCAATTTCCATTAAATAAGAGACAGGGAACTCTGGTGGCCTGGTTGGTAGAGAATTGTGCTGCCAATCCAAAGTGTCAGCAATGAACTGGTCCCAACTTGATGGTAATGACAGAGTGAAGAGATTCACTCAGGAGATATGAGGAAAGGTAAGTTTTGAAATTTTTCCTTGTTGTTTGTTGTTATGTGCCGTCGAGTCGCCTGCGACTCATAGTGACGCTATGCACAAGAGCCCTAAACGCCGTTCTATCCTGTGCCAACCTCGCCATCTCAAACACACTCATTCCCACCACCCCACTCACAGAATCGATCCATCTCATCAAGGGTCTTCCTCTCCTGCGCCATCCCTCCACTCTCCCAAACATGATATCCCTCTCCAAGGACCAGTCCCTCCTTGCAACATGCCCAAAGTATGTCACACGAAGCTTCAGAATCCTTGACTCCAAGGAGCATTCCGGCTTCACCTTCTCCAGGACAAACCTGTTTGTTCTCCTAGCAGTCCATGGTATAGTCAACACTCTTCTCCAGAAATTTTTCCTAGTTAGAAGAAAACCAATCATATTTCAATGTTTTTGTTTCCAACCTATTTCAGATTAGAAGGTCAACACTGTAAATATTTGAAATAGTTTTCTTTTTTTTTTAATTTTTTTTTGAAATAGTTTTCTATACATTCTCTCCCTCTATTGATGTGTATTATACACACCACATTGATGTTGTTATATACCATTGAATCAGAAATGACTTTGAGGTGACCCTGCAATGGGTTTTCAGAAGCAGTGAATCTTACAGGAGAAGATTGTTCATCTTCTCCGATGGAGCAGCTAGAGGATTGTAATAATATAACGTTATGTTGGCAGTACAATTCCTTACCACTAAGCCCCCACAGCATCTATGTGTATATGTATGTATAATCATATATGTATGTTGACGTCATTGTTGTTGTGTACTGTCAAGTAGGAACTGTTCCATAGCCGACCCTCCAGAGGGTTTTCAGAGGCAGTTAATCACATGGGAGGAGACTGCCCATTTTTCTCCAGCAAAGCAGTTAGTGAATTTGAACCACGTGCCTTCAGGATTGTTGCACAGGTTCTTGCCACTAAGCCATCAGAGCTTCCTATATATGTATACACACATATATGTTGTTACTAAGTGCCTTCGAGTTGTAGGCGACTCATAGCAACCCTAGGAACGAAAGACCTGAACACTTGAATGACTTTTATCGTTTCTCCAGGTTCATAGGGTTTCTGGAGGCAAGTTGTTCCAGACGTGGATGCCACTCCTGCTTCCAAGCTTGTTTTAATCGGGGAGCTTCACCAAACACTTTCCACCATGGGTGACCATTATTGCATTTGACACACCAGTGTCACAGTGTTCAGCCTCACAATGACCACGAGTTACCTCTGTACCACAAGTGGACACACCAGGGTTATACGACCTAGAAAAATGTTTGAAGAATTCTGGCATGCCCAAACGCTGGTGGACTCTGGGCCAGAGACCCCCAATTCATCTGGCAAGTCGCATTTGCTGACACCCACTTGGGATGAAAAGAAAGTCATAAGAGCCCCGAGTGTTTCATACGTGTCCCTCATGAGAGGCTATCCTAAGATCTAGCATGAATCAAGATTCACAACACACTATTCCTCAGCCTAAACACACATATATATTTTATATATAATACAATTATATATATAATACAATTATACATAATATAATGGTATATATTGTTGCTATTGTTGTCAAGTGCCGTCGAGTCGCAGGCAACTCATAGGACCCTATGGACGAAATTCCTGGACACCTTCCTTCTGCATAGCTTTCGTCCTCTCTCCAGGTTCATAGGGTTACCAGAGGCAAGCCATTTCGGAAGTGGATGCCACTCCTGCTTCCAAGCTTGTTTTAATAGGGGAGCTCCACCCAACACTGTCCATCATAAGTAACCTTTCTCACATTTA
>NW_006399777.1:15551753-15569395 GCF_000299155.1 Elephantulus edwardii | reverse complement strand
TATTTTACAGTTAAATATATTACATAGGGAGCCACGTATACATATTAGGTCTTTGGAACCTAATCAGGTCATAAGTGAGGTGTGATTCTACACCCATTTACCCAGGTCCTACCCAGTTGGTTCCAGTCCATACCAATCCTCCATTAGGTTTTCTAAGCTGTAAATCATATTGAAAAAACACCGCCCACGTTTCTTCCATAGCGCAGCTTGTGGACTGCAAGCTCCAGGGATGCCTGGCTTTGGGTTAGCGGCACAGCTCACTAAGGACTGTTCCCCCAGAATTCCCTGAATACAGATTCTCTCTCATGGGGGTGAGTTGGCACTGACTCACAGCTGACGCTCGGGTGGGTCTCCGAGGCTCTGCGTCACAGGAGAGGAGACTGTTCACATTTCCCCCTTCAGCTGCTGGTGGATTTGAACCATCAGAGGGAGAGGTTTGGCCTTTGGGCTAACAGGACAACTCTCAGTGGAGCACACCACCAGAACTTTGTGAGTTTATATTGTTCTTGTGCACCATTGAATCAGAACCAGTTGATAGCTGACCTGCCGGAAGGTCAGCTGACTTTCCAGTGGGTCAGCTGTGAACTATTACAGAGAGGAGATTGCCCATTTATCTCCCATGACTTCGAACCACATACCTTTGGGTTGCCAGTGCAACCCTTACAACTAGGCCACCAGAGAGCTGCTTTGAATTTATACTAGAGGCAAAGAAATAGCAGCTATCGAACCGTCATCTCTGGTAGAGAGTATTTTCTAAAGTCAAGGGAATAATCCTCTTCCCTTCAAGATGTAGAAATTATCACATTTTAAAATTCCAGGTTTGGGAGTTTTTAATACAAATTTTCTGTGAAGAGATGTATAATATTTAATACCTAAAATAACCTTTTTGAAAAATAACAGAAAATAATGTAGCAAAGCTGACACAGAAAGAACTAAAATTAATTATCTATGCTTTCCACTTAAGAAACTAGGAGAAAGAGATCAAAGTAAATCTAGAATAAAAAGACAGAAAGACAAAAAAAACAACCAACTAAGAACCAAGTTAATGACATAAGATGCAAGCAGAAAGTACAGAACACTAACAAACTGTAAAGCTGCTTCTTTGAAAAGGGTAGTAACAAAATTGGTAACTGCTAGTTAAATAGATAAAAGAAAAAAAAACACAACAATTATCAGGATTAAAAAGTCCTATCTCTACAATCATTAATATCACTTTCATTAGTATATCACCAATATCATTTCTATAACATGTAAGTAAAAATTTGCTAAAGATTATTTTTAAATGGCTTGTATGAGATATTAACTAGATCTACTAGAAACTGAAGCAGAATTTAGAAGCGGCTGTGACACAAAGGATATCAGGGGTAACCATTATCACATTTGACACATCAGTCTATCTATTTTAGTATATTCTATTTTAGAAATAGAGAAGAAAGAATCGCTGCCCAACTCATTTTCTATCCAATTCCAATTTCAAAGCCTAACAAAGACATAATGAAAAAAATTTTCTGATCAATATCGTTCATGAAAATAGATGTAAAAATCTTTAACAAAATAATAGCAAGTGGAGTCCAACAATATATAAAAATAACAACACATCATGACCAGGTAAGGCTTATCCTAAAAATGCAATGTTGACTTAACAAGTGCAAATCAACCAATCAATACAACTCTCCATGTTAACAGGATAAAGGTGGGGAAAACTTTATATGAACATGGTTGAGACAGTGAGGGAATAGCTAAATAAATGGAAAATATATTGTGTTTCATGCCTGTGGATTGAAATAGTCAACATTGCTAGATGACAATTCTCCCCCTATTCCATGATACCTTAACAAAAATTCTACCAGCCATTTTTTAGAAATACACAAACTAAAATGAATATGAGTATTCAGAATTCTATATACATTCTAGCGTTTAGATGCAAAGCCAAAACAAAACAACAGCAATAAAAGAACCAGCAACAACAATATTTGGAAAATTACCTCCCTTGGCTTCAAGACAGCCTAAATTTCCAGAGATCATGATAAGTTAATGTTGATTTTAAATTATTTATACAGGTTAAAGAAAGGAAGCTCTGGTACCCTAATGGTAAGGAGTTGTACTGCTAATTCAAAGGCACCTGGTGTAATTTCACAGATACTCCATGGGGGGGAAATGGGCAATCTTTTTCCATGTGATTTACAGCCTCTGAAAACTCACTACAGAGTTAGGTTTAAATTGGTTCTGTTGTGCCTGACAGATTAAGACACACACATTGCCGGATTATATAGGTGAAGTCATGTATTTGCTGCACAGCAATGAAGTCCCAGCAACAGTGCAGATTCCCCAATCTCCTAGCTTCAGCTATAAAGATATATATCTTTACTCTCCTTTAGATTTTGGGCTATGAGACCCAGACTACAATATCCTGCTTTTGACATATTTCTAAGGGTACAGTGAGGTAGACACTGGTACGGCACAAAATATCCACATCTTGGGTTTATCAAGGGTACGGTGCAAAATGTTTACATCTTGGCTTTATCAAGAAGGATACAGGGCAAAACATTTACATAAACAATAGCAACTACTGTTTTGGGAAATAGGTCAAGACAAATCCTTAGGGCTGGGGCAGAAATTTTCCACACACAGGCTTTGGTTACTCAAATGGAGAGAGCGCTACATAAAAAGTAATCTATTGGACTTCTCACTTCCAACTTTATGGCACACAAGAACAACAACAAATCAAAGAAATAGAATTGAGACCCTGCAAAAGCAGAGCCTTCGTATACTTCACGTAAGATTTTAATAACAACCTTTTAGTGAGGAAAGGGAAGTCTTTTCAAAAGTGACACCCTGAAAACTTTATAGAAGAAAAAATAATAATAAGTTTCAATCTTTACCGTACAAAATAATTAACTCAAAAAGGATCATAAGCCTAAATGTAAAACCCTGAACTGTAGAATTTCTGGAAGAAAGCATGGGGATTATCTTTGTGATCAACGTTTGCTTTCTAGAATACAAACATCAAGAAAAAATTATAAATCAGATTTTATAAAATAAAAATCAATTGCTATTTGAAAGCCATTGTTAAGAAAGCAAAAAGGCAAGCCACATACCTGAAGAGAATATTCACAGTACATACATCAAATGAAGAATGTGAATTTAGATTTAAGAACTCACTCAAAAACAAGATAAAGAAACCTATAAGAAAAGGCAGAAAAATGTGAATAGTCACTTTCCACAGTAAGATGTATGAATGATTAGTAAGCACATAAAAGTCACTCAGTGTCATATGTCATCCGGAAAATGCAAATTGAAAAAGCACAATGAAATATAACTGCATACCCATTGTTGTTGTGTGTCGTTGAATAAGAAACAACTCATAGCTGACCCTCTAGCAGGGTTTCAGAGGCCGTAAATCACACCAAGGAGATTGCCCTTCCTTCTCCTGTGGAGGAGCTGGTAGATTTGAACTCTGTGCCTTTGGGATTGCAAAGCAGCTTCTTTTCTTTTCTTTTTTGCAAAGCAGCTTCTTACCACGAGGCCACCAGGGCTTCTTCACATTAAAACTCACTGTTGTTGTTAAGTGCTGTCGAGTCACTCATAGCGACCCTGTGAATAAAAAGACCTGAGTACTGCTCATAGAGTTTCCGGAGGCAAGCCATTTCGGAAGTGGATGCCACTTCTGCTTTATCAGAATGTCTAAGATTAAGAAGCCTGGCGATCCTATTGTTAGAGAATATATGGAGGAATTAGAAATCTTACAGAAATTATAAATCTTAGTCCAAAGGTGTTGTTGGGTGTTCATATGAAAATGTAAGTCCATGCAAAGACTTCACCACAAATATTCATAACAGCTTTATCTGAAATAACCAAAAACTAGAAACAAGCAAAAAACGGACCACAAATTAATTTCTTACCCATTGTGGTTACAACCACATAATGCTAATCAACACTAAAAAGTGTTATATGCACAACATATATAAATCTTCTAAAGACAGAAGAACCCAGATCAAAAAACAGTACAAAATGCCTGGTTCCTTGTATATACATTTCTACAAAATGTCAAGTGATCTATGTACCACTGAGTTGGAAGTGACTCATACTTGACCCTCTAGTGGATTTTCAGAGACAATAAATTGCATGGGAAGAGAATGACCATCTTTCACCCATAAAGCAGTTGGTGGATTAGAACCATGTACCTTTGGGTTCGCAGAACAATACACTCAGCCACCAGAGAGATCACCCTGAGTTGTTATTTTCCTGTACCATAGAGTCGAAACTGACTCATAGCTGGTCTTTCAGCAGATTTTCAGAGGTACAGAGGTTGATTTGCTCATCTTTCTTCTGAGGGGCAGCTGGTGAATCAGAACTGCATACGTTTTCATTAGCAGGAAAATGTCTTACCACAGAGGAGGAAGAAAAGACCGAAATGGGTGTCAGAAGAGACTCCAAATACTGCGCTAGATGCCAAGAAGGCAAAACAAAGGGAAGAAACGAGGAAGTTAGAGTTGAACGGAAGACTTCAAAGGACAGCTTGTGAAGACAAAGCAAAGTATAACTAAATGGGCAAACAGAGTCAGGAAATCAAAAGCGAAGAACTCGCTCAGCATTTCTCAAGCTAAAAGAACTGAGCACAAATTCAAGCCTTGAGTTGAAATACCCAAGGATGCTATGGGCAAAATAGTGAACGATCTAGGAAGCATCAAAAGGAGATGGAGGGAATACACAGAGTCACCACACCAAAAAGATTTGGCCGTTATAGAACCATTTAAGAAAGTATTATAGGATTTTAAAAAATCAATGTAATAGAGGAAGAAGTTCAAACTATTCTGAAGAAATTGGCAAAAATAAGGTCACAGGAATTGATCATATACATAATTCAACAAACAGATGCAGACCTGGATATGCTCACCAAGCTGTGCCAAAAAATCTGTAGGACAGCTACTTGGCTAGCTAATAAACGTGGAAGAGATCCATATTTATTCTCATTCCCCAAAAAAGGTGTTCCAACACAATATGGAAATTATCACACAGCATCAGTAATATCACATGAGAGCAATATTTTCCTGAAGACAATAAAAAACCTGTTAGAACAATGCATTGACAGAAGATTGCCAGGAATACGAATAAGATTTAGAAGAAGCCAGGAGACTAGGTTTATCATTGTATTATACTATTATCAGTCAGATGAACCTTGGCTGAAAGCAGAGAGTACCGGAAGGATGTTTATTTGTGTTTGATCATTCATACAAAGGCATTTGGCTGTGTGGATCACAACAAATTGTGGTTAACACTGAGTGGGGGAGTTCTAAAATCCTGACTGCATTCATACAAAATATATATCTGTATCTGTATCTCTATCTATCTATCTATCTATCATCTATCTATCTATCTATCTATCTATCTATCTATCTATCTCTATGTTGTTGTTGTTGTTGTTATGTGCCGTCAACCTGTTTGCAACTCATAGCGACCCTATGTACAACAGCCCAACAGCCCTAAACCCTGTTCTATCCTGTGCCAATTGCACTGCCTCTGACACACCCATTCCGATTACCCCACTCACTGAATCAATCCATCTCATAGAAGGTCTTCCCCTCTTGTGCTGTCCCTCCACCCTCCCAAGCATGTTGTCCCTCTCCAAGGACCTGTCCCTCCTTGCAACATGCCCAAAGTAACTCAGATGAAGCCCCAGAATCCTTGCCTCCAAGGGGTTGCTCGGTTTAACCCTCTCCAGGATGAATCTGTTTGTTTTCTTGGCAGTCCAGGTTACATTCAATACTCTTCTCCAGCACCACAGTGCAAAGGCATCAATTCTCCTTCTGTCCTCCCTAATCATTGTCTAACTCTCTGATGCATAACAAGTGATTGCAAAGACCATGGCCTGTATCAGGCGCACCTTAGTCTCCAGAGAGACACCATTGCTCTTGAGTATTTTAGAGAGGTCCCTAACAGCAGACTTTCCCATTGCAATACTTTTTTTATTTCCTGACTGCTGGTGCCAAGAGTGTTGACCGTAGAGCCAAGCAAACTGAAGCTGTGAACAATCTCAATCTCTTCACCATCCATCCTGATGGTACCAATTGGTCCAGTGGTGAGAATCTGTCTTCTTGACATTGAGCCTCAGTCCATACTGAAGGCTGCAGTTCTTGACCCTCTGCAGCAAGTGCATGAGGTCCTCCTCAGTTTCAGCAAGCAGGGTTGTATCTAATCTATATACACACACACAGACCAGAAAGCTATTATCTGAACAGAGCAAGGGAACACTGCATGGCTCCAAGTCAAGAAAGCAGTGCATCCAGGATGCGTCCTTTCTTCATACGTTTTCAACATATATGCTGAACAGACCATCTGAGAGGATGGGCTTTATGAAGAAAAGTATGGCATTAGGATTGGAAGAAGACTCATCAACAACCTGTATTATCAGATGACACAACCTTGCTTGCCCAAACTGAAGAGGACTTGAATTGTTTGCTGCAGAAAGTCAAAGATGCTTAACATCAAGAAAACAAAGATCCTTGTCACTAGGCCAATAGGCAGCACCATGAAAGATGGAGAAAAGATTGAAATTGTTATCAAGTTCATCTTGCTTGGATCCTCAGTCAATGAACGCTCTTGGCACCAGGACTCAGGAAATCAAATGATGAACTGTTCTGGGGAAATCTGCTTTCAAGGATCTCTGCAGAGTGCGAAAGAGCAACAATGTCTAAACACCAAGACAAGCCTGATCCAGGCCATGGTCTTCCCAAATGCATGTTACGCATCTGAGAGTCTGATAATGGATAATGTCAGAAGAAGAATCAATACCTTTGACTTGTGGTTGGTGCTTGAGAAGGGTTTTGAATATACCACGTACTACCAAGTGATGTGTCAAATGCGAGAATGATTACCCATGGCAGATAGTGTTTGGTGGAGCTCCCTGATTAAAACAAGCTTGGAAGCAGGAGTGGCATCCACTTCCACAATAGCTTGCCTCTGGAAACCCTATGAACCTGGACAAAGGATGAAAGTCACGCAAGTGTTGAGAACTTTCATTCACAGGGTCACTATGAGTCACCTACGACTTGACGGCACTTAACAACAACAACTACCAAGTGAACAAATAGGTCTGTTGTGGAGAGGATGAAACCAGGTAGCCTCATGGAAATAAAGATTTTTCAGTCCAGCTCACGTATTTGGGGCATATAACCAGGTGGACTAATCTTTGGAGAGGACTCTCAAAAAAGTCGGCACAGGAGAGGAAGACTCTGGATGCCATGGATCGACACGGTGATTGTGGCACTGCGTTAAGTGTGTCAAAGATGGTGAAGTTGGCTCAGGATAGGGCAAGTTTCAGAGCTGTTGTTCATAGGGTCACTATGAGTCACAGTCAACGCAATGGCACATAACAATGACAACTACAATAAAGCCACCAGAGCCCTAACATTGGGAGCTCTGGTGGCCTAGCGGCAACAAACTGTGCTGAAACCTCGAAGGCATGTGGTTCGAGGCTACCAGCTGCTCCCCGTGCCAGTAACTGCCACTGAAAACCTGCTGGAGAGTCAGCTATGGGTGGGTTCCAACTCGATGGTACACAACAACAACAACAAAAACAGATCTCTAAGATAGATGAATGGTTTGTGACAGAAGGGATGGAGAGAAGGAATCATTACAAAAAGAACAAAGGTACCTATTGAACCTTTTATTTTCCTGGTAGCGACAGCTTCAGGGATGAAGGTAACTGGCCCTCAGAGAACTGCAGTGCCCAGGTAAGAATATAATATCAAGAGGCCACAGGTCTCCATGTAGAACAGTCCACAGACTACTTGACTACAGTCTTTTCCCTATACTACCAACTAAAAGAAAAAGAAAAAAATCAAATTCATTGTCATCCAATCAGAACCACCTTATAACTGACTCCTCCCCCACTTCAGTTTTCTGAGGCTGTAAATAATTGCACAGATGTTTGCCCATTGTTCGCCCCTAGATTTGCTAGTGGATTGGAATCACCAAAGAGGTACCACCTTTGACTTAGCAATACAACTCCCTAGAAAGATCTGCTGTCAGGGACTGTTCCAGAGTGCTGCAGAGCAACGATGTCAGTCTAGAGACTAAGGTGGGCCTGCTACAGTTGACTTAATGACACATAACAACAACAACTGATTACCCCAACAGAGAGCTTCTGTTAAAAATCCATGTGTTCTGTACCCCAAGCCCCTCCAAAAATTTAAACAGACCTTTGTTCTTGTTGTTGTTGTTAAGTGCCGTTGAGCCGTAGACAACTCATAGTGACCCTATGAATGAAAGTTCTCCACACTTGCGTGACTTTCATCGTTTCTCCAGGTTCATAGAGTTTCTGGAGACAAGCTATTTACGGAAGTGGATGCCACTCCTGCTTCCAAGCTTGTTTTAATCAGGGAGCTCCACCAAACACTGTCCACCATGGGTAACCATTCTCGCATTTGACACATCAGTGTCACAGTGTTCAGCTTCACAGCAACCACGAGTTACCCCTGTACAGCAAGTGGACAGACCAGGACTATACAACCTGGAAGACCTTTGTTAGCCTTAGTAAATAGATCAGTTTCAGGATACTAGCAGATTGTGCCTCGTATTCCTCTGTAAGGAGACTTTGAAGCACTAATTTCTGTCTTCTATTCTGTCTTCAGGAGCCAAAAGGTGGTGGTGATTGTTGGTGTGTGCCCTTGAGTAGGACCCAACTCCTAGCTGATGCCACAGTGAGGATTTAGAGGCAATAAACTGTATGGGAGATTTCCCATCCTCCTCTTGCAGCAGCCGAAAGGTACTTCCTAGTACAAAGGTGTTATGTGTATGTGTGTGGAAACTACCTTGTCTTTCCCCTGCCAACCCAATGCAGAGAAAGGGGCATGCATTATAAATCCATCAGTTTCTCTGAGGAAGAAAGATATGAAATTTCCTTCCAACTGATTTGTTGTTGTTGTGTACAACCCAGTCAGCACTGACCCATAGCTGACCCTCCGGTGGCTTTTCAGAGGCAGTTAATCACATGGGAGGAGATTGCCCATACCCGCGGAAGGGTCTGCTATAAGTCAGTTCTGACTTGATGACACAAATCAACAATAGCACTAAGTTTGCATATGTTCAGTTGCACTCAGAAAATCTGTGATGAAGTTGGGATTCAAATGCATCCTCTTCATGTCAGGGCTGCAGCACTTAACTGAGATGCCACTCTCCCTCCCGTCCTCCGCCATTGGCTGGTTTGCTTCTTAAGTTCCCAGGATGACTGCTTGACGTGTGTGCAGAGAAGGCCAGCTGACTGTTGATGTCGGTATTCCAATAGGATCGCTGTGTGGAGTCCTGTCCTCAGTCTTCCTTTCTAGAAAGACTATGTCAGTGTAATTGCCCCAAAGCAGACAGTCTTTGGTCACAGTATTTCAACATCTACAATCAATAACCATAAATGTCTTCTCAATAGGGACCATTTCCCATCAGTACAAATGTCAACGAATACCTTGCCTGTCAAAGGGGACCTAGCATCTGTGCATAACTCTATTCCTTTCCAGGGTAGGAACTCCCTAAATGGGAACTCCAGAAGTTTGGAAATGAGCCTGGAAGGGATATAATTAATTTCTAGTAAAATATGATACTTGGTATGAAAAGGATGGCTGAGAGTAGAGCTCCAGGTACTGTTCAACTGATGGAGACAGTGTAGAGAGGTGACAAAAGACCAGTGATTTAAAAAAAAAATGCTGTTGTTGTGTGCCATTGAGTCATCTATGACTCATAGCAACCCTACGTGCAATAGCTCTGAAGCCTGTCCTATCCTGAGCCAATCTCACTGTCTCTGACACACCTACTCTCATTACCCCAGTTACTGTGTCAGTCCATCTCATTCAGGGTCTTCCTCTCCTACACTGACCCTTCACCCTTCCAAGTATGACGTCCTTCTCCAAACACTGGTCCTTCCTAGCCACATGCCCACAGTATGAGACGGAGCTTCAAAATCCTTGCCTCCGGGAAGCAACCTGGTTTCATCTTCTCCAGAACAAACCCGTTTGTTCTCTTGATGTTCCATTAAACAACAAAAAATCTGGTGACCCATCTTCTGTGCTTTTTCTTGGCTATTCTGTTTATCTGAGAGATGGTTTCTGATGCCCCTTTGAGTGATTCTCCAAAGAATTTTCCAGAAGCTCCACTCTGAGTTTGTAAACTCTTTGCCCATGAAGTATTGGGAAAGAAAAAGACATAGCGGTGTTTGTATACCTTCAACCTGAAAAAAAAAATCACATCCAAGTTTTCTTCAGTAACGATCTACAGAGAATTGAACAAAGAATCATATAATTTGCTTAAACCCAAGATGGGAAAAATGAATGTTCTAATGACTGTTTTAACCAAAGTAACTTTGTACGTCTCTGAATCAAAATAATTGTGTTTCTGAATCAATAAAAATTTCCAATAGCATCAACCTTCTTGATAAAATTACCCAGACTTCATAGTTATTTAAACACAGCGAGGAGACTTCCCGCTTTCCATCTAAAAATATCAGAAATCAATTTCCAATTTGTCCTCCAAGAAGCTTTTCCGATCAACCCAAATCATTCTCTAATGTGTCAGCACTTCCTCATCAACATGTAGACCAAATTAGGACAAACCAGTTTCTATGTTCCTCTCTCCCAGCATTCCCTCTTTCCCTATTCTGTGTGTCCCAGGAGGGATGTCAGCGTCTAAGCGTCAAGGGGTTAGTTTAGAGGGAATTCAGCTACAGGGGCTGTGTGATGCTTGATCAAGAACTTTGAAGGAAATCAGTCAGAAAAAAGAAGGACCCCCCAGATGCGGGAGAGTACAGCGCACAAGGGAAATCGTTGAGGGAAAAAAAATAATTAGCAGAACGATCTAACTATGGGAAAAGCAAAAGGCAGAGGCAGATTAGAAATGACCACTTCATTATTTCCTAAAGGATGGGAAAAGCGATGATTCACAGGACAACAGCAAAGCTAAGAGTCAGGGAAGGATCGTTCATTAACAAGCTCTATAACCTGCAGTGAGGCTGACACTCCAGCGTGGTGCCAAATGTTTTCTGTGGAAGCTGGACTGTGCCTTTCGTGCAGCAGGTGATGTGCCTGGCTGTATCTTTGCATGTCAAAGGAAATTTCTAACAACCCTCCTTGAACTGGAAACTGGGATGATCCACTAACAATTGAAATTATCGTCCACCAACCCATCAAGACAAACACTAGCCATAAACCAGAATGGACAGGGCCCCAACAACCCACTGTAGCAATAACTCCGGACTTGGGGACCTTGGTGCTTCTGGTTAAATGTTGAGCTGCTAGCTTAATAAGTCAGTGGTTCAAAACTCATCGTCCACTCTGCCAAGTGGCAAAAATGAGGCGCGTTCGTGAGAGATTTACACCTTCAGAAAAACCAGCGGAGGGTTACCACGAAGCCGAATCAGCTGGACAGCGTGAAGTTTCGGGAACATTTTCTATGTATGAATCTAATTCTTCCAACAAGTCTTTAAAATTGGTATGATAATTATCCCCAGTTGGAGATGGAAAAATTAGAGGCAGCACCAAGCAAGAAAATTTGCCCTCAGTGCATACGGACTCAATCCACTTAATTGTTTGCTACGTTGACTTTCTCAGACGAATGAGGCTCTTCCACAAATCTTGTTTGCTGGGTTTTCCTTGCTGTTATTGTAAGACTGCGCCATCTCTACCTCCCCCCTTCCCATGAAGATGCTGATTGCTTCTTGGCAGCCTCCCAAAGGGAAACAAGCCAGCATTCACATAGGATCAATTTCTGAACCAATGGAATTTGTCTAAATTTGTTCGGGATCAATGGGAATCCTGTTCTGCAAACCCACGAGGATAAACAGAATATGGATCCAACCATCTTGCTGGAAAATTCCACATCTTAGTTCCCCTACTGGCTCGCGCCTGACTTGTAGGCTTGCACTGCTGGGTTGACCACCCGCTGGAAGAAGTTAAGTGGTTTGCTGTAACTTGAAAGCGTTTAGGTATTAATAGAAAGAGTGCTTTTAGACAATTGCTGTAAATTAAGCCTTTGCCTAGGATCTGATCACACGCGCTCTCATTTTACCACTGCAAGAATTTCATAAGCATAACTATTATTCTCCTTTTTTTTTTTTTTTGAAAGCTGGAGAAATTAAGGCACAATCAGGATTGTAGGGCTGTCCCAGCTTTCCCAGCCAATTAATAAAAAAGGTCAAGATTAAGCTTTGGCAAACTCATTCTGTGCTCAAGTATCTAAAAAGGACACAAGTCTGTCTTTATTTATTATTCAAAGATTTTCATTGGAAGTTGATGTGATACCACACACTAAAATGTGGTATGCTGGGAACCGGGCTGAACTGGGAAGCAGGTACTATCCAAAAACCTGTGTCAGATAATCTCTTTGGGGTCTCCTGGCTCCCGTCTGTGTGATCCTATAATTCTCCATCCCCGTTGATAACACGCTGCTTGGATTTGTCATGGCAACTAGGATTCATAGATTCTTTGGGGGCAAGTATTAAAAGATAAATATACATACGATCGTGGGCATGAATATAGATGCGGATATGTAGAATTATTTAGCCTTCTTCGGTGCCAGCTTCGTATCAGACTCTTTAGATGCAGTAATGCGTGTTAAGCTATACAACAACAAACTTGAGAAATGGGTGTTGCACCTCCATTTGCTAAGTAGGGAATGTGAAGTCCCGCAAGGTTAAGTAATCTGCCATCATTACAGCAATCTGAGGTGGCAGAATTCGACCTTGACCTTCCCATTACTGAGCTAGTGTTTCCAGCTCCTGGCAGCAACTGTCCTGGTGAGAATCAGTCACCTTTCACGTGTGTAGTCAGGAGTCACTTGGTGACAGACTCTGACATGCGTGTGTTTCACTTGGAGTCACTAAAATCAGATCTGGCACCCACGATTTGAAATGACCTAGAAAAAGCTATTTTTCTAAGTGGGCCAATGATTCCACGATCCATGTTTGCCTCTTGTAGTTACGACTGTCTCATGCTTGTAAACTATTCCTACTCGTAGGTTTTGCCAAGACAATTCCCACTTATCCTAAAAGAGTTGGCCAAATATTAATTCCCGCTTAGCCTTGAAATGAGAAATCGCACCGGCCAAGCCCTTCCTCATGTCCTTGACTCCGGGTGGGTCTTTTTCTGAGGGTGAGCCCGGTCACACAGAGTGTCTTTCCCCATTATGGGCTACTCCTCGGTGGTGCGATTTTTAAATGGTGCCATACAGCAAAGATCTATGACTCAAATTGTGGCTGGAAGCAATTATTTTTTACTTTGAAGAGACAAAAGTACATGGTTTGATTTCTAGCTTTTGTACTTGGGAGGTAGAGGACCTTTGATCGCTTCTACAACTTCTTTCAGCTTTTGAATCCATAAAATGGGAGGGATAGACTTGTTACGAGGACTGAACAAAGAAGTACATGCCAAATGCTTATTCCGTCTCCTGTCATCTGTATGAAGAATCCATTTTCCATAAATGTGAATAATATTATATTGTTCTGTGTTTAAACCTCTGCCCTCTCCTCTAGTCCATTGACCTTCAAGGACAATACCCAGCTATATAGCCCTGACTCCACGGAACCTCTGACGGTGCCTTCACACAGTAGGTACACAGCTGGTACTGGTGGTCTGATGGAATTTTACGCCTTGGATCCACTGGTGTCTCTTGGAATCCTCCTCTTCTGAGGCTCATATCTGAGTGGAGAGACTACCCTCTTTCTGGTCCAGGCCTCCCCCCAGCTAATTTGACCGAGGTTTTGTTCTCTGCAGCCTGTAGACACCCACTCCTGAGCTCCCCATCCCCTCTGATTCATCACTCCCCGAGCTCCATGTCCAACACGGCTTTATGTTCCGACACCAGTGACAGTTCAGTGGTGTGTGCACGCTTTGCTTTCATTTTGAATCAATCCAAGTTTTTAAAAATCTTACCTTATTCCTCAAAGGCCCATAAAGCCTTTCATGAGGCTCAAGAGAATTGTTCACGGCAAGATTTTCAAATTGCTTCCAAGTTACTTATCATTCATTCAGGCTCACGCTATTCTTTCAAATTCTTATTGATTTTAGAAACAGTCCTTTAATTGATATAAAAAAGCAATTACATTTTCCAGGCTGTAAATCTGCTTCCCTCTCAATATTAAATTCATCATCTCTGTAAATAATTTTCTCTTATTATGCGTCCGCATTAACCGAGCTATAAATAGCATCATTAGCATACCCATGGTTGCCTTAACAATCAGTGACCCTTAAATTTGATTTAGAAAAATTGATTCCTGCAGAAATTTTTTCTTTCTTTTTTTTTTTTTTTGGTAAATGAAATTGCCTTTCCTGCCGAACGTCTGAGAACGTGAAGGCGTTAGAGGGTCATTATCTTTTATTTCCTCCCGGACTTCAGCAGAGCGAGTGTAAGTCGGAACGTGCATGGACTCACCTGTTGGCAACCAGTCAGAGTGAAAACCACTGTTTTAACAGCGTGCTTATTGGTTTTCAAAGGATGCTCACTTTTGAGATGTTTCGGGAAAGACTGTTTACAGCGATGCACTCATTCCCTTCTATACATGCAAAGGTACTCTCAGCTTGATGTTGCTGTGTTGATACGTTGATACAGCGTGGAAGTGGAATAAATTGGGGAGCCAGAAAAGTCTTGGGACTCCTAACGAACAGTGTACATTCACTGAACATGCAGCCTCAAAGCATGGTGACACAGCGTTCTCATGATACACTGTAAGAGAGAAAAGAAGCCATGCTGCCAACCCAAAGGTATGCGGTTCAAATCCACCAGCCCTTCCATGCGAGAAAGATAGGTAACCTCATCCTTTGTGATTTTCTGCCTCTGAAAACCCACTGAAGGATCAGTTATGAGTTAATTCTGACTCGATGGTACACAACAGCAGCAACAATTATTCTCTCAATAAAGATAAAACTGGGAGAAGTGGGTAAAAAGAAAAGGATGATTTGAATTATAAAACTTGCATTAGATTTTTTGTGTATGGTGTAAGATGTGGATCCTGTTTCAACTTTGTGCAGGTAGCAGTCCTGTCTGGTCAGCACCATTCGTTGAAGAGCTTGTCATTTCCCCATTTGACAAGTTTTAGTTCCTTGTTGCATATTGTTGTTGTAGTTGTTGTTGTTGTTGTGTGCTGTCGAGTCACTTGCGACTCATAGCGACCCTATGTATAACAACCCTAACTAAATTCTGCTCTGTCCTGTGCCAGTCGCACTGTCTCTGATACACCCATCCCGATTACCCCAGTCACTGAATCAATCCACCTCATAGAGGGTCTTCCCATCTTGTGCTGTCCCTCCAACCTCCCAAACATGATGTCCCTCTCCAAGTACCTCTCCCTCCTTAGAACATGTCCAAAGTATGTCAGGCGGAGCCTCAGAATCCTTGTCTCCAAGGAGCAGCCTGGTTTAACCCTCTCTAGGATGAATCTGTTTGCTTTCTTGGCAGTCCAGGGTACAGTCAATACTCTTCTCCAGCACCACAACTCAAAGGCATCAATTCTCCCTCTATCCTCCCTAGTCATTGTCTAAATCTCTGACGCATAACAAGTGATTGTAAAGACCATGGCTCATATCAGATGCGCCTTAGTCTCCAGAGAGACTGACTATAAATAGCTGGGTCTGTTTCTGGGTTCTCAATTCTCTTCCATTGGTCTATGTGCCTGTCATTGTACCAAGTTGTTTTGGTTACTACTGCTGTGTAGTAGGTTTTGAGATCAGGGAGTGCTATGCTTCCCATTTCATTTTTGTTTCTCAGAAGTGTTTTTCTTATGCAGGATCTCTTACCTTTCCAAATAAACTTGACAATTTCCCTTTAAATATCCTTGAAAAATGAATTTGGTATCTATATTGGGATGTGTTGAACATGTAGATTGCTTTTGATTGGATTATAGTTTTCACAATATTACATCTTCCTATGCATGAACAAGGCATGTTTTTCCATTTCTTTAGGTCTTTTATTGTGTCTCACAAAAATGTTCTGTAGTTTTATCTCTATAGGTCTTTTGTATCTCTGGTTAGATTCACTCCCAAGTATCTCAGTTTGTGGTCAGCAATTTTAATTGGTATTGCTTTCTTGGTTTCCTTCTCAGAGTTCTCTTTGTTACTGAAGAAAAATCCCACTGATTTTTGGATATTGGTCTTATATCCTGCCACTCTACTAAATTGGTCTACTATCTCTAAAAGGTTTTTTTGTTGAATCTTTAGGGTTTTCTGTGTACACAATCATATCATCTGCATATAGCGATAGTTTAACATCTCTTTGCCAATCTTGATACCTTTTATTTCCTTCTCTTGTCGTATTGCCCTATCAAGCACTTCCAATACAATCAATACAATACAATACAATACAATACAATACAATACAATACTTCACGAAATCTTTTCTCTAAGGAACCTTGGTCACATAAAGTGTTATGAACTGAAAGGTCAGGAATTTGAATTCTCCAGCCACTCTGTGGAAGGAAAATGGGTAGTGTCCTATCGGAAAGATGTACAGTCTCAGAAATCCAATGGAAAATTCCCCAGTGATGGGGCACAGGCTCCACGGCAGTGGGGTTGATTGGTTGATTGATTGATTGATGCTCTTTAAGAAACTACATGGGGTGAGAAGATGGGGATTTTGTGCTAGGATTGAGAGAAGGAAGCTAGCTCTCTATTAAGTAGCTGGGTAGCTATGAACATGCTAAAGGCACTTTAGGTCCCATGGTTCTCATAAGTCAATGAGTTAAGGTACCAAGTGCATTGGAGGAACTCCCAGCCACCCCTTTCACTCCTGTAGAATAGGGTTATTTATATTTATGTTGTCTGCAAGGGGTTGAATTGTGCCAGTTAGAAAAGTTATGTTGAAATCCTAGCCTGTGCTACCTGGAAATGTGACTTGGTTTGGAAATAATGTCTTTGTAGATGTTAATTCATTAACATGGAACCATACTGGAGTAGGGCACACCCTAATTCCATTGAATTAGTATTGTTAGCAAGTGAGAAGAGACACAGAGAAAAGACAGCCATGTGAGAAAATGAGGGAGAGAATGCAATTATGCATCCATGAGCCAAGAACAGCCCTTGGCCTCCAGAAGCTGGAAGAGTCAAGGAAAGACCCTCTACATTCATCATATAAATCCTAGCCCTTCTGATATACTGAATTTGAGCTATCCACCTCTAGAACTAACTCCTAAGTGTAAACTTCTGCTTTTTCGAGTCACCAAACTGTGACAATTTTAGAAACTAATCATTAAACTAATGGACTGGCTAACACCAAGTAAAAAAATATCTCATGTAAATATTAAAGCATTATGTATAAATATTGTTTTTATTCACACGAATGAGAACAAGAGGAAGACAAGCTAATTGCCCAAGAGAACTGGTGGTTGTTATGGTCCATGACCTTAGAGCATCTTAATATCCACTCACTTATCTTCAACAAGCTAATCAGGAAAACCTTGAGGCCCAAGCACTTCTTATTCGAACACAGCTCCTCCAGGGGGCAGGGAGGAGAATGTATAGTCATGATATGAATATTAAGTTTTGAGAGGTAACTTTTTGTTGATGTGGAAGTAATATTCAAAAGAACCCTAAGGAAATGTAGACTGAGAGAAGCACCCACTGGCCTTCTCCAAAAATATTCTTTTCATTTTTTAAAAAAAAATTTTATTATTA
>NW_006399777.1:15497158-15551653 GCF_000299155.1 Elephantulus edwardii | reverse complement strand
CCCACCCCTACCCCACCCCCACAGTACACTTTTCTCTTTGAAAAGTAAACGAAAAATTCTTTCATTGTTTTGCAATTCCTCCCCCCAGGTCCACTCCACTATGCAGCCTTCTTTCTGAACTTCTGTCATGACAATAATACCCCATCACATATCCCTTTTAAACAGTTTTCTCCCTCATCTGTTTCAATGCAGTATACATTATTTATCCCATCTTTCTCAGTCTCCCACAAATCCCCATGTGAGTCCTGTTTTACAACAGTGGCACTTTGTAGTGTTTGTCCTTTTGTGATTAAGATATTTCACTTAACATAATGTCCTCCAGGGTCACCCATTTTGAATAATATTGCATGAGTTCCTTGTTTTTCAATGCAGTATACTATTCCATTGTGTGAATATACCAACTACTTCTCTATCCATTTGTTTGTTGATGGGCATTTAGGTTGTTTCCAACTCCTGCTATTGTGAACAAAGCTGTGACAAACATGGTTGTGCATATATTTCTGCTTGGGTGGCAGTTATGGTCTCTTTGGGGTAAATATTCTTTTTCTAACAGAGAGAGGTCGTAATGCCTAGAAGTAACCTTCAAAGTGCTCTCCTCATCTTTGAATCGGCATCATTCTTCCTTGGACAATTGTTGTCTGTAAGCAAGGATTTAACTTCTATGTTGCTTAATAAAAATGTTGGGGCCCTTGATGCAGACTTAACGCACTGCTCTAGGTGCATTTAGGAGGGAAGGAAAGACATCAGTACTACAGGCAAGACAGACGATGATTGTGTTTAGTAGAAAGTTCAAACGCTCCGGCAGGCCAAGTCATTCCCCCGTTGTCGGCTCAGAGAAGGACTGAACATCCCAGGCCTTTCAGAGTTTGATGGGAGCCTGTGGCTAATTTTAGCCAACACTTTAGAAGTGAAGAAGACAAGTGTCATTTTGTGGCACTAAAAAAATTTATTTCATTAATTTTAGGTATATGAACACTATACGTGTGAAATCATAACGTAACATAGTGGCACATTCATCAGTAAGAATTGCTGAGGTGCTATGTGCTATGGGGAAGTCAATTGTCCTAGGTTTGCAGTGGAATTAGTCACCAGCAAGAAATGAAATTTGTCCTATTATATCACAGAATTTTTTAAAGTTTTTATTATTATTATTACTATTATTATTTTTATTATTATTTTCATTTTAATCACCACAGTACCATCAAATACTCAGAAAGAAAGTTGAAAAATTTAAAAAAAATATTCAAAATGAAAAAGAGCTGAAATGAATATTAGCAAACCCCTTCAAAGAAAGGATATGCTCACAAAGTTAGAGGATATTTCTATGAAAATGAGCATAAAGTTAGAAAAGAAAGCAGCTAAAACTTAATCAAGAGAAGATGGTCAGGAAAAAATAAGCAAATAAACCAAATCTTGGAGGAAATAAATATGGCATTTAGATGATAATAATAAAAAGATTCATTTTACTATAGTAAGTTGAGTATAGACTAACTTGAGAGTTATTTCAACTGGGAGAGGGTATTGAATTCATCAAAACTACCAGATAAATTGACAAAAATTTTGTCTGGTGACAGTGTTAACCACTGACATTATCACACAAGTGTGAGGCTTCTTACAGAAAGTTGAATCCTTCACAGCTTTGAAGAGGGGTCAACTCAGGCTTCCTTTCAGCAACCACACACTTCGGGGTTTCCCCGTCATGGGGCAACCTCTTCATTGTGGGTGGCTACATCCCCGAAACACTGGGCAGGAGAACCCATGCTGACAATATTGGTCTCACTGGAATCAATTCTCAATTGCCCTCCCTGAATCACACCCAGTCCTTCTGTGAGATTCATTAACATTGATCCCCTTTCATTTCTCTGTGGTCTCTCACCTTAGAGGTGTCCTTCTCATCGAAGAAAAGCATTAATGCATTTACTCATGCCAGGCTGAGCGATAAATGTGCCAGGTAGTCAAGAAGGCCGCTGAGATTTATGGCATCTGGGCCTTGTTTGCATTTATATTGCATGGTTCCTTAAAATGAGGGTATTTCTTCTGAGACATGGGCGTTGGTGGGACTGATGACAGAGAAGGGTCCACAAGGAACACAGAAACAGTGATGAATAGACCAAAATGGGCAAGACCACTCAGAGTAGAAGATAATTCATTGCCTGACAATGTACGGTATGATTTAACAGTTGGAACTGAAATTCTTGACCTTTGTAACTTGCAGAGTATAATGACACCCCTGGAGTTGATTGTTTTGTTGTTGTGTTGTTGATTGCCACTGAGGTGAGCACGACTCATAGTGATCCTAGAAACAAAAGACCTGAAGCCTTTCTATAGCTATCATCGTTTCTCAAAGTTCATAGAGTTTGCAGAGGCATGTGGTTTAGGAAGTAGATGCCCCTCCTGCTTCCTATTAATAAAATAGGCTTATCCCCTTTCCAGGAAGCTCTGGTGGCCTCGTGGAGAAGCAGAAGCAACACCAACACAAAGGCAGAAGGTTCAAATCTACCCATTGCTCTGTTGGAGAAATACGAGCAATTTCCTCCTTTGTGATTTATAGCCTCTGAAAACCTGCTGCTGGAGTGTCAGTTATGAGTCAGCTCTGACTTGATGTCATACAACAACAACAGCAACAACAACAACAACAACAACTCCATTTCCATCTATGACTTTCCTGTGCATAGAATGCATAATTGGCCAGCCAATTGTGACTTCAGAGTTGGCCATGTGACTGGCTGTGTCTGATGAAATGGCCTCATGGGCATGATAGTACGTCTAGTCTGAGCAGAAGCTATAAGTATGTTTGGGTCACTTAGCTCTGTCTTCTGGACTTTTTGTTCCTCACGTGGTTTTATGTTCTATGTCATGGTTACTCTTCTGGTTTCAACCAGAAGCTCAGTACAGTCCAGCCCAGCAAAGCTGTAATGATTTGTGACTCTTGTGTAAGTAAAAAATGGTAAAGAGAATAAATAAGTACTTGATGATTGTGAGCCACTGAGACTCTCAGGTTATTTATCACCCCAGCAAAAGGTAATACAACTTAAAAAGTGGGACTGACATCGAGGTTGAGGGAAGACAGAGAAGGAAGGGAGGAATGATGTATCCTGTGTTGAAACAGATGAGGGAGAGAACTGTTTAAAAGGAATCTATGATTGGGTATTATTGTCATGACAGGAGTCCAGAGTGAAGGCTGCACAGTGGAGTGGACTTGGGGAGAGGGATTGTATAGCAATGAAAGAGTTTTTCTTTTTCTTTTCAAGGAGAAGAGTGAATTGTGGAGGGAAGAATTGGGCAGGGAGAAAAGTGCAACAATGAATGACTGGAAACCCTAAGTCTCTGTAAACTTTCATTAAAATTATTTTTTTTAAAAAAAAAGTGAGTACAGCTTTAATGACAGCTTCTCCAAACACATCTTTTGGGGATAATCTTCAGGGAGAGAGAGAGAGAGAGAGTGTGTGTGTGTGTGTGTGTGTGTGTGTGTGTGTAAAACAAGGATTTAAACCATGTCATATTGAACAGAAAGCTTCGTTATCCCCTATTATCAGGAAAAGCCTGAGGCTGAGAATGATTAAAGTATGTTATCAATATCACACAGGGTCTCTCGTGATACAAATGGTTTGCACTTTCTGGTGACTTGTTGTTGTGTGCTGTCTGTCGAGTGGGCACTGATCCTAGCTGACCCTCCAACAGGTTTTTAGAGGCTGTAAATCACACAGGAAGAGCTAGCTCATCTTTCTCCCACAGAAGAGCTCATGGTTTCAAGTCCTGTGCCTTTGGGATTGCGGTGCAGCATCTTACCTTCTGGTGGCTTCTTATTGTTATTAATCATCGATTTGGAACTGACTCATAGTTGACCCTCAGCAATGGGTTTTCAGAGATAGTTTAATCACACAAGAGATTACCTATCACCTATCTTTCTCCTACGGAGCAGCTGTGAGGTTTCAACCACACACTTTTGGAATATTAGCGTGTTTCCTTACCACTAGCCAGGACTCCTATTGAATAGTAAGGAATTACAGTGCATACCCAAAGGTATGTGGTTCAAATCCATGAGCTGCTCCACAGGATAAAGATGGGTAATCTACACCTGTGTGATTTGTTGTCTCGGAAAACCCGCTAGAGAGTCAGCAATGAATAAGTTCTAACTCAGGAATATACAACAACAACAACTACTCTAAAGATTGTTGTTTGCCAGCTGGAGAGTCAGGAATAAATCAGTTCCAACTCAACTGTGCTCATAAACAACTAACCTAAAGATTGTTGATTGTAACCCATTCAGTAACACTGGGAAAGATCATCTTGAATACTCATAAAGAATTCATAAAGATCACAACCAAAAACTCTCTTAGGAGTAGTTCTACTCTGCGTGTACTGTCACCATGAATTGAGATCGACTTGATGGCACCAACTTTGATTTTGCTTGCTGTGTCTCACAGAACTCCAAGGCAGCCCTCAGCACCACAGACCCAATGATCTTCCCGTACTTCATACCTCCAACCTTACACCAACTTTGTTCCATCTTCTGAATGACGTAAGTCTGAGACCTAAGATTACTCTGGGGAGTCAGGGAACAATCTAGATTCCTTTCCCCTGAGATGAGACCATGGAATCCTTCATCACTGAGAGCAAGACCCAAGAAACCATGGTTTGGTTTTGTTGTTGTTAAATAGATTCTTATTTTATACTGGCTTGCTTACAAAGTTCGTATACATTCTTTTTCACAGCAGATTTTCCCCATTTCCTTTACTCGCCCTTCTCTCCACACATCAAATTGTGCGACACTATGTTTACTCTCCTCTCTATCCTTACCCTTCTGATCCTACCCTCCCCCACTTTGGATCCTCATAGACATTTTACTAGTTATCTTTCCATTTCTATTATAATGGTCTTATCCTGTATTTGTCCTTATGAGACTGAGTTAGTTCCCTTAACGTAATGCTTTCCAGTCCCTCCCAATTATGCAGTAATTTTCTAAATCATTGCTCCTGCGTGCTGCATAGTATTCCATCGTGTGTCTGTATTCCCATTTCTCAACCCATTCTATTGTGGTTGGACATTTGTGCTGTTTTCATGCTCTTGTGATGGTGAATAATGCCGGGAAATAATTTTTTAATTTTTTTTTTAAATAAAATTTTTAAGAGATGATCAGACGCTTTAGGAAATGCTTTGTTTTGTCAATCTGAAAAGCAAAGCTCACAAACAACTTTACTTCTGCCTCTCATTCGCTGTGACTATAAGGCAAGTCACTTGACCTTTTATTAAAAAATACAGAAAAACCATCCAAATTCTGTTATTCATAGAACACTCTTGGGAACAAGAAAAAAATTAATAGATGGAAATATGCAAAGTGCTGTGGGAAGCAACCGTGTGCACATTGGCCTTCAGAGATGCCACCAACATGCCCTTGCTGGCCCTTACACCCTCTAAAATCAGCGCTATAAGGTGATTCATAATACTCACTTCACTTTTAGGGGCTTTTCAGCCAGACTGGCAGCCCCAGAACCACCCTAAGTGTGGGCCTGGCTTCCAGTGCCTCCCCTAGGTAGCCAGGGAATGAAAGTGAGAGGGAAGAAATACCTTGTCAAGAAGAATTATCTGGCAATCTGGAAAAGACAAACCAAAGCTACCCTGAGTAATAGGTCTGAAGGTGCCAAGCCAGCTAAGCAGGTTACCAAATCATTAACTGGGAAGGCCAAAATAGATTCACTTCTCTGTTCCCTCATTAATCATTTCAGAATCTTCTTGCGGTTCTCAAATGGCCTTGTTGCAAGGATGGTGAGAGTTTACTTCCACCAGAACTGGGAACTGGGGAGTGGGGGTGGAATCTTAAGCATCATATGGTCCAAATTTCTCATTTTCTAGGTGGCAAAACAGCCCCTGGTGAAAGTAAGTCACATGGCCAATTCTTCTCCCTTTTAGCGTCCACTCTACTCAGTTCTCCTAAAGAAAATGACTCTAGTCTTCAGATCACACTTGAGAAAAAGGGTATATGTCAAATTGTGGATGTGTGAAAAGGAACATGAATTTGTGTAAGCGGATGTTATTGTTGATAACAGTAAGTGGATTGTTAGCGGACAACGAGTGGAAGTTAGAGCCTCTAAAAGGACTTTGAAAGAGCAGATTGTTAGTGGATAATGAGTGGATGTTAGTGTTGTAGAGGGAATTGTAAATGTGTGTATGTGTGTATGTGTGTGTATGAGAGAGGAAGAGTATGAATGAGTGTATGTATATATGTGTGAGTGGTAGTGACTCAACATGAAGATGTGTTGTGTGTGAAAGAGGGTGTGAGCATGTGTGTATTGTGGAGAAAGCATTGATGAATGAAGTGCGAAGAAAGATTAAAGTTCTACGTTATGGAGCACATCCTGCCTTCCACAGCTGCACCTCTTCCTCCTTCCTGTGCTTTAGTGAACAACACTGAAGAAACCTGACCTGAGCCTTCTCTCATTATCCGTAATCAGTCATCGACAACATAAAGTAGCACCCACTCTAGTCCGTAGTCCCATGGTCTTCCCATCTTCCATTCTTTCTGACATTGTTGTAGTTCTTGTTGTTAGGTGCTGTCGAGTCGAGTACGACTCACAGCGACCCTATAAACAAAGATCTGAATCTTGTTCTATCCTGTGCCATCCTCACACTTCTCGACACATTGTGGCAATTACCACATCAATCCACTTGGTTGAGGGTCTTCCTCTTCTTCACCGACCCTCCACTCTTCCAAACATCCTATGCCTTTCCAAAGAATAGCACCTCCTAGCAACATGCCTCCAAAGAACACTCTGGCTGCACCCTCTCCAAGACTTATTTGTTTGTTCTCTTGGCCGTCCATGGGATGTTCAGCGCTCTTCTCCAACACCACAGCTCAAAGGCCTCAATCCTGCCATCCTTATTCATTGTCCAGCTCTCAGATGCATAGCAAGTGATCAGAAATTATGACTTGACTTTAGAACCTACTAAAAGAATACATTTAGCTTTAACTCTGTCTTATACACCCTTCACCTTTCAGTAATTGGACTAAAGGTGGCAGTCCATGAACAGAAGAAAGAACTACGAAATCCAAATCCAATCTGTATCCATGAGCCCATGTGGTAACTGTAAAATTTGGAAGTATTTTCAAATTATTCTTTCTAATCTTAAAACCTTAGATGGTAATGTTGGCAGGTCCCCGAAAATGAGTAACTTGGATATCTGAAAACTATAACTCTGCTTAACACATGCTCTGGAATATTTAAGCTATATTTTAAATTTTGGAAAGGCTAAATGAGTTTGGCTTCTTTAAGAAAAAGGCTGTCTGTCAGAAGAAGGAGGTACAATAGGGAACACTGCAGGGTCTGAAGCGGATCCTTCAGTGTGTCTAAGGGCACTATTCATCAACAAAGGCGGGCCACATGAATGGGGGGACAGGGCAGGGAGCAGAGAGCTGATACTTCTTGCCTTGGTGACCCAGTCATCAGGTAACGAGGACCTGATCACAAAGGTCCAGTCTGTGCTCCACAGGAGTTTCCATTTTCTTTGTGCTCTGATCATGAAAGGAAAGGAAAGGACACTAAAAAAGTCACTTGTCTCTAAAAGGACTCTGAAAGAGTCAAGCAAAAGCCCCAAGAAAAAAAGTCAAACCAGAAGGAATGTGGGCTAACCGTGGTGGTCAGGCAGGAGCTGGGGAGAGTGTTGAAAAGATTCCTGACGGATGAGAGAGAGACCTTAGGTCAAGCCACAATTAAAGACTGCTCCTGTTCACAGGCTTCTCCCTGTGCTCACTCTCCGATGTTTTCTAGATTTGCCCAGTGGAACGTTAAACTCACCCCCTATGGATCAACATTAGCTAGTGCATATTCTTATTCCTTTTTAAAGTTACCGTTTCATATAAAAATATGACTGCCGGGCTCATAAGTGGTATCACTGAGAAGTCAACGTTTACTCAAGAGTCATCATGGGCCCAGATGTGCCCAGATAGGAACTTATCCTATGTGACCTTGACAATAGTAATGGTTCCTCATGACAGGAAAACATGTGGTGGAGTGAAGATAGCAGACAAGCCATGCAGAATAGAATTTCCTTCCTCCTTCTGCATTTTACCTTGAAACAGATGAGGGAGAGAACGGTTTAAATGGGATATATGAATGGGTACTCTTGTCATTACAGAATTCTGGAGTGAAGGCTGCATAGTGGAGTGAACTTGGGGGGAGGGATTACATAACAATGACAGAGTTTTTCTTTTTCTTTTCAAGGAGGACAGTGATTTTTTGGGGGAGAGGGTGGGCAGGGAGAAAAGTGCAACAATGAATGATTGGAAAACCTAAGTCTCCGTAAACTTTCATAAAATGAATAAATAAATTTTTAAAAAAGAACCATTATTTCTAAAGTAAATGGATTTATATATCTTTCTTCAAAAGAAAAGCTTATTTAAATCTGACTCAGTGAGAATTGTGTTGTTCCTGACATATCTTTGAGATTATTGAGGGTCACACATTCTGTTTTGTTATTAATAAAGTGGGTCACATCTTGGCTTTGTGAGATCAAGGTGAAACTAAGTCTTAGATGAATTTAAGGAACAACAGGGCTTTGGAAAGGAAATACGTGAAACTTCTTGGACTTTTGGCCCACTGAAATCTCAGCTTCCACGTCTCAAAGATAGAGTGCCAGGGCTATGACTGGGACCCCCTCACCGCCCCACTGCTGGCCTCAGCGGCTTGCTCAATCAAGGCTGGAATCTGTGATACACTATTTTGCTTGAATTCTCATCATTATACAGCAAATCTAGAAAAATTCTCCTAATAATTATTGGAAATATTTTCCTTAAAACCTCATCAAAATATGTTCCATATACTAGCATTAGGGTAACTGTCTAGATGGTAGGACATTTTTTTGAAGCCTTTATTTTCAGCAATTTTAAGAATTTGCAGCATCCTCTAATCCATATCCAACTAGGCATTGACTGTGTTAGGATTTATTTGGCCAATATTCAAACTTCCTTGTACTCTGACTTAGAACAAAAACTTCATGCTAAACTAATTGCTCCTTCCACTATGTTTTCAAGCTATTTTTGCACAACTCACTGCTCTGGAATGTATCAAGCAGCATTTTAATTCATTTTCTTTCTTCCCTCTCTCCTTCTGAGGCAATAATCTCTTTGAATAAAAGGATTACGCCTTAATCATCTTTATATATTCCAAAGCAAAAGGAATTGACCAGTAAATATTTGTTTTGGGATGAATGGATTGATTAATAAAAGGATAGGATGAAGACTGGATGACTCAGCAGACATGTTCTTGTTGTTGCTGGTGAGTTCAAATTGGGTATGATTCTGTTGTTGTTGTTGTTGTTGTTGTTGTTGTTATGTGCCATCGAGTCGCTTGCAACTCATAGTGACCCTATGTACAACAGCCCTAAACTCTGCTCTGTCCTGTGCCAATCACACTGTCTCCGACACTCCCATCCCTGAGTGTCTCCGACACTCCCAGTCACTGAATCAATCCACCTCATAGAGGGTCTTCCCCTCCTGCGCTGTCCCTCCACCCTCCCAAGCATGATGTCACTCTCTAAGGACCGGTCTCTCCTCACAACATGTCCAAAGTATGTTAGACGGAGCCTCAGAATCCTTGCCTCCAAGGAGCCACCCGGTTTAACCCTTTCCAGGACGAATCTGTTTGTTTTCCTAGCAGTCCATGGTATTCTCAATACTCTTCTCCAGCACCACAGCTCAAAGGCATCAATCTGAACCCGGTCCTATCCTGTGCCATCTTCACACCTCCTGACACATTACAGTCCATTGCAACAGTCACTTTGTCAATCCACCTGGTTGAGGGTTTTCCTCTCTCTCTCTCTCTGAAGCCTCCACCCTTCCAAGTATTGTGTCCCTCTCCAAGGAAAGACTCCTCCTAACAACGTGTCCAAAGACTGTTCAGCAGACCTAGAAGTGTGGTATAATGTGCATCCCATAATTAGAAAGGTTGGACATGTTTTCAGGAGAAACCAGTCCTTGGAGAGAGACACCATGCCAAGAAAGGTAGAGGGTCAGTTAAGGAGAGGAACACCCTCAACCAGGTAGACTGACATAGTGATTACAGCAATGGACTCTAGTGTGTCAGGAAGCGTGAAGATGGCACAGGATAGGATGGGTTCGGATGGGTTGACACTGTCAACCACAATAGACTGGATCATTACAGAGATTAAGAGCATGGTGCAGAATAGCACAAAGTCACTATGGGTTAATACAGTCCTTATAAATCATAGTTGACTTTATGGTACTTAACAATAACAACAAAAATCTTTGATAACCAAGCTCTGATTCCTCTTTTGCCGTTAGAAAGTCTATAGTGTTGAGATCATGAATCCAACAGCCAGTTGCCTAGAACTGATCTTCATTGAGGCCCATTATTGCCTCTCTGAATTGTTCAGAGACCATTCTCTACCCAGTTCCCACTCTAACTAGTCCCGAAAAGGAGTTGTTTAACTCATTGTCTTGTACTTCTGTTTGCTAAAAAGAACTCTTTTGCAACCATGAAAATCCACCTGTCTCATTATAACTTGTACGGTCACTGAGCAAATTGCTCTACTGGGGGCATAGAAAAGACAGATCCACCCCATCTGTCTTTTCTACACTTCTTACTCAAAATGAAAATTACTCTGGGTGCAAACTACTAAAAGCCAGAATTATACAAATGAGTAAATTAATTACAAGGCTTGGTGTATTATGCCTCCTCAGAACCTTTGTAACTTTAAGAAGGTAAGATCTTAAGTAAAACAAACAAACAAAATAAACCATAGCAGACAAAACAGTAGAATCTCATACTACAGTAATTTCAGACATAAGCAGACACAAGTCCTTGTCCAGAGATATTGCATGTACTGGCCTGTTTTTTCCCCGGTACTATCGTCTTTATGCTATCTGTATTCTTAGACTACTTTGAACATCAAATCCTCTTGTTTCAAAATCCTCAAGGATGATGGTCCAATATTCTTTCCACATGGTCCTTTGACCTACTCATCTCTGGTGACTCCCTCTACCTCGCATTGGTCACTTACCTTTCGGGCCATAATCTTGCCATCATAATTTACTTTGTGCCTTCTAATTTCATGACTTGGTTAACCTCTCTCCCTGTGCTTTTTGAACCTTGTTGGTCTATCAGGTCAATATCTGGCTTCTTTATTTCTCTCTGTATCAAGCTGTGATCTTCCAGGTCTCTATTCCCAGAACTCCCCAACTCTGAAGCAACTGTATTTTCTTCTTATGAAAACAAGACAGATCAATACTACCATACAATACCGCCCCGACACAATCTACTTTATTTGGGTGAAAGTCTGCAAATCACGTAGGTTTTTCTCAAATAATCATCCATAGAGAGTAATTACCATTGACTGAGGCAATTAATTTATTAAAATGTCTAAGCAAACTCTTTTTTAAAAAATATAATTGTTTTATAATGGTTTGCTTACAAAGTTAGTATACATTGTGTTTCACATTATCCTTCATTCACATTGTGTTTCTGTCATACAATCATTCTCATTCATTATGGATTTTTTTTAAAAAAAAGTTTTATATTGGTTTGCTCACAAAGTTTGTATATATTTTGTTTTACGCATGTGTGAAGCAGTTGAATTCTGGTCAATAGATCCTCTTGTTTTAGTTGAAAGTTGAATGTAAACTGTGAATGTAAATGGTTTGGTGATTTTTATTTCGTTCACAATTGTGTGTGAACTGATTGGATTTGTTGGATTTAGCTAACAAGCAATTGTGGCCTGGAAGCCTCTTGTTTAAGTCAATCAAGACTTGGTGGATGGACCTTTGTATTTAAAAGCTGGTTGGCTCCTGACTAAGTCTCCAGTTTGGAGGCTCATGTGTGAAGCAGTTGGATTCTGGTGGGTCGTGCTGTGAGTTGTCTCCTGAGCCAGTCTCACTGACTCCTCCTCACCTACCCCCACAGACCGTTATTGTTTTAATCCATCTCTTCTGGGATCTTCCTCTCCCTCACTATCCCTGCACCTTTCTGAACCAGATGTCCTTCTCCAAGGATTGGTCCCTCCTGGCCATGTGCCCAAAGTATGTGAGAAGGAGCTTCAAATTCTAGCCTCCAAGGAGAAACCTGATTTCACCCTCTCCAAGACAGACATTTATTTTCTTGGTGGTCTATGGTATGTTCAAGACACTTTTTCCAGCACTACAATTCAAAGGCATTGATTCTTCTTCTGTCATCCGTAGTCATTGTCCAGCTCTCTGATGCATAACAAGTAATTGTGAAAACCATGGCCTGGGTTAAGCTCACCTTAGTGTCTAAACTGACATCATTGCGTTTCGGTAGTCTGGAGAGGTCACTGACAGCAGATTTTCCCAATACAATTCATCTTTTGATTTCCTGCCTGCTGGTGCCAAGAGTGTTGATTGTGAAGCTGAGCAAACTGAAATTGTTGACAACCTCAAGCTCGTCTCCATCTGTCATGGCTCTGTCAATAGGCCCAGTAGTGAAAATCATTGTCTTCTTGATGTTGAGCTTCAATCCCTATTGAAGACTATAGTACTTGACATTCGGCAGCAAGTGCTTCAGGTCCTCCTCACTTTCAGCAAGCAAGGTTGTGTCATTGGCATAGCACAGGTAGCTGAATCTTCTTCCAATCCTGCTGCCACATTCCTCCTCATAAAGTCCAGCTTCCTGAATGATCTGTTCTGCATATAGATTGAAAAGGTATGGATACAGGATGCATCCTTGATGGACACCTTTCCTGATTTTGAACCATACAGTGTTTTCTTGCTCTGTTCTGAGATCTGCTTATTGGCCCAAGCATAGATTTCACATAAGCACAATCAAGTGTTCAGGTATTCCCATTTTCCTCAAGGTTAGCCATAATTTGTTGTGATCCACACAGTCAAATGACTTTGCATATTCAGTGAACCACAGATAGACATTCCTCTGGTACTCATTGCTTTCTGCAAGACGCATCTGACATTGGCGATAATGACTCTTGTGCCATGACCTCTTCTAAACCTGGTGAGTAGGTTCTCTTGTTCTAGTTGAAAGTCAGGTGTAAACTGTTTGGTGGTTTGCTTTTTTTTTTTGTTTTTTAATTTCATTCACAATTGTGTGTGAGTTGATCGGATTTACTGGATTTAAGTCAATCAGGACCTGGTGCTAATTGTGTTTGGAAAAGCCATTCTCCTAAGTGGTACAGCACTGGGTTGTTAGTTTGCTGCACTGAGGGAATCTGGGGTTGCCGTGATGCTAAATGTTGTTCCACTGGTGTGTCAAATGCCATCAACATTACACATAGTGGACAGTGTTTGGTGGAGCTCCCAGATTAAGACAGACTTGGAAGTTAGGATTGCCTAAACAACAGGCCATCAGAAATTCTATGAACATCAGAGAAATGATGATAGTTATAGATCAGGGCTCAGATCTTTTGTTCGTAGGGTTGCTATAAGTCATAGAGCGATCTAGTATGTGTGGTTTTCCCCTAGGATGTTACCTGCAATACTTTTTTATCTTATAAGAGGTTACAGAAGAGCAAAGGAATTAGTGGTTTAGGGCAGGGAATGAACCTCAATACCATCAAAAAAGAAGAAATAGCCATGGAGCGTGTCTCTCCAGAGACCCAGAGTCTCTGCATGGTGAACCTTCTAGATCCAGGAAAAGACTGATGTCAAAACACACAGTGAACTCCAAAGAATATCAGGTGTATAGATTCAGAGAGAAGACAAGGACTTTTCTTTAAAATAGAAAGAGTGAGAAAGGCTTTCCCTAGAACCAGTACCGTACCTGGAATTCAGACATCCAGCAAGTTAAATTATGAAATAATGCATTTCTGTTTGTCAGTCATCTACTTGTGATATATCTATTATAGGAACACTAACTAGACACTTCCTAAACAACATACCCCTGTAAACTTTATGAACTTTGATAAACGACGATAGTTATAGAAAGGCTTCAGGCCTAAATGATGATAGTTATACAAAGGCTTCAGGCCTTTTGTCCATAGGGTCACTGTGAGTCATGCTTGACTTGATGGCAAACAACAACTAGATAATTAGGATATTTTCTTTCTCTTCACTGAGAAACCTTTTAGATGGGGTGTCCATTTGTTTTGATTCCCATTTCTTAGCTCTTTTCCATCTATTTACTACCAGCTCAAAGTCTGTTTAATTGTAGGCATTTGATTTCTTGTTGTCTCTCTGGTCTCCTACTTCTAGGACCTTCAAGTGACCGTCCCCTCTTTTGAAGTTCTCTCCTCCTTAGGACACCGGTTCTTGTCCTCTTCAGGATTCACCCCAGCTCTCCTCTAGCTCAGTAGATTTTTACTGGATGGGCATCTTAGTCCATAGACTAAGTTCCTGGTTTTATTTTCCATCATTCAACTCCAATTCAATTTCCATCCTGTACTTCAGTGAGAAAGTCAACATCATTCACTCTCTTAGTCCTCTTCTCCTCTGGAATGTTTGTCACATGGGCCCTAAGCCCAAGACAAGAAGAAGGTCCTTCTTGGGACTAGGCATTGATCTTCTCTGTACTATCACTGAGAAGTCCATTTCCTCTGGTCCTTTGGTTCTATGTAGACTAGCACCTCTCTCACCAAGACTGCACAGGACAGGAGTTGGCAAGTCTGGCAGCTCAGACACTTCCAGCTGCCTACTCTGAGGTCCTGTCGATGCTTGGAAGCAAGCCAGGAGCATGGAGAAGGCCTTTGATTGCCATTTTGCTCTAGGATCATAGATCTTTCCCTGGGAATTCTCTTCAATTACTGAGGAAGCACTCATTACCTCAGCTGTCCCTATCTTTCAGAGGCAGCCTCGACTTTAATGAATCTACAGAGTCCTGCTTCCTGAGACACAGGAATACAGACCCTCTAACTTTCTCAGATCAGGGTAGAAAACAGCATAGAGAAAAGAAATGAGGCAGTGAAGTATCTCATCAATGTATCCTGCTTTCCTAGACTAAGGAGAACGTGGGGTGGGCTGAGATGATTGGAAGTGTATTAATAAAGAATTTAGCTCTAGAAGCACTATTATATTTCTTCTTTTTTCAGCATAGCAAATATAATCAAATATATTCGTGATGACGGAAATATGAGATTATGTTATATTTGGCAGTGCTCTCTATTGCATTTTTAATGTCTCAAAATGAATAACGAAATTTAAAATCTCCAATAAAAATTTCTCTTCCAAACTGGCATTTTCCAATTTATGTCTCTACACAATCTTCCTTGATTATATCACCTGTTCTCATGGTTTTCCCTTTCCTCACAGCTCAGGGGATTCTGAAATTGATCGCATTGCCTCTCAACCATCTCTCATGTGTCAGAATGTCATAGTCAAGTGATCCATGGATATCTACATTTCTATATCTGACAGGCTTCTCAATTCAAGTCACCACCACTGAAACAGAGGCCCCCGGAAACCCCTCTTCCAATCCATCAACAAGCTCAGTCAACTTGACCTGTAAAGCCTCTCAAATCAATCTCCTCCTCCCCATATCTTTGATTACACCTAGTCCATGCTACCCTTACCCCTAATCTGGAAAATTGTAACCATATGTGAATATCATACTACTTCCTTTTTAATTGCTCCATAAGCCTTATGAGCTTTTAACCTCTATGTCCTCCTGCAAAGCCTTCCAAGGACTACCCTTCAGAACAGTATCCAAATCCATAGTCTACCCAACAAGTCCTGCTCTTGTTAGTTGTTAGACGGTGTCAAGTTGCCTATGACTCCTCGTGGCCCTGGGAACCCTGCTCTCTCCTGTGCCGTCCTCACCAACCCTGATATGCTAGAGTCCACCGCTACGTTTACTGTGCAGATCCTTCTTGTTGAAGATCTTCCTCTTTTTTGCTGGCCCTCCACCTTTCCAGCTATGATATTTTTTCCCCCCAAGGACTAGAATCTTCTAAAAACATGTCCAAAACATGTTGAGAAGGAGTTTCATCATTCTAGCTTCTAAGGTGCACCCTGGCTGTGCTTTTTCCAAGACATATTTGCTTGTTCTTTTGGAAGTCCACGAGATATTCAGTACTCTTCTTTAACACCACAACTCAAAGCCATCAATTCTTCTTCCAACATTCTTATTAATTGTCCACATTTTAGACGCATGGGAAGTAGTTGAATCACTTTGATCAATCTGGTAGAATTCTCACCTACCGTGCATGACCTAGCTTTGATTCTCAGCTGATGCAGCATGAGTTTTATTTACACAGAACTTTGAGAACTCCTCCCTGTCATGTAACAAATCTTGAGATGTAGTCTGAATTCTGTGACCCCTTTGCTTGTTTTTCTTCCATTTCCTACACTTCCGCTTTAATAATCCCTCTAACATGTTAAAGAAAACAAAAATCTTAACAACTGAGTTAGTAGGAAACATCACAACACATGGAAAAAATATATTTGCTTTGTCAAGAACTTAATTTTACTTTGATCAACGATCAATACTCATGAAAACAGCATCAAACAAATTAAAAACTTATCACATTGGGCAAACGTTTTTCCAAGAATCTCTTTAAAGTGACAAAGAGTTAGAATGTCACTATAAAGTTTAAGGTATGCCTGCCTGACTCATGTCATAGTATTTTCAATTACTCCAGACCATGTAAAAGTCAGACAATAAATAAGAAGCCCAAAGAACAATTGATGGCTTTGAGTTGTGATGGTGATGAAGCATATTGAATATACCACGGACTTCAAAAAGAATAAATAAATACACTTTGGAAGTGTCAAGGCTCCTAAGAAGAAAAAATGATTATACTTTGTCTCAAGTATTGTAAATATTTTTTTCAGGAAGAGTCTATCCTTGGAAAAGGACTTCGAGTTTGGAGGGTCAGTGAAGGAGGGAAAGATTGTCAATGAGAGAGATTGACACACTGACCACAAAAATGGGCTTATTGGCAGTGGAAATTGTGAGGATGGTACGGGAAGGGCAAGCTTTCAATTTGTTTTTCATTAAGTTGCTGCTAGTCAGAATCAACTCGAAGACACCTAACAGCTTCCCACCCGCAATGTTTCTCACATATTATTCTTTCTGTCTAAACATAACTCCGCTAACCCTTCTCATTTTTCCATACTCTCCCTCTAAAATCCCTTGTCCACACCATGTGGTCCTTGAACTACTTCTCTTATCTTACTATCAAGTTAACAGAATGGATATTTTTGGTTTCTCTTAGATGAAATTTGAAAGGTCGAAATGGCCTATGAGATCCAGAGAAGGTATCCTCTCCCAGTCCTCCTTTTCCCCCATAGGCTTCAAACACAATATAGCATTCTTTCTACATGTCAGATGTCCAGGTTCTTCCTCATTTCAAGGCTCAAGATGTTCTTCTGTGTGGATAATGTTTCTCTTCTTTCTTTTCTTGAATAAACCCTAGTAACCTGGGTTTCTGTAGAAATGTGGTGTCTCCAGAGAAGGCTTCCTTGACTGTCTCCCTGAATGTGAGCCCTTCAACTTTTCAATTTCAAGACTCTTTCCACAACTTGTGGCAAAAGAGAAGTTACATCAATGTCAGGTCTATATCATAAAAAGAACATATAGGTATGTAAATAATTACATTAACAAGTCAATGGTTGGGTCTGATTCCATCCAATTTTCACCTCTTTATCCACTTGTGTTTCCTTCTTCATTGTTATCTGAAAACCACACCAGGCATTAGGTACAGAGTCTTAATATCACTTTTGATTTATAGCTCCCCACCTTCTATCTATTCAAAATGGAATATACAATGTCAACTTCTGGATATGTCTAATTCATGTCCCTTCTTTCATGTTAACCATCTATCCCCACCCACCCCCAGCTGAAAAACTAAAGTAGATTTGTAAGTACTACTTTCCTGAAGGGGAATCAAAGGGCTTGCTGCAGAAGATTAAAGACAAGGATAGACTTCAATATGAATTGCATTTAAACATCAAGAAGACAAAGGTCCTTACCACTGGACTAATGGGCCACATTGTGATAGATGGAAAAAGGATTGAAACTGTTAATGATTTCACCTTACTTGAATCTACAATCTGTACCCTCAGTCCTAGCAGGCAGGAGATCAGGAGACGTATCACTTTGGGCAAGTCTGCTGTCAGGGACTTCTCCAAAATACTGAAGAGCAAGGAAGTAAGTTTGAAGACTAAGGTGTACCTGATTCAGGGCATTGTCTTTTCAATCACTTGCTATACATTTGGGAGTTGGATAATGAATAAGGATGACAAAAGAAGAATTGATGCCTTTAAAGTTATGGTGTTGGATAGGAGTACTGAATAGCTCATGGACTGCCAAAAGAATGAACAAATATGTCTTTAAAAAGGTACAATTGGAATGCTCCTTGGAGGAAAGGATAGAATAGTGATCTTTCCTACTTTGTACATTTTGCTAGGAGAGGATCTTCCTTGAAAAAAGATAACATGTTTGGAAGAACAGAAGATCAGTGAAAGAGAGGAAGACCCCCTCAGTGGATTGACATGGTGACTGCAACAATGAGCTCAAGTGTATCAGAGATGGTGAGAATAACACAGAATGGAATAATATTCATATCTGTTGTTCATAGTGCCACTATGAGTCATACTTGACTGTATGGAACTTAACAGTAAAAATAAGTCCCCTGACCCCTACACTCCAGTCTATTTTTCTGAGACTCAACATATCTTTCTGCCCTTTAAATAAACTTCTTCCTCAAAGTGTTCTACCCTTTATCACAGATTTCTTCATGGAGCATAAAGCATCAATTAGAAGCAACAGATTAAATTAAAATGTAGCAGCATGTTTGGAGCTCACAAAAATACTATTTAGTTAGAAGGGTAAGAGACACAATGAGATTATACAATATCATTTGCATACATAAAAATACATATGACAAAACATGAGACATTTTCTAAAAGAATGCACCCAAAAAGATATACACCACATTAAACAAATAATGTTGTAGCCAATGGGAGTAGAGAAATGGGAAAAATAGTAACGTGGGATAACAAAAGGAATAAAAAGATGAGCAATGAACTAAGAAGGAGACTAAATAATATTTAGTCCCCAAAGGTCTACAAAAACAATAACGACAAAGCAGCATGCATGGCAGACAAGTAAGATTCCACTCCTTTTTCTCTTCTTTTGAATACTGCTTAGGTCTTTACACATGGTTAAAGGATAAGAGTTGTGCAAAACGTGCAGTTGTTTTAATCAGACAAGCTCCCCCTAGCACCTCAGTGTTGAGGAAATAAAACAATAGACTGAGAAGTAGTTGTTTGACCAGAACAAAGGTGTGCTATGCAGCTTAAAATCAGGAAAGGGGTCCCTCGGGGATATATCTTTTTGCCGTGCTTATTCAATTTGTGTAATACTGAATGAATAATCTGAGATGCTGGGCTAAGTGTGGAAGTTGGTTGCATCAGGATTGGAGCAAGACACATTAACAACCTGCAGTATACAGACTACAGCATCTTGCTTACTTATTATAGTCATGAGAATTTAACACACTTACTGATCAAGTTCAGAGACTACTACTATGGATTGGCCCTCAACATACAGAAAACAAATATCCTCACAAGTGGACCATTGCACAGTATCATGATGAGTGAAGACTGAAGCTGGTGAGTCTTTTGTTTCAGTTGGATTCCATGTGCCGTGGAAGCACAAGTCAGGAAATTAAGTGGCGTGGCATTGGACAAGTCTGCTGGAAAGGATACCTTTAAAGATGCAAAAAAGCAAGGACACCACTTTATGGACTAACCTGTGTCTGACTCCAGCCATGATAGTTTCAATCATTAGATTTGTAATCATTAGAAAGTGAGTAAGTTCGACGAAGTGTGGTTTCAGTGAAGAATATTGAACAGGTGATGAACTGTCACAAGAAAAAAAATCTATCTCGAAGAAATACAAGGATGATGAAATTTTGTTTCACGTACTTTGGGCCTGGTGTCAGGAGAGGCTAATTCTTGACAAAGATCCCTGTCCTTGGTAAAGGTGAGGGTTGGATAAAGAGAAAAAGATCCTCAAGCAGACGGATTATGTATTCACACAACAGCTGCAAAATGGGTTCAAACTCAGTGGGGACTGTGACCATTAGATAAGATCAGATCTTGTTTCCTTCTGTTTTACAGACATTAGTTCAAGGTCACCTAGACCCCTTCATCTTATTCAACTGGAGGCAGAAACTCCCAGACACTGGTGCCTTTATCTGCCCATTTCTGACTAATTGGCACTCCACTTTAAGCACAATAGTTTTATTTACTACTTTGGTACTCAAGGTATGGCTTAAAAAAAATTTTAAAAACCCTCTAAGCTTTTATCACAAATTTCAACTACATTAAAGGATGTATTCTAATTTCATCTGCTATAATCATCCATAATGTGGAGTCACATTTTTTTCAAAGGAACCAGAAATGACATTCGTATCTATTTTGTTACTGCTTGCTCAGGTTCTTACCTGCCTGATCTTATGAAATCCAAACAGAAGTACACATTCAGAAGGCACGTGGTCACGTGGAGAACAGCTAAATCCAGCTTTAGCCAGCAAAGGATACTGTGGACTGCCTTCTTCCATCCAGTGTAGAATGGAGAAAGAGTTGATCATGAGATCCTAATTCCACGTGTCTCTGATTTATTAATATCACCAAGTTGCCTTGAAATGAGCATGCCATGTTTTCATAAACTTTATTTAAAATCTGGAGATGATCTTTCTTTGTAGGCAATCGGGGCCTCTCACAGCCCTTGAATCTGTCTAATCAAAGTGTTAATGGTTTCAGTAGACACTGTAAAATAAATACTCATAAAGATTTGCACAGCACACTGTTATATGGCCCCATAAAATCCACCAGGCAATTACCAAGTTATGAGCTCCCTGTCCACCTCCCTGAAATTAGCACATGTTGAAGTGATGGAATATACTAGCAATAGAAAGGGACCTGTTAGAGGCACATCTAGAAGACCACAGCCCTTCTCATCTTCCTTGTCTGTGAACTGCACGGTTGATCTCCAGTCCCAACCCTTCTGCTAGGCCCCATGTCTCCGTGCATCAGATCAGAGAGGAATGTAAGTATGGAAAACACAAACTTGGGTTTAATTCCCTTTTCATTTCTTAAGGCCCAGTAACCTCACTGGTGGCAAAGTCTGTAATTGTGTTTCACTGCTGTCGAAAAGGCCACAGGTCTCCAATAGTTCAATGCCACCATCTGCTCCGTTGAAAAAAGATGGCCAGTTTCCTCCTGTGTAGATTTACAGCCTCAGCAGCCCAGTGGAGAGGCGCTCCGGAGCCAGAACTGACTTGTTGGCAGTGAATTTGGTTGGTTGTTTTAAGCCACTTAACACAAATCCTTTAACCCTAGTGTAACCACCACGGATCCAGAATTCACCATAAGCTGGATTCAATTCTACTCTCACACGTTAATTCTCATACATGCTTAAGAACCACATGGCGTCACCATTCTCATTTAACAGCTGAGGAAATTCATCCCTGAGCCCAAGTGTTTAATGTCTGCAATTTATTGGCTCTTTCAAGAGAGGGTAGCTTACATACACAATGCGCCATCAGATGTTGTAGTCCTGTCCTGGGCACACAACTAGTGTTTAGAAAGTGGTACCACCGTACCTGCACCTCCGCCTTCACCGTCAGCACTACTTAGTAGAGAAAGGCAGAGAGTTTACATAGTACTGTTGACATGAGCATAGGTGTGCTTGGAAACAGACACAAAAGCATCAGGTGTGACTACAGAGCTGTAAGCCGGTTGTTGTACATTGCATTCTGCAATTCTGTCTCTCAATATCCCTTACCTGTCTCTGCTCCCTCTCATTTCACCTGCTGCTTTTCAGTACCCCATGCAAGGTAATAGTAAGTCCCTGGAAGGTTCCTTCACTCAGGCATTTCCTTACCAGTCCTAACTTACTTCTCCATAGCAATAGCAACAAGAATGACCTTAGAGTAACCCAGTCTAGGCAGCTTACAAAATACTTTTGCATAGATAAACAATTCCGTCAGAAAGAAAAATTGAAAGAAATGACTAGAATGGTACTAGGAATAAAGGCCAATCATTTTATAGTAGTATTTATTATGTTTCCTCACGAATAACTTCAGGTTATCCACAGCATCAGAAAACCATAGGGGGGTTGGTGTGTCTACCCCAGTCCACCACTTTTAAAAGGATTGTGATTTGTTTTATTTCTTGTGAAATTAAGTTTGATCTCTCAGTTAAGGTCCAGTCTGCCTGATTTCATCCCTGTGAAGTTATTCTTCCCGACGTCATCGAATGGCTATATTTTGAGTCTACATAAATACTTACTTTCTCATAGTTCTTTCAGCCATTCAATTAGAATACATGAGTATTTTTATCTGGAACAATTCCGCTTCATGAAGTAGGTGGGTTGTCATTGTTTTTAGGTGCTGTTGAGGGGGCCCTGGCCCATCGGAACCCCATGTTTGACACAACAAAAGCTTGTTGTTCGAGTCAGCCAATGGGAAGCAGAAGGAGGGAAAGAGTGTTTGGGGACTTATCTTTCCTCTGTCTGAATGAATATTGTCTCCTGCATTGACTTCTCTTTCTACCGGGGAGCCTCAGCTCTTAGACGCCAGTACCTTGATGTCCCTTCTCTATCCAGCCTTGACATGGCAGTGGCCCCTGTCCCTTAATAATCTCTGTTGTCATTATTGTTATGTGCAGTCAAGTTGGAATGTATTCATAGCGGACCCTCCAGCAGGTTTGTGGAGGCTATCAATCACAGAGGAGGAGATTCCCCATCTTTCTTCCATGGAGCAGCTAGTGAATTTGAACCTTGTGCCTTTGGGTTGGGAGTGCAACTTCTTACCACTGGGCCACCATAGTTAATCTTGAGGTTGCCTCATCTTTTCCTTTTCTTGTTCTTTTAGTCCCATTGTTACATTTTTTTCCATGTTTCTTTTTCTCCACTGACTCCTCTACTGTGGGTTCTGTTTTCCGGACTGATTCAGATGGTCAATTCTCTATTGTTTTATCTTCTCTTGCAAATTCCCTCGTAAGCAGAGATTTACTCAAGACACTGGAGTTCAGAAAGCCAGAAGACTCTACTCTTGTTGGTGACAAGCTAATTTAAAAACCTGAGCTTTTGAAAAGTAGTAAATACAAGTGTCTTTAAAACAATAAATCCAGGGAGTTCTGGTGTCCTAGTGGCAAGAAGCTGCACTGCAATCCCAGAGGTATGTGATTCGAATCCACCAGGTGCTCTGCTGGAAAAGGAGGGACAATCTCCTCCTGTACCACTCAGATCTGACTTGACGGTACACACACAAAATAATAAAATTTAAAAAAACAACAAAACAATAAATCAGTGTTTAACCGATGTTACTTTGCCTTCTCATTCTCCAGTGCCTTTTAGGCAAAATTATCTGGGAATTAGTTTCCTTTTTCTATAAAATCAGACTTTATCAGCTTTTCTAACCTTTTCTGTGACTGGGAAATTTTATCCTCAACTGAAGCGTCTCCTGACAAGAAGTCCTCGAAACTTTCAGTGTGGAAACAAAATGCACTTTACTCAGCTAAAGTCTCAAAGAACTATCTATGGATCTCACTTGTGGCTTTGAAGAGAAACGCTATTCGTAAAGCTGTTTGTAAATATTTTGAACAGATGCTAAGTCTTTAATTATTTTTTGCATTAAAAATTGACAACAATCAATATTCCCCTCTGATGAGCTTCAAGCATTTGTGTGTGGCTATGCGGGTATATGTTCTTTTTAATAGCAATTATTGCTTGGTGATGACTGCGGAAACTGCTCTGTGGTTTAAAAGCTTATTTGCAGCCGGGCCCAGGGGATTGTGGATAGCAATGCCTACTGTATCATCCACCTTATTTAAAATTTGCAATAGGAAACACAATTCAATCTAGTGCATTTCTAAAGGCCAATGGGAAATAGATGGGGCTGCATAGTCAGGAAATGCAAATCCAATGCTAAACTCCATTCCAAACCCATCTGCCTGGGTTTTCTTTCTTTTTTTTCCTTCCCCAAGGCCATTGGTGCTGACTCAGTAGAATATGAGACACAAATGTGTGGGTTTGACCCTGACTAGCCATTAATCAGTGCACAGCCACCACAAAGTCCGTGGATTAGCAATCTTCCTCGAGGTGCCAGCCCACACAGGGAGAAATTAAACCAGGCTTCCAGATGTAAACTGTGCATGGATGCTTCCACCACTGACGGTCCTGGTATATTGCAATAATTAAAAGGCTAGCTGCTGGTATACTTGAAAAGCGTGTACTTAACAAGCTGACACCTTTTTACTGTGGGGTGAGGGAGTGGACACTGTACGTTTAGCCTTAGCAGAATGCATTAAAAGTTTACATTTGCAGCTTTTATAAAAGTTCCTCCTGAACAGAGTGTCAGGCATAGAACAGACAACCCAAGTTCAAGACTCTAGCTACCTCTGACCAAGTTCAAAGCACATAGAAAGGTCATATGACCCAGCTACGCCACTACTAGGACTAGATGCTGAGGAAAATGGGACTGAGAAGCAAACAGAGATTTGTACATTGATGTTTGTGTCAGCGTTATTCACGATCAGAAGAATATGGGAAGAGCCCAAATACATATTAGTAAATGAATGGATCAAAAAATTGTGGTACATGCACATGATGGAATACTATGCAGCACTCAGGAGAAATGATTTCATAAAATACTATATAACATAGAAGAGGACAGAGAGCATTAAACCGAGTGAACTAACTCAGCCTCGTAAGAAAAAACAATGCCTAAGACCATTAGGGTAAAAATGGTAGGATAACTAGTAAGACGTGTATAAAGTCCAAAGGCCGAAAGGAAGCAGGGTCAAGAGGGCAGAGCGTGGGCAGGGCTAAATCATGGGATCCCAGAGCTTGGTGGACAGAGGGAGGGAGGTAAAGGAATTATAGATCTAGTGGAGACCAGAAAAGATGGGGTGACAGTGAGCATAGATCAATGGCGGTTAATGTCACAAGACACAGTGTATGGGAATGAGGGTACGAAACACAATGTGAATGAAGGAATGTGTGAAACACAAAGCATACGAGTGAGACAAGCTGTATATGAATTTTTTATGCAAACCAATATTAAAAGATATTTATATTATATAAAAAATTCTAAAAAATAAAATTACCCTCCATCCCCGCCAAATCTAGAGAGCCTTTCTCACCTGCTTATAGTTCAGAGGGAGGCCTTCACTGTAGGGAGCCTCTGAAAGGGTAAAGGGGGGATTGAGTAGGTTGAGGAAGGGGCTGACTTTGGGCTGTCCATTCGGATGTTTCACTCTAGGCAGGGCCACTGTGCTGTTCCATCCAGAAGGCAGGCAGTTTGATTCTCTTGCAGACTCTGTCTGTCCTTGGGCAAGGGCAGCCTCCTGCTGTCAGAACAAATGGAACCCCTCCTGGGGTCTCAGAGGAAACAAATTCTGTTCTTGGGGTGGAAGAAGAGGCTCAGAGATGACGCTTCCCTCTTGGGAAGCCTCTCCAGGCAGCAGCTTAACCTCTTTTTACCTTCCCCCTTGTAAATCTTGCTTATAGAAGCCACATGATCTACACTTCTTGCCTTACCTGGAGAAGCGTGTAAAGTGTCTTTTTACACACACACAGTCTTTTTTCTCAACATCACAAGAGTCTCCAGGAATCTCAAGGCACTGGGGCACCAAAGTCCTGCCCTGCCAGTCCCCTGGCCCTAACCAATATCACAAGAGGGGGATGGAGTATCTCTAGTATAGAAATCAAAGGAACCTCCAGCAACCGTAACCTAGCAACAGTGTCTCAGGATTTTAATGTAATTATACCCCGAGCATGATAAATACTCAGAAGGACTTCTTATGTGCAGATCATACAAAACAAGTCTTTGAAATTACCCTCATCAAATATTGATAGAAAAAAGGTTTTTTGAGGAGAAAAAAAATAAAATAAAACAAAGTGCATGGACAGCCTTCTCTAACCAGCCACCCTGGATAGTGGGGACGCGCTATTCAGGGCATCTTGGAAAACCTCAAAATCATCCTTGATGATGCACAGGTATGCACCATCTTTTTCTCATTGGTAAGATGTGATATCATGGGTTGTGGGAGATCTGGAGACCTGAAGGTCCTGCCTCTGTTATCGAACCCTGGGATTTAGGCCTCATTTTCCCCTCTCTGGAGCGAGTTAGTTGAGTAAGATAACAAACACTCCAGCTTTTCTCTATCTTCAGCCCGAAGGAGGATTGGAAGTCAGTCATGTGACAGGAAGACAGTGGTACAGGAAGAGAAGACTTAGCAGAGGGAAGAGGAAGGATAAATGCTGTGGAATAGGTTTTGTTTGGCTGAATGAAAGCATTGAGAGCACCTGATGCTTTAGAAGTGAGTTTTCCCAGGTGCTGAGGGCCTTGTACACCATGCCATGGTGCCTGGGCTTTGCTCTGAGCAGAAACAGAAGGCACTGAAGGAATGTGGATGGGAAGTTAAGCGTGATGTCCACATGCAGGAATAGATCTGTAACTGCCTCGTGGAGGATGGCTGCTGGAGATAAGACCGCAGTAATGTCCAGAGATCAGTAACAGTATTCAACTGTGGGAAAAGGTGGGACATTTGAAGTAATGGTTGGAAGTAACCTCTTAGTGCAGAGCTGGTTTTCGATGTGCCTCTTATCAGGCTCTGTGCTCGGACTCTGAGAACAGACCCATGACTATTACTTTGCACTGAATGGACTTCACTAGGTGATCGCACACGGGAGCTGACCACCTAGACTGGTACCGAAGCCGAAGCCTGTTGTCTTTGAGTTGATTCCAACTCAGAGTGACCCTCTTCACAGCATTGCCTCATAGGGTGGCCACACTTATAAAATCCTTACAGACAGCTCCAGGGGTACAAGACAACCAGGGATCCGAACATATTTTATAGTGACATTTTTATTAAGACATTAGCAGGATGAAAGCACACAGCCAAATCGTTCAGAATGGGTGAAATCCATCAACAATAGTGCTTATACAACTCCGACTATTTGTGTCCGTTATTTTTGTGTAAAAGATTCAGAGCTTGGTTGTAGGTGGGACTACCATGGGTTAGAGATGAAGAACATGATTTGGATACAAGCACAATTACAAATTTAAAAAATTCTGAGATTGGTTGTGGGGTTCTCACCATTTAAATACACGGTAGTCAGAGCTATGACATACAGAAATCCTTAAGGCATGCCCAGGCAGGTAATTGCACCAACTAGGCATGGCAGAAGAATGAAGTGCCTTTGAATTGTGAAATCAGTGAGTTGTTGTTGTTATGTGTCCTCAAGTCTCCTGAGACTCATAGCGACCCTGTGTCTCCTAGCGACCCTCTGGACAACAGCTCTGAACCCTGCTCTATCCTGAGCCAACCCTATTGTTTCTGACACACCTACTCGCATTACCCCAATCACTGAGTCAATCCACCTCATTGAGGGTCTTCCTCTCTTATGCTGTCCCTCCACCGTCCCAAGCATGACGTCCCTCTCCAAGGATGGTTCGTCCTTGCAATATGAAGGATATTGACTATTCCATGAACCATGGAAGAAAAAGAAATCTAATTTGGAGAAAGTGCAACAGAGTGCTTCTTAGAGACAAGGAGCCTGTCTCACATACTTTGTCTCACATACTTTGACCATTTTGTCGAGGGGGCGGGTGTGGCTGGCAGTTCCTGGAAAAAGACATCATGTTAGGGAAAAGGTGGAGGGTCAGAGGAAGAGAGTAAGAACATAAACAGGATGGATTTATCAGTGAATAACCCAGCGGAGTTGAGCACACGGGAGATGGTGAGGATGGGGTGAGACGGAGCAAAGTTCACGTCTGCTGTTGCTCATGGGGTGGCTACGAGCCTTAGGCAACTCAGAACCGCACAACAACAACAAGAAGCAGCTCAGTGGCATATTTCTTAGCTTATCCAAGTTGCTATAGTTCTCAAGTTCAAACCCACTAGCCATTCCTCTGACAAAAGATGATCTGTCTCATTCTGTAAAGATTTACAGACTTGCAACTGACGAAAGTCTTCTGGTTAAGCCGTGACTTCAACCTAATGGCTGGTTTGTTGTAAGAAAGAAAGTTAAATGGCATCTAAGGCTGTATAAGAATCAGAGTGGATCAAGGCTCCACCACAGACCTTAGCCTTCCACATGCCGACTCCTCCAGATTCAAAACTCTAATGCAGGAAGTCAACTTAGGAATCTTTCTGGTGGGTTTGAACTACAGATATTGTGGCTAGGATTCGAGATTTAACCACTGCTACACTCAAATGAACAAAGCAAAATAAAAATAGAAAAGCTCAAACTCACCGCCAAATTGGAGTCCACTCATAGCTGACCCTCCACTGGGTTGCGGAGGCTGTAACTCACACGAGTGGAGAATGCCCGCCTTTCTCCCTCACTTTCTCCTCCCATTTTATGGATTGCAACTGCCAAAAAGGAAGGATTTTTGGTTTAGCAGCACAACTCCACCAGAGCTGATGTTGTTAGGTGCCATTGAATCAAATTCGAGCCATAGTGACCTTGTGAAGAACAGATATGAACTCTGTCCTGTCCCGTGCCTTCCTCACACTTCCTGACACACTAGAGTCCATTGTGGCAGTCACTATGCCAATCGACCTGGTTGAGGGTCTTCTTCTCCTTCACTGACCCTCCACCTTCCCAAGCGTGATGTCCCTCTCCAAGGAATAACTTCTAAAAATATGCCCGAAGTCTGTAAGATGAAGCTTCATCTTCTTTGCCTCCAAGCAGCACTCTGGCAGCACTTTCTCCAAGATGTACTTGTTTCTTCTTTTGGCAGTTCATGGGATGTTCAGTCTTCTTCTCCAACACTGCAGCTCAATTCTTCTGTCATCCTCAGTCATTGTCCAGCTTTCTGAAGCCTAGCAAGTGATTGGGAAGATCATGGCCTGAATCAGATGCATCGTAGTCTCAGACTGATATCATTGCTCCTCAATAATATGGAGAGGTCTCTGCATATTCCCCCCCTTGTTCTGCTGTTGTTGTTATGTGCTGTCGAGTAGATTGCAACTCATAGCGACCCTATGTACAACAGCCCTTAACCCTGCTCTGTCCTGTGCCAATCACACTGTCTCCAACACACCCATCCCGATTACCCCAGTCACTGAATCAATCCACCTAATAGAGGGTCTTTCCTTCCTGTGCTGTCCCTCCACCCTCCCAAGAAAGATGTCCCTCTTCAAGGACTGGTCCCTCCTAGCAACACGTGCAAAATATGTCAGACGAAGACTCAGAATCCTTGCCTCCAAGGAGCCTCCTGGTTTAACCCTCTCCAGGATGAATCTCTTTTCTTAGCAGTCCAGGTACATTTAATACTCTTCTCCAGCACCACAGTTCAAGGGCATCAATTCTCCTTCTATACTCCCTAGTCGTTGTCCAGCTCTCTGACTCATAACAAGTGATCACAAAGGCCTCGGCCTGTATCAGACATACCTTAGTCTCCAGAGTGATACCATTGCTTTTCAGTACTTTGGAGATGTCCCTAACAACAGACTTTCCCGTAGCAATATGTCTTTTAATTTCCTGGCTACTGGTGCCAAGACTGTTGACCGTGGAACCGAGCAAACTAAAGCTGTGAGCAATCTCAAGCTGTAAATCTTGGTAGGAGGAGATATATATTCTTTCCTCCCCAGAGCAGTGGTGGATCCAAGCTGCCTGAGACATCATTAACAAAGCAACGCTCTACAGACCACAGCAGCAGAACACCTAATTCGAAGGTAAAGCTGTTGGTAGGTGCTGCTGAGTCCACTGCAACTCAGACATCCTGTTCACAACCTGTGGAACCATTACTGTATCCTGTACTTGAAATCAGAGTGCAGTGTTAACAGACAAGACTGGAGACCTCACAGAGTGTGAAAGAGGGAACAAGTGCCCTGGAGGGAGGAGACAACATCAGGAGTTTCGTAGTGGGACAGAAGATGCTAGGACTCTCTCCTGACATTGGATTTTCCATGGTATGGAGCTGGGCACCCTTCTCAGCCCCATGCAACGGGAGAGTAAGTCTGAGAACAGGATCATGAAGGGAGTGGCCTATCTAGTAGCTCAACGCATGTCTATTATTTAAGAAGTCCTGCCTCTCTTAACTGCGCACCTACTAAGGAAGCCAATTTCTTCCCCTCTCAGGTGAAACGAGCAATTGTTGCTAGGTGCTCTCAAGTTGAATACCATTCCTAGTGACCCTGTGAACAACGTATCTGAAGCCTGTTCTATCCTGTGCTATCTTTTCGGACACACTCTAGGCCTTTGCTGCCATCACTACGTCAATCTATCTGCTTGAGGGTTTCCTCTTTCACCTGTCCAAGCAACGTGCCCCTTTCCAAGGAATAGCCTCTCTCTCTCTCTCTCTCTCTCTCACACACACACACACACACACACACACACACACACACACACACACACAATAGGAGGCCCTGATTTGGACTTCCTGGGACCCAGAGATCCTGTGAGCTGTCAGCCTGGGCCTGGTGACATAGAGAGCAATGTGCTTCTGTCTCTTCACCCCTTTGCTTCATGGCAGGATGACACAGTGGAGAGTGAAAAGCCCTCATCTCTGATGCATCTCTGGTCCTGCAGTGAATGTGTCTGCTACATGTTTGAGGAATCCACCTCTGTTAGATGCAGAGATCTTTAAAGGACCTCAGATCCCGCCCTGAGCTCTCATCTCAGGCTGGATTCCCCAGACAGCCCTGCTGTGCAGCGAGGGTGGAGAGGCGGGCAGAGAGGAGGATGAAAGGGTTCCTTTCCCCGCTGGAGGATTCAAGGCTGGATCAGGGCCTAATTATACCCTCCTCATTCCTCCAGTTCAGGCTGCTCCCAAGCAGGGGTGTGTGCGGCTGACAGCTGCTCTTGATGTAATGACATCTGGGTGGGCCTAGCTCAGGATAACTCCATTAACAGAATCCCCTTGAGCAAACAAGCTAAAGGTGAGGTGCGGAGGTGCTGATTCTCTTATGTCTCTGCCCAAGGATTTCTGTAAAATGCCAGTGTGTCCAAGCATAGCGCCATGTGGAAAGGGGAAAGGCTAGAAAACTCTTAAGTATTAAAATGTGAAATTCTTCTCTTATAAAGCAATAGTGGAATATTACTCATCCATAAAAGAGAAATGAAGTTCTAATGCAGGTTCAGACACAGATGATCGCTGATGGCATTACACGCAGTGAAACAAATCAGACAGACACAAAAATGACAAATGTCATATAATCCCACTTAAATGAAATCTCTAAAACAGGCGAATATATAGAGATAAAATTGTATTAGTGGATACCTGGCACAACCACTCAGAGGAGGTGAAAGAAGTTAGTTAAGTGGTGAGTTTTCTGTTTGAAGTGATGAGATAGTTTTTGAAATGAATAATGGTGATGGTGACACAAGTAAATATAATTATTATCATTGAATTTTTAAAAGTGGAGGGCAAAATTTTTGTTACATATTTCATTCCTACCTATCCTCACCCCTCTGCTCCCACCCCTTCCCCTCTTGGGTCCCCATACATGTTTTAGTAGTTAGCTTTCTACTTTAGCAAAAATGGTTTATGCAGTATTTGTCCTCATGAGACTGAGTTAGTTCACTCAGCATAATGCTCTGCAGTCTCTCCCAAGTTATGTAGTATTTTTCAACATCATTGCTCCTGAGTGCTGCATAGTATTCCACTGTGTGAATGTACTACAATTTCTCAATCAGCTGTGGCTGGACATTTGAGCTACTTCCATGTTCCTGCAATGATGAATAAAACTGCTATGAACATTGGTGTACAAATTTCCATTTGTGTCTCAGTTCTAATTTCCATGGGGTTTATTAGTAGTGAAATAGCTGGGTCATAGGGAGTTTCTAAATTCAACTTTTTGAGGAAATGCCACTATAGGGCTGCACAGTTTGATGGGTGGCGGGAGGGGGTGAAGGAAATGGGAAGGACTCGGGTGAAAATGCAGGGTTATGATGGGCAAGGTCTAATGGTAATTAACTTTATAAAACATAATGCATGGGAATGATTATATGAAACACAATGTGAATGAACAATAGTGTGAAACACAAGATTTATGAACTTTGTAAGCAAATCAAGTGAAAAAAAAAGGGGGGAAACAGAACAAAATTTTGTTACGTGTAATTTACCACCTTTTTTTTTTAATTAGTGGAAATGGAAGCATGCTTACCATTGGGTAAAGAATAGAGACCTTGTTGGAAAGAGATACCAGCAGGAAAAACTTTCAAGGGATTCCCCAGAAGGGTAGTTAACAGGAAGAGGGTTGGAGAAAGAGTCTGATCTATTATTACTTGGATCAGGGACTCCTGGCTTCAAAAAATACCTGTCCTCTCTCATGTAAATGTTTGCTGGGGCTCACAAGCAATTGTATTTCCAAACTGTCCTCACAAAACACTTCTCCAGGATTAAGTTTCTCCCTTGGGTGATAGCCACTTTCTTCTTCCCCACCCCCTCACACCCACAATGAAGCCCTACAATGTGCCAGGAATATGAGGGGTATACAGCCAACTGTACCAGTCAGGGTGCCAGCAAGAGACAGATGGCACATGCAAAGGGGCGGTGCTTCAAGAACTAATTATAAAGGTTTGGAGAGGGGGTAGGAAAATCATAAGGAACCTGGGCATCGCAACACTAGAGCTATTACCACCCTTTAGGTCAAGGAAAAGCAAGATTACCATAAATTTGAAGCAAAAAAGATCACCAAAAATATACACGGAAATGAGAATATACACGAGGAAACCTCTGAACTCACTGTAAGGGCTCGGAACCAAGATGGGACCAGAGTTGCTCAAATGACGTTCAGGCTTACAGGTCTTGACAGTACAGAGGCGTTATTTTCATTATTTTACCTACAAGGAGTAATACAAAGAGTAGCTACTATCTGTGAAGTACTTAACCATGTATTTAGGCACAGGACTAAGCATTCAAGGCATTAACTCATTTAACTATTACAACTAAACTATTCCCATAGTGCCAACTTGACCACAGAAGAGGTAGCTAACCGGAGAGGTACAATCAAGACAATGCAGTTGACTCCAAACCAGCATGATTTACACCAAGAATTAATTACAATCAGAGTTGATGTATTTCCAGCCCAAGGACAAGAAATTCCATTTTCCTTCAGCGAATTTCATTTTGTTTTAGGCCTACATATTTTATCATACAGCACACATCATTCGTGAAATTGTTGTTGTTTACCGTGGAGTTGGAACTGACCCACAGCTGACCCTCCAGTGGGTTGTCAAAGACAGTTAATTGAGGAAGGAGTTGCCCATCCTTCTCTCACAGAGCAGCTGGTGGCCTCGAAGCTCATGCCTTTGGGATGGCAGAGCAGCTTTTTGCCAGTAGGCCACGAGAGCTCTTGAAGAGTTAAACAGAAATATGTTGTTGTTGTGTATTGTAGAGTCGTAACTGACCCATAGCTGACCTCCGGCAGGTTTTCTGAGGCAGTTAATCACATGGGAGGAGATCTCTCATTCTTAGAAGCAGGAGTATCCACTTCCTAAATAACATACCTCTGGAAACTCTATGAATTTTGATAAATGTTGATAGTTGTAGAAGAGCTTCAGGCTTTTTGCTCAAAGGGTCACTATGATTGGTCTGATTTGGGATTGCTGCTAGTTTATTTGGCTGTACCTGATTTGGTTCCACATAACCAGTAACCAAGGTCTTCACTCAAACTTACTGGAGGACTGAGGGATTTCTCTCTCTCTCTCTCTCATCTATCACCTCTATCTCTATCTCATCTCTATCTCTATCTCTATCATTAATATCATTATTAATATTATTATTTATAGTTAGTTGTTATAGTTATAGCTATAGTTATGGTTATGGTTATAGTTATAGTTATAGTTATGGTTATAGTTATAGTTATAATATTTCTATTCTATTCTATTCTATTCTATTCTATTCTATTCTATTCTATTCTATTCTATTCTATTCTATTCTATTCTATTCTATTCTTATATATTGTTATCAACCTGGATGGCTTATTAATGTTTTCTGGACTGAGGGATTGCATGGTTATTAATTGCATACTGTTGTTTGTTGTTATCCTGAGTTGTGGCCTGTTGACTTCCTTAATAACTCCCACAATCAAAGTCACAATTCTGAGTATGGTTCTGTAAAGTCTGTGTGGTCACCACAACAAATTTAGTACTTAGTTACTAGTAAAATTGGTGTCAGAATTAGCCCGTGCGTGATAGCTACTGACTTTGCTTTCAGTATTGTACCGTCGATGTTGTTGATGGGGACAGTTACCCTTGTGGAATTAGTAGAGGTCACATTTGGCTGTGGCCACATTGTTCTTGCTCTAATTACAAAGGGAAAAGTATTCTTTATAAAACACTTGCTTTCTCTATAGCTTCTACACATAAAATTAATTTACAGTGACTATATTCAATCCCCTCCCATGGAATTTAGTGTTGCTGAAAATCTGCTGAAGTGTCAGCTTTGGGTTGTTTCTAACTTGATGATATGTAACAACATATTCTAAGTAGGGCAATTATTCTTGCTACCTTTGCCATTACTGTAGAATATTTTAAACATCAAGATATAATAATAATACTATAATGAACATCTATATGTCTACTAATTAACATTATCAAACTTTAATATTTTGAAATATTTCATATCACTCTTATAAGAAAAAAGACATTACAAATAAACTTGGACACTAGGGGTTCTTTCAAAATTATATTCTCTCTGTCAATTCTAGAGTTAACATCTATGTTTAATACTATAAATAATTATGTGCTATAAATATTACTACATAGCCTCTTTACATATACAGGAATAGTTTTATACTACATATGTTATTCTGGTAGCTATTTTTGTCACCAAACCTTATCTTTTTTGCAATCTATCCATGTTTATACATGTATTTTTATATCACTTAGTAACTATATAGTCTTCCAGTTTATAATAAAACCATAAATTATGCCTTAATTTTCCTGTTGATTAACTTTACATCTATTTCCATTTTCTCTATATTGCAATAATGTTGTTAGGACTCTTATTGTATACATTTTCTAGTCCCAGAGGGAATGGCTGGTTATATATACTTACTAGATATTGCCAAATTGTTCCCACCAACAACTTAGTAAGGACAGCTTCTTCACATCTTTGCAGCTCTGATTTTGTCAGACTTAATATTTCCACTCTTAATTCTGTTAACAAGCATCTCCTAATTGTTCAAATATTCATATTCTTAATGATAACTATGTGATTATTTTTCTCCTTTCCCCATTAAAGACTTTATTATATTTTCTCATTTTTCCCCTTGTTGACTTGTTTATATTTTCTACGTGTCTGTAGAGTGATATTTTTTTGCCAGTTATAATCATTGATTTTATCTTATAAAATCAGTCTGTAACTTGATTTTTACTACATTTGTTCTCTTTTGTTAAATATATATTTTTAATTTAATGTTTAAAGTTCAATAATAGTATACTAATTTAATTACATTGTCTGTATTTTGTTTTTGAGAGAATCTTCTATACCTAAAGTAAAAATTTCATGTATTTCCTTCTAAAAGTGGTAGAATTTTGTTTCTTTATATTAAGGGTATGAGGAGAATGACCATATGTAATTATAGATGCTGTTTTTACTTTATAATGATTAACCAACAATATCATTGGTTGCTTAGTAATACAAAGTTGGATTTTCAACTCAAATTCAGGAGAAAGGTGGACAATTTTCTTCCATACAATTTATGAAGGGTCAGCCATAAGATGGTTCTGACTTGACTGCATGTAACAACAACAACAGTACCACTTACTGAATAAGTTTGTATCTGGGCTTGATATTTTTACACATTATGTATAAGTGGAAGATAACAACAACAACAAAACTCTCAAAATCCCAACAAAAAAAATTGTTTAAAAAATCCTTCATTGTTGTAGTTTTAGACCCTACTATTAACTGATTCTCCACAAGATTGTAAATCACACAAAAGGAAATCACCCATCCTTCACCCACAGGGCCATTGGTGGATTTAAAACATTAAGAAGATGTCACCTGTGGATTAGCAGCACAACTCCCTAAGTAGGAGATAAAGGATATCACAATTGATACATCAAGTAGTGTAATGTTGTTGTCCAACTCCAGAATCCAACTGCTTCAAGCTGAAGACTCACCCTCAGGCAGGACCCAACCACTTTTTAAATACAAAGACCCATCCACCAGGCCCTGATTGCTTAAATAAGAGGCTTCCAACTCACAGCTAATTGTTAAGGAAATCAGAAAGGGTCAATCAGTTTACACTTAGTTGTTAACAAAATGAAAAATGCCCAAATAGTTTACACTCAGCTTCCAAAGAAATCAAAACACCCACCAGAATCCAACTGTAAAAAGGGCAGACCAAGGATAAAGTTCATAAAGCCAAAGGGGACAGAATAGAAGGATGAATGGCAACAAGAATTACAAAGAAGGAAAGGGAAGAGTGTAGGTAGGATGTGGGGATTGTAATTAATGGCACAAGACAAAAATCTGTACTAATTGTTGAATGGAAAACCAACTTGCCCTGTAAACTTTCACTCAAATCACAATATAAAAAGCTACTATCTTCAGTGAAGATATATCTTTGTTATAAATAAATGTGTGTGAGATAAAACAGTAACTGCCTATATAAAACAGCAAGGATAGAGGAATCCAGAAGAGACAGGAACACCCTACAAATTGTTATTGTTGTTAGGTGATGTTGAGTCAAGTACAATTCATGACAACTGTATAAACAACAGTCTTGAATGCTACCCTATCCTGTGCCATCCTCATCATCTCTGACACACTTGATTCCATTGCTTCAGTCACTGTGTCAAACCATCTTTTGCAGGGTCTTCCTCCCTTTACTGATGCCCCTATCTTTCCAAATAAGATGTCCCTTTCCAAAGAATAGCCTCTTCTAGTCATGTGTCCAAAATATGTGAAATGAAACTTCACCGTCTTTGCCTACAAAGAGCATTCTTTTTGTTCAAGATAAGCCAAGTGCATAAAAGACAGACTAAGAAATAAAACTAATCAATGTTCACTCCTTGGCTACAAATTGAATACCACATCATAATAATATTATTGTCATAATAATTGATGATATTGTATAAAGAGAACATGGACATTTACAAGAATTAATCAATATCCTTTTGCAGCGGTCACTTGTCTATTTTTTTTACTTAAAACCACACTTTGTTGGAAATAGACTTTCACACTCAGTTATACAAGTCATTTCATTTTTATGTTCTTCAAAATTAACTATATTATGAGATACTAAAGCTTAATGAAGCCCAAGCACAAGAAACATGAAGAAAAACAACACCAAGGGATATTGTAATCAAAATGTAATCAAACAACTTAAAACCAGAGCTAAACAGAAAATTTTTAAAACATCCAGAAGGGGTCGGGGAGAGGGGCAATAATACACAGAGAACCAAAAATTAGGGTAGCAGCAGATTTTTAGTTTCAAACAATGCAAGACAGAACACTGTGCCAAAATGTCTTAAAAGTAATCAAATAAGAAAATCTGTTCACTCTTAATTACAAAAATACATTTAAAAGAGGAAAACAAATAAAGTGTAGGGTTATAACACGAGTAGATAGAATGTATCACAACAATAGTAAAATACCAGGAAGTAAGTTAGGTCATATTGTTAAAGATATATATTATGAATCCTAACATAGCCACTAAGAAAAAAGGAAGATAGCTCTACAAACAGAAAATATGAGATATATAACTTACATAATTTATTATTAAATGTTCTAAGAAAATATCATATTATTCATAGAGGTAGCCAGCCTCCTTTTTAAAGAGAGTTCTATTGTTTTCTATAGTAATTAGGACAGAGCAGCTGTGCTTTGCCGGGTTTCCAAGGCTGTAACTCAAGGAAAGTAAAGTGCCACATCTTTCTTCCAACAAGAGTGATTCTAATAACTGATTTTTCCATTAGTAGACCAATATTTAATCCACTGTGTCACTGAAGCCCCTTTTTAGGGTCCTAAAACCTACTGCTGTAGAGTTGACCCAAACTCACGGTGCCCTCATATGTGTAAGGGAAGACTTGAACTCCATAGGGTTTTTAATGATTGATTTTTCAGAAGTAACCAGGCTGTTCTTTTCAACAACAGGTCCATGGCATTATCAAATGGCCAACTTTTCTGCTAGTAACCAAGTCCTTCACTATTTTTATCACTCAGGGATTCCATATACAGACATAGGGTAAGAATTTTAATAAATTTTGTGAGGACACAATCCAACCCTTCACATCTGGATATATATCACAGTTGAGCACTTCAAAGACTTCAGTTGATTTTATTCGTGTGTCCTTGTTGAGGAAAAAAAAATTGCTGTCCCACTTATTGTGGGCTATTTCTAGCTCTGTCTTCTCACTAGTAACTTGTAAGGTTGTTTTCCATCTTTGATAATCCTACATTTCATTTAATATGTCTCAATGTGGCTTTGAATATAAATGAAGTTTTTAAATGCTCTAAAGATAGTATAGTTCTTAAGATTAGTGGGATGGTTTTTTTCTGATTCTGAAGACTTAGCTATTTTTTTCATGACTTGTTTTTCTATTATTAATTCTGTTCTTTTAGTTTAGTGTCCTAATCAAGATATTTTCTGGAAGATGATGATGATGTTGTCCCTGTTAATTGCCATTGAGTCAATTCCTTCTCAAGGTTTTCAAGGATCAAGAAGACTGAATTCTCAGGTGGTTCTGGTTGGGTTCAAATCATCAGCCTAGGAGTCAATCAATCAATTATGTCGTCAATCCGAAAGTCATACAGCTCAAATCCACCAACTGTTTTATGGGAGAAGGATGTGCAATCTCCTTCCATTTGATTAACTGCCTCGGAAAACACACTGGAGGCTCAGCAATGGCTTGGTTGAAACTCAACAACCCATCACTACAATAATTCTCTATTTTTTTTAACCTTTCATTTTCATCTTTCATCTTTTTCGTTCTCTCTACTCTGGTTTCAGACTGCATTCTGCAGCATTCTTTCTTATTCAATTAATTCCATTTACCTTCAATCATAATCAGCTTAAAATTTATTTTATCAGCTGTCAAGGACTTCTTTAAAATGGGAAAAGCTACAAAGAAGGAAACGATGATGTCAGTCTTTAAGACTAAGGTTCATCTGATTCAAGCCATGGTCTTCTCAAGTGGGACAATGACTAAAGGAAAACAGAAGAAGAATTGATGCCTTTGAGCTGTGGTGTTTGGTAATCCCATGGACTGCCAAAAGAGCGAATAGATCTTAGAAAAAGTACGGGTAGGACGCTCCTTGGAGGCAGGGATATTGAAGCTTCATCTTACATATTTTGAGCAAGTTGTTAAAAGGGGCATGTTTTTTCTTTCTTTTTTTTTTTTCTCTCTACTCCAAAGTACTGAAGAGCAATGGTGTCTCTCTGGAGACTAAGGTGCATTTGATACAGGCCATGGTCTTCATAATCACTTGTTATGCATCAGAGAGTTGGACAATGACCAAGGAGGATAGAAGGAGAATTGATGCCTTTGAGCTGTGGTGCTGGAGAAGAGTATTGAGAATACCATGGACTGCTAGGAAAACAAATAGATTCATCCTGGAAAGGGTTAAACTGGGTGGCTCCTTGGAGGCAAGGATTCTGAGGCTCTGTCTAACATACTTTGGACATGTTGTGAGGAGAGACCGGTCCTTGGAGAGGAACATCATGCTGGGGAGGGTGGAGGGACAGTGCAGGAGGGGAAGGCCCTCTGTGAGGTGGATTGATTCAATGACTGGGATAATCGGGATGGGAGTGTCAGGGACAGTGCAACTGACACAGGACAGAGCAGTTTAAGGCTGTTGTACATAGGGTCGCTATGAGTTGCAAGGGACTCTACGGCACATAACAACAACAACAACTGGTTTATTTACAAAATTCAAATACAAATTCAAACAAATTCTTTCAATTTCCCTCTCCCCCCACCCATCAAATTGTACAACCCCATGATTAATCCTCCCTCCCCCTGTACATCCACATCCCTCTGCTTCCAGCCTCTCCCAGCCCTCCTGGATCCTTATACTCATTCTACAGTAACGGTTTTATACAATATTTAGCCTTGTGGGACTGAGTTAGCTCACTCAGCATAATGCTCTCCAGTCAAGTGAAACCTGTTCTTGGAAAAGGACATCATGCCTAGAAACGTGGAGAGTCAGCAAATGAGAGAAACACCCTCAACAAAATGGGTTGACACAATGACTGTGACAATGGGCTCACATACATCAGAGGTGTCGAGAATGAAACAGGACAGGGCAAAGCTCAGATCTGTTGTTCATAGGGTCACTATGATTACAGATTTTATTTCTAATATTTTCATGATATGTATTTGTTCTTGTTTAAATATACTGACTTTTGAAAAGAGTTTATTCTTTTAAATGAAACATATTTCTTCAACTATCTCAGATTTTTAATGTATTTTTGAAACATTTTTAAGACTCTTAAATACTTTTCATGTGGAATAAATTTCTGTGCTTGTGCTGATAGATATTGTTGGCAGTATTTCTTGGCTTTGGGGATTTTTTGTGGTCTTTTTATCAAGTGGTTTATATATCTTTTATTTTAGCCTCGCTTTAAAAGGGCAGCTTGAGTTGTTACATATAATTTTTTCCTTTCTCTTTCTCACTCATTCTCACCCCTATTTTTATGACTACCTTATGTACTCCAAGAGATATCTAATCCAGGATTTCTGGTAGGTTTTAGTAGCTCAGTGTTCCATCCCTGAAATAATATTTGAGAGAGAAGATCCAGTCATAAGACTGGTCCACTACTGGTCTTAAAGTGGGGTAGAGTTTTTTAATCATTTGTTAGGGTTTTATTTTAAGAAAGGTTTACAAAGAAAATTTTCGTTCCATTTAACCATTCATATACAATTTGTTTTAGAGCACTCATTATAATACTTTCATGTTTTGAACTTCTTCCCTTTAATCCTCCTTTCTATTAATTCTTCTATCCTGTCTCTTTCTGTCTTTAAGGATTTATTCTTGGACAAAGGCTGCTCTTTTGACCTTACATGTTAGTAATTCTGAGCAGCAAGAGATGCCTTTTCACCTTTCCACATCTGTTCATCTTGCCTGCCTATCTCTCTCTCTCTCTCTCTCTCTCTCTCTCTCACTCTCTTTTTCTCTCTCTCCCTCTGTCTCTATCTATCTATATCTAGCTATCATCTCTATCTATCTATTTATCGATCTATCTATCTACCATCTATCTATTGTTGATTGTAGTTCCTTCACACTTTTCTGTGTCTGGACCCTTGCCCTTCAGATTTGCAGATGGCTAAACAAGCTGCTTCTTGGAGGCAAGGATTTTGAGACTGCATCTCACATACTTTGGGTATGTTGCCAGGAGGGACTAGTCTTTGGAGAAGAACATCATGCTTGGAGGGTGGAGGGACAGCTCAGGAGTGGAAGATGCTGGATGAGAGGGATAGATACAATAACTGGGGTAATGTGGGTAAATGTGTCAGCGACAGTGATATTGGTTCAGGATAGAGCAGGGTTCAGAGCTTTTGTGCTATAAGTCATAGTTGATTTGATGGCACATAACAACAGAAACAAAGCCATCAATCCCGGATGTGGATCCTTTCCTTCAGGAAGTAGCTTCACTTTACATTCCCCGCCCACCCCCATAGATACATTTTCTGTAATAAACAAAGGCGGAGTTAGAAGCATGAATGTTGTCTACTTCTTGAATAACAGATCTTGAAACTCCTATGACCAACAGAGGAATATTGGTAGATGTAACACTGGAAGGAGAACCTATCAGATGGGAAGACAATAAAAATGAGGAGGAACAGATCACTTACTCCTGGCTGCACTTGATCTTTGAACTTGCTGACCAACCCAGACATCAGTAAGCATATACCTTTAGCTTTGCTTTTTCAAATACCTTTCCCCCCCCCATTTTATGTACATAGAGATGTTCATCTTTGCTTGAACTTTTTAATATCTTTGTTTATGGTTTATTTATCTTATTTATCTTAGTCTTGTACTATTGTTGTTGTTAGGTGTCGTTGAGTCGAATACAACTCTTAGTGACCTTTGAAGAATGGATCTGAACCCTATCCTATCCTGTGCCATGCTCGTCACCTCTGGCAAACTTGAGCCCATTGCTGCAGTCACTGGGCCAATCCATCTCATTGACAATCTCCTTTACTTTCATAGATTTCTCTACCTTTCATTGCATGATGTCCCTCTCCAAGGAATAGCCTTTCCTAACACCATGCCCAAAGTTTGTGAGATGAAGCTTTATCATCCTTGCATACAAGGAGCAGTCTGGATATCTGTTTGTTCTTTCGGCAGTTCATGAGATATTCAGTACTCTTCACCAACACTGCAATTCTTCTTCTGACATCCTTATTCACTGTTGAGTTCTCAGATGCATACCAACTGACTGAAAAGACCATGCGCTGAATTAGACACACCTTCAAATTGACATCATTGTTCCTTTGTATTTTAGAGAAGTTCTTGACTGCACTTTCTCAATGCAATGTGTCTCCTGACCTGACTGCTAGTACTAAGAATATTGATTGTGGGTCCAAGTAAGGTGAAGTCGTGGACATTTTTAATCTTTCTTCCATTTATCATAAAGTTTCCTGTAAGTGTACTGGTGAGAATTTTTGTTTTCTTGACGTTGAGTTGTAATCTATATTGAAGTCTGCAAATTCAATATAGATTTGTAGAGTTAGGCGTACCAATTAGAAAGTATCAGCATCTTGATGGGTGACCTGCTTATAACTTCTTACTCAGTTAGCCAATAGTTTGTTGTTCGACTTTTGAAACATTTGGAGTAATTATTGGACTTCCAACATCATATTCTTTGGACTCAAGGACCTGGAGCTACTAGATTTAAAAATACTGCCAGAAAGTTAAAAATCGAAGAATTTTAGAATGGACTTTCCCCAAAATATCTCCACTACAGCCCGAAAAAGTGCCCTAGTTTTGTCATAAAATGAACACACTGTCAAAACTGCTGACCATTTGGAATGTGGAAAGTGGAAAATCTCACTGGAGACTCTGAAACTCCAACAGAATTTCTTTTACACACTGACTTTCAGAACTCAGCTAATCATGCGGATGAGACTATCTTAAGATGGTTAAGTCAGGAAAGGCATGGAAGATGGTCCATGAAGGACTAGTCACAAGTTCATGGAACAGAACCAGCACATCTGAATCCCCTGGTGCATCTTGGATGTGAGATTTGGTCTGTATATTAATGCACTCACTCTTTTACTGTGATGAATGAAAATCCACCACTCATATAAAATAATAATAATCTATTTCTTATTTTCCAAATGAGTTCATATGTACACTGAAGTCAAACCACCAGATGAGATAGACTCTGGTTATCAACACAGCTCCCTAAGGGCTTATACCACCAGGTATTATACCACCTCCTGTCTTCTATCACCTTGGTGTTTTAATTCATCCTGGGATACAGTTCAATCCACTTCATTGAGTTGTTCTGAGGATAAAAATAAATTACTATGCAGTGTACATATTATCACAGAAAAGTACCATTCAATATGAATTCTTATTACATATTAAGGCATTAATTCACCAGCCTTTTTTTTCAAGTCTGCAAGAAGCTAATTATTTGAGCATCTTTAGCACCTCTAAAGTAGGTGTCAAAGAGAATCAGAATGCATAGAAGTCAATTACATTTTCTGGTAAAGTCAACCTGTTCTAGTTCATTATTATTATGATTAAACAAGAGCCAGAAATATGTTCTGCCTCGGGGATGGAGGAAATAAACTTTGTCTTGAGCCTAAAACACAAAGACTATTTCTTCCCCAAGTCTCAGAAGGTGGTATAATGCAGATCGTCTGCAGCAATCTTCACTGAACTGCGTGGCTAGAACTCCCCTAAGGGACACTATCATTGCTCTGGTCTAACTTGCCTGCTGAACTACCTGAATGAAGTGAATATATTGGAATTTTCAATGGACCCTTCTGGGAAATCACCTTTAACCTTCTTGAGTATTCAGCCCAATCTACTGCTCATTATAGTAGAGACCACCATCACCTCCACATTCCTCCTCTCCTTCTATCAAGAATGGCGCAAGTCTTCCCTGTCCCCCACCCCCGAAGATACCCTCTACAGCTGAGCACAAGGCTCAAAGCCCAGCCTTTGACGTTGCGACCAGCTCATGTGTGGTACCATGCCTTGCATTTCAATTACTCATTGCTGGATTCCAGGTTAGAAGCCTAGAGTTCAATCCCTCAGCTTTTATGTGTCTGTTCTTTGAAATTTATAAAATTGTGTATACTCTCTGAGCACCGATCCCCACCCCCTCATCTCATCTGGCTAACTCACTTTAAGAAAGATGTTACTCCAAGAGGCGCATGGTTCGAATCCACCAGATGCTTTGCCGGGGAAGGAGGGACAATCTCCTCCTGTACCAGTCAGATCTGATGTGACGGTACACTCACACAAAAATAATTTTCAAAAAAATTATAAAAAAAAAAGAAAGACGTTACGAGTCGGCGCCTGAAAACAACAGCAACAGGAAACATTCTGGTTATACTTCTTTCAGAACAGATTTGTTTGTTCTTTTGGAAGTCTAGGATATATTCCATACTTTTTGCTAATACTCCAAGTCAAAGACATCAATTCTTCTTTTGTCATCCTTATTCTACGTCTTACTTTCAGATGCACAAGAAACAATTGAAAAGGTCTTGACTTGGATGAGGTACACCTTAGTCTTTAAACTGACACCCTTGTCCTTTAACACTTTGGAGTGGTCCTTGAAATCACATTTTTCCTATGTAACACCTCTTTTGATTTCTTGACTGCTGTTACCCTGTGTATTGATTTTGGATCCAACTAAAAATAAATCATTGAGAGCTTCATTCTTTTCTCCATCCCTCATGATGTTGTCTATTGGTCAAATGGTGAATATTTTCTGTTTTCTTGATGTTGAGATGTAATCCATTTTGAAGATTGTATAGCCTTTGACCTTCTGCACTGAATGCTTTAAGTCTTCTTCATTTTCAGCAAGCACAGTTTTGTTTTCTGCATTTTGCATGTTGTTGATGAGACTTCTTTCAATCTTAACGGCACATTCTTCTTAATATAGATCAGTTTATCGAATTATTTGCTCTGCATAGTGATTAAACACTTATGCAGAAAGGATACAACAATGCTGACACGTTATTTTTCTGATTTTTAAACCACACAACTTTCCCTTGTTCTCTTGGAACAACTGCTGTGGTCTAGTTGTCAAGAAGTCAAGTAATATTTAAATTTTGTTCTACTTTAAAAAGACCAAGTAGTTTTTAGTTGATATGGGGGGAAAACTGAAGAAGTAAAAGCACAATGATTTCCATTTTAGAGTGTTGTTGTTGTTGTTGTTATATGCCGTCGAGTCCTTTCCGACTCATAGCGACCCTATGCACAATAGCCCTAAACCCTGCTCTATCCTGCGCCAACCGCACCGCCTCTGACACACCCATCCCGATTACCCCAGTCACCAAATCAATCCATCTCATAGAGTGTCTTCCCCTCCTGCGCTGTCCCTCCACCCTCCCAAGCATGATGTCCCTCTCCAAGGACCCGTCCCTCCTGGCAACATGTCCAAAGTATGTCAGACGAAACCCCAGAATCCTTGCCTCCAAGGAGTAGCTTGGTTTAATCCTCTCCAAGATGAATCTGTTTGTTTTCCTGGCAGTCCATGGTACATTCAGTACCCTTCTCCAGCACCACAGCTCAAAAGCATCCACTCTCCTTCTGTCCTCCCTAGTCATTGTCCAACTCTCTGATGCATAACAAGCGATTGCAAATACCATGGCCTGTATCAGGCGCACCTTAGTCTCCAGAGAGACACTGTTGCTTCTGAGTACCTTTGAGAGGTCCCTAACAGCAGACTTTCCCATCACGATACGCTTTTTGATTTCCTGACTGCTGGTACCAAGAGTGTTGACTATGGAGCCGAGCAAACTGAAGCTGTGAACACTCTCAATCTCTTCGTCATCCATCCTGACACTGCTAATTGGTCCAGTGGCAAGAATCTTTGTCTTCTTGACATTGAGCCTCAGTCCATACTGAAGGCTGCAGTCCTTGACCCTTCGCAGCAAGTGCATGTGGTCCTCCTCAGTTTCAGCAAGCAGGGTTGTGTCATCTGCATAATGGAGATTTTAATAGATCTTCCACCAATCCTGATGCCACAATTCTCCTCATAGAGCCCAGCATCTCGGATAATCTGCTCTGCATACATGTTGAAAAGGTATGGAGACAGGATGCATCCCTGGTGTACACCCTTCCCTATTTTGAACCATGCATTGTTACCCTGCTCTGTTCTGACTACTGCCTCTTGGTCCAAGTATAGGTTTTGTATTAGCACAATTAAATGTTCTGGGATTCCCATTCTTCTCAGAGTCAGCCACAGTTTGTTATGATCCACACAGTCAAATGCCTTTGCATAATCAATGAAACACAGATAGACGTTCTTCTGGTATTCTCTGCTTTCAACCAAGATCCATCTAACATCAGCAACAATATCCCTAGTACCACGACCCCTTCTAAACCCAGCCTGGACTTCCGGCAGTTCTCTGCTGATGTGCTGTTCTAATCGTTTTTGGATGATCTTCAGTAGAATCTTGCTTGCATGTGAAATCAATGACACTGTTCTGTAGTTTCCATACTCAGTTGGGTCACCTTTCTTTGGAATGGGAACAAATACAGATCTCTTCCAGTCAGTTGGCCAAGTGGTTGTGCTCCAGATTTCTTGGCACAACTTGGTGAGCACATCCAGGGCAACATCTGTTGTCTGAAATACTTCAATCAAATAATTTTAGAGTAGAAGTTGAAAAATGCCACTGTTATAAAAGAGGACTGACACAGGGGTTGAGGGGAGACTGAGAAAGGGGGAATAAATAATGTATACTACACTGAAACAGATGAGGGAGAGTACTGTTTAATAGGGATATATGATTAGATACTATTGTCATGACAGGAGTCCAAAATGAAGGCTGCAAAGTGGAGTGGATTTGGGGGGAGGGATTGTATAACAATGGAAGAATTTTCCTTTTACTTTTCAAAGGGAAGAGCAAATTGGGGGTGAGGGGTGGGCAGGGAAAACAATGCAACAACAAATGAACGGAAATCCAAAGTCTCTGTCAACTTACATTAAAATTAATTTAAAAAAATAATTTTATACTTAAAAATAACCAGAAGAGAAAAAGAGATTGACCACAGTCAAATGCCTTTGCATTTTTGGAAAAGCTTACTGTAAGTGCTAAAAAGAAAAAAAGAATAAATATTGCCCCATCATCAGTATAATAAAATAAAATTACTTATGATACCATTTTCCTTATAGTAAGTGACAGAAAGCAACAGAAAAACAACACAAATCAACTAAGGTACATATCTAATAAAGCAATAAAAAGAACAACAAAAAAGGAAATAAATTAATTCATTGTATGAATATATATTAAGAGATGAAATTTCCTATTATTAGGCAAGGGCAGTAGTATTCAGTTAAAAATATAAACAAATAACAGATTTTCAGTGTCACTTAAAAAACAAGTGATACAAAATATTAAAAAAATCATAAAAATGAGCAAAGATTATGCAAGCAAATGGAATTTATAGAAAAAGTAATGTAACACTAGTACCTATTGAAATAGAAATTAAGGCAAATAATGACTAAAAAGGTAACATGTGAATAGGTTTGATAGAAAGAAATCGATAATTTATAATAAATTAGTAGTCATCAATCTTTCTGTACTTAAAAATAACCTACCATATCATGTGAATGTACCAACAGTTTCTCAGTCCATTCTTTTGCTGAGGGACAGTTGGGCTGTGGAGTGAGAAATTGTGGTCCATTCACACAATGGAATACTATTCACTACTTAGAAGCAATGATTTTGAAAATTATTATATAACATGGGAAAGGCTAGAGAACATCATGCTGAGTGAACTAACTCAGGCTCATAAGGACAAATACCGCAAAACATCATCATTGTAAAAATAGAAGGATGACTAGAAAGATGTGAATAAAAGTCCAAAGGGGGAAATGGAGCCACAGAGATAGAGAGTGGAAAGTGGGGTGAAAATACGTGGGCACAGAGTGTGGTGGGCAGAAGGAGCGGGTGAGGGAACTGGGTTGAAATTAGTGGGGATCTGAATAGAAGGGGCTCTAGTGGGCATAGATCAATGGTTATTAATTTTATAAAACAGTGTATTGGAAGGATACTATGAAACACAATGTGAATAAAAGAACGTGTTTAACACAATGTACATGAATGAAACGCAATGTTTCAGAAGAGTTTTGTATGCAAATTAATATAAAAGAAAAAAGATTCCATCTTCATAGAGCTATGGTAATTAATGACATAAAATATAACATATGTTGTTGTGGTTGTTATTTGTCATTGATTCACGTGCCGTTGTGTTGACAACGGCTCTGAATCCTCCTCTATCCTGAGCCAACCTTATCGTCCCTGACACACCTACCCCATTATCCTTGTCACTGAGTCAGACCATCTCATCCAGGGTCTTCCTCTCCTACATTGTCCCTCCACCCTACCAAACATAATGCCCCTCTCTGAAGACTGGTTCCTCCTTGTAAAATGCCCAGAATATGTTAGACGAAGCTTCAGAATCCTTCCCTCCAAGGAGCAGCCTGGTTTCACCTTCTCTAGGATGAACCTGCTTGTTCTCCTAGCAGTCTATGATATATTCAATACTCTTCTCCAGCACCACAGCTCAAAGGCATCTACTTCTATCATCTCAAGTCATTGTCTGGCTTTGTGATGCATAGTAAAGATCATGTAATTTGTAATTGCAAAGATCATGGCCTGGATCAGGTGCACCTTAATCTCCAGACTGACATCATTGCTCTTCAGTACTCTGAAGAGGTTCCTGACAGCAGACTTTCCCATTGCAATTCGTCTTTTGATATCCTAGTCACTGGTACCAAGATTGTTGATTGTGGAATCAAGTAAACTGAAGTTGTTAACAATCTCAGTCTCATCTCTATCTGTCGTGATGCTGCCAATTGGCCCAGTGGTGAGAATCTTTGTTTTCTTGATGTTGAGCTTCAGTCCATATCGAAGGCTGCAGTCCTTGACCTGCAGCAAGCATTTTGTCATTGTATAAAACACAATGTACATAAACGACTATATGCACGCCAAAAAAATTCTTTTTAAAAATAATCCATCTAAATACATGAAGTACAAAATATTAGGAATATAATTTACAAAAGGAGAAATTGACAAAAAGACAGTTGTTGTGGGAGAGTATAGCTTAACTCTCTAAATATCAAATATATCAAGTGACTAAAAAAGCAAAGATATGAGTAATTTGAATGTGTTAAACCAAACCATACCCACACATGGCCACCCTATGGAGAGAGTGGACCTGTACCAAGCCTGTACATTTCACTGAATGGATCACACAGCCTTATCTTTCTCCCCTGGTATGACTCGTAGGTTTAAACCAGCAATCTTTTGGGTAGCAACACATACCCTATTGCACCAAAGGCTGTTTAATTGACTGCTATTTATGTATATATACATATATGTCCCTGTGTTTATAACTGTATGTATTTAACAGTACTCTAAGAAAAGGATTATGCAATTCTCTTTATTGACTTCTAGGACACTTAAACAGTTTGATCACATCCCAAGTATTAACCAGTCCACTCACAGAAAAAAGAAAGCTGGATTAAAATGGTACAAACCACAGTGAATTTGTTAAAAGTGTTTCCACAGTTTATATTGAAATACTCCAGCCACTTGAAAGAATTTTAAAATTCACTTTCCTCAATAACTCCTCGATCAAAGGAAAAAGAAAAATTACATTTGCATATGAGAATAACAATAATAAAAAGGCTCCAGGTTAATACATATTGAATGAGCCCAAAACTAATCTCAAAGAAAACTCATGAATCACAAATGCTCTCAGCATTAAACACAATAAATGAAAACAAATGCGCCCACATTATTGACTAATGAATTAGAAAGGGAAACCCTAAATGATTATGAGGGGAGGGAAGAGCGACTCAAGCAGGAAGTAGTAAAGTATAAAGAAAAACTTGAAGAAATGAGAAAAATAAAATTAAAAATCAAATAATAGGCCTGAAAAATAAAGTGGTTAAAGGAAATACAGAAAATGAAAAAGGAAAAATGTATATAACTAAACTTTTTTGAGTGTATGTGTGTTTTAAACTATATGTAAATTTTTACGCTCCCATTTCAAAAGGCTGGAGTAAATGAATAATTCTAGAAAAGCATAATTCATCAAAACAGACTTTTTTTAAAAAAATAAGGAAATGTGATTAGGTAAATAGTACAGGGGGGGAAAAGCCCACATGAAAACCTTCAATAATAGTACCAGGCCAGAGAGTTGCACAGAAAAAGCAATCCCAGATTTTCAAAAGAGAGAAGGAGACTATGCTGCTACATCAGATGTGTAAAGTATTTTGGTTTAAGAATCTAGAATAAACCTTATTTTGGAAGAAAATATCATGACCAAAAGTAATTTCCCAAACAAACATAAATGAATTTCCCTTTTCCTTTTCCTTTCCACATGTGGAAAAATGTTAAACTCAAAAGGGCTCTTCTATTTTGCTAATATGATTAAGTTTTCCTCAAGATTCTACCACACCATCTAATTAAAGGATAAAATTCACATTTGACAGACAATTAAAATGCATTTAATAAAATTCATTGAGTATAGAAAAATATTGTTATTGATTGATTGTCTTTGAGTCAAGTCCGACTCATAGCAACCCTATGAACAAAAGGCCTGAAGCCCCTCTACAACTATCAACATTTATCAAAGTTCATAGAGTTTCCGGAGGCATGTTGTTTAGGAAGTGGATGCCACTCCTGCTTCCAAAACTGTCATGGTATGTTACTGTTCTTATCTGCCAATGAGTCACCTGCGATGTATAGCGACCCTGTGTACAGCAGCTCTGAACCTTTCCCTCTCCTGAGCCAGTCTCACTAACTCTGACACACCAATCCCCATCGCCCCAGTCACTGTATCAGTCCATCTCATCAGGGGTCTCCCTCTCCTGGGCTGTCCATCCACCCTTCCAAACATTATGACCTTTTCCAAGGACCATTCTCTCCTGGTCACATGCCCAAAGTAAGTGAGGCAGAGCTTCAAAATTCTAGCTTCCATGGAGAAACTTGGTTTCACCCTAAGACAGACCTATTTGTTTTCTTGACAGTCCATGCTATGTTCAATACTCTTCTCCAGCATCACAACTCGAAGGCAAATATTCTTCTTCTGTCATCCTTAGTCATTGTCCAACTCTCTGAAGCATAAAAAGTAATTGAGAAAACCATGACCTGGATTAGATGCACCTTTGTTTCTAGACTCATCGTTGCTCTTCAGTACTCTGGAAAGGTCCATGACAGCAGATTTTCCCAATGGAATGAATTTTTTATTTCCTGACTGCTTGTGCCGAGAGTGTTGTGGACCTGAGCAAGCTGTAATTACTAACAACCTCAATCTCTTTTCCATCTATTATGATGCTGCCAATTGGCCCAGTGGTGAGAATTTTTGTCTTTTTGATATTAAGCTTGAATTCATATTGCAGACTACAGTCGTCTGCATCAAGTGCTTCATGTCTTTGGTTTCAGCAAGCAAGGTTGTGTCATCTGCATCTCATAGGTTGTTATTGAGTCTTCCTCCAATCTCGATGCCACACTCTTCCTCATAAAGCCCTGCTTCGCAAATGATCTGTTCTGCACACAGATTGAAAAGGTACAGGGACAGGATGCATCCTTGATGCACTCCTTCCCTGATTTTGCACCATGCAGTGTTTCCTTGCTCTATTCTGAGGCCTGCTTCTTGGTCCAAGTATTGGTGTCATATAAACATGATCAGCTGTTCTGAGATTCCCATTTTCTCAAGGTTAGCCACAATTTATTGTGATTGACACAGTCAAATGCCTTTGCATAGTCAATGAAACACAGATAGACATTCTTCTGGTACTCTTTGCTTTTGGCCAAGATCCATCTTCACGTTAAAAACTAGCATAGTTCAGGGAGCTCTGGTGGTCTAGTGGCAAGAAGCTGCACTGCAATCCCAGAGGTACGTGGTTCGAATCCACCAGATGCTTTGCTAGTGAAGGAGGGTCAATCTCCTCTTGTACCAGTCAGATCTGATTTGACGGTACACACACACACACACAATAATGAAATAAATTTTAAAAACAAAAACAAACCCCCAAAAACCCCTAGCATAGTTCATAGACAGAGTGTTAAAAACATCATAGAATAGACTGCTTTCCAAGCTCCATCCTGGACCCCTAAAGTCTAGAAATTAGTTCACAGTCTGCAGTTTAACAACCACAAAATACAACACAAATAATTCTTACATATATCAAGGTTTGAGAATCATTTTTAATTTAAAATAGTTTTTATGGCATGACTAACACTGAAAAACTAATAGCCTTTTCTATTAAAATCAGAGAAGAATATGAAGATTTCTTCTCCCAGCCCAATTAATAATCTCCACTATGTAGAGTGTGGTTCTGGAAATGAAAACAAAATAAGAAATAATATAAAGAATTTAAAATAAGATAGACTATTATAATTCCCTGACTATGTTTTCAAAGCTAAAAATCCTTCAAAAATGAATAAGAAAGTCAAGTTGTTCAAGTAAACATTTAGTGTATAAACATGAATGATATTCTTATGTACTAGTAATAATAGACTAGAAAAAACAATGGAGAGAAAGAATTCAAATTATAATAAAAATATACGTGTAGAAATAAACTTATCAAAAATTGTTTAAGGCCTTTATAAAGAAGACTTTAAAACTTTACAAAGATGCATAAAAATGCATGTGGGTAATGGAAAGAAATAACATTTGCTTAGACAGAAAGACTTAATAGTATAAAGGTATAAACTGGAGATGATTTAAAATTCAGCTATCAAAATTTTTAACTCACACACCATTTCCTAAAGAATAATCTGTTAAAGAAAAACCAAACCTACCTAAGACTGGTTAAAAAAGTGTTATAAAGCAAATATGGATGCAAAAGTCTAGCTAAGAAAATGATGAAAATTAAGGACAGGGGGTTTATGAAACCTGATAACAATGTCTATCACGAAGCTACAGGAATTAAAATGATTTATCACTGGTGCAAAAGGAGTTTGAAAAGACTGATACCTATGGCTGTTTACACGAGAGAAGGAGGACTTGTATATGTTCTGTTCTGTTCTGTGGCCTCTTCACCTCTGTAGTACCAAGCATTGGAAAGGCTTAAAGGCTCCGTGTAAGAAGCTCTCCTGTTCTATTCTACACTAAAATCATAGGTAACCTCTCTTTTGTTTTGTGGCATTGAATACCTGCATTGAACATCTGCATGGTGCTTTTGAACCATATATTATTATTAGCGCCGATCTTTCCCAGACTCCAAATTTCCATGCCCATTTGCCTACTCAACATCCCCTTTGGATGTCTGCCCAGGATCCAAACCTTCACTCATTCAAAACTTTACTCTTCATGTTCCCACCAGGGAGCGCTGGTGGTCTAGTGCTAAGAAGTTTCACTGGCAACCCAGAGACATATGGTTCAAATCCCCCAGCTGCTCAGTGAGAAAAAGATGAGTAATCTCCTCTAGAGCAATGTATTTTCTCGAGGGCCAGCGATGGGTCAGTTCTGACTTGATAACAACAACAACAACAATAACAAATATATTCCTACCGGGGAGCTCTGGTGGCCTAGTGGCAAGAAGCTGTACTGCAATCCCAAAGGTACAGGGTTTGAATCCCCCAGATGCTCTGCCGGAGAAGGAGGGACAATTTCCTCCTGTACCAGTCAGGTTTGACTTGACGGTACACGCACAAAAAATAACAAAATTTAAAAAAATATTCCTACCAAACTGGTCTTTTCCAGAGACTGATCTCTTGTCTTAAAGACAGGCATATTTATCCTTCCAAAAAGCCCTAGACCTTTGTTGTTCCCGGGTGTAGTTACGATTTTTTTAATTATAAAATTTTTATTTTATACTGGTTTACTTACAAAGTTCGTATATACTGCTTTTCACACCAGATCTTTCCCCTTTCTCTTACTCACCACTCCCTCTACCTACTAAATTGTGTGATCCTATGATTAACAGCCCCTTTTCTCACTCGTTTGTTCCCCATCTTTGACCTTTAGAATCCTCTCTTTCTTTAAAATTTCCTATCTTATTCATTAAAAATCCTGTCCAAGGATTTTCAAAATGTATCTTGAATATCAGGTGACTTGATGATACGGAGTTATGCTGCCAATCCTAAGGTTTGTTGTTCGAATCCACCAGCCACTACGTAGGAGTAAGATAGACAATCTGATCCCCTGTGACTTAGCACCCTGAGGACCTGCTGTAGGGGCCGCTGTGAGTTGATTCCAATTCAATGGTACATAATGAATGACCCTTGAATACAAATGAGCCATAGCGGGGAAGTGCTTGATGTATAGGGCTGCCAATCAAAAGGTCAAAAGCTTGAATTTACAACTTTTCCATGAGATAAAGAGAAGTGGTGAGTCTCGGCATTGAAGTCTATGGGGGAGAGAATAGTCTAAAAATATTATATTTTAGGACATTATGTTTATCGTAGGAGTACACAATGAGGGTTGCAGAGTGGATTATATTTGGGG
>NW_006399777.1:15494686-15496766 GCF_000299155.1 Elephantulus edwardii | reverse complement strand
GGTGGTCCACATAAAATGCAATCAATTTGTTGGAAGTGAGTTTCACTTGAATACAGTCGTTTTTCAGGACTTCATTTGGTGTCCCCTTCCCTGCACAAGCCTCTTCCCAGGTCTTGTGCTTCCTCTCTTATCTGTGCTAGTCAATTTTTACGTAGGGCATCCAGCATTATCCCTGTTAACCAAATAACTAATACGTTCTTCTTCTTGCTAGAACCTAGTAGCTAATAATCATAGAATAAATATCTTAAACCTTGACCTGCTTCTAGTGATGCATCGGTAAATGTTCAAGGACCAGCTCTCAGAAACAAACAAGCCAAGCTCTCCAAAGCAAACCAGCTAAGTGTGCAATAAATAGACGGCGCACAAGGATTATATCCTTAACTGATGTAATGGGTATGCAACACACAGTTTTCAAAGAGTAACAAACTGCACAGTAAATTCCTTATATCCAAATAGTTTTCATAGAATGTTTTTATTGCTTTTTGCCAAACTCTTTTATTTTGGAACAACTTATGATCTCAATTGATGACTGAGTGTGGTTCTGAAGTGAATGTTGAGTGATACCTTTATATGTTACTAAAAAAAAAAGAAAAATCAACTTAAAATGAGGCTGGATCTTCACTTGCTCATCAGTGATGTGAGAAACAGTTTGGCTCAACTGCATGTGTTTTTAAATAGAGAAGGAATCTTTTCCTCCAAGTTTTCTGCTATTCGCAATGCAGTGGCTCCAGGGACAATACACTGTTCAGTTTAATCTGCATTATTAACATTTTCTCCAGCACTTCATGTTTAGGCAATCAGCAAAATCTTAAGTGAAGCCCCGATTTGCGGAAATTGGTTATTTGTGTGGATTGATACGACCAAGATGGCCAATTCAAAAAATATCCACATGATTTTGCTAAATGCAGAACAGAAGAAAAGTGCACTGGATCGCTATTGTATCTTGTTTCCACAAAACAGGCACAAGAGAAAGAAACAGTAATGACAATACAGAGGACTGTTCTTGTTGAGTACGGTAGAGGCAAAACCAACCCGTAGCTGACCCTCCAGTGGGTTCTCAGAGGCAGGTAATCCCACAGGAGGAGATTGTCCCTCCTTCTCCTGGGGAGCAGCTGATGGATTTGAACCACAAAGCTTTGGGATCCCAGTGTAGCTTCTTGCCACTAGGCCACCAGAGTTTGTCAAATGTTAAAAAAAAATAAATAAAAAAGGAATTTGCTATTGTTAGAAGCCATTCAAGTTGACAGCCACTCACAGTACCCTTCAACAAACAGACCTGAACCTTTCCCTGTCAGGCACTATCTTTATCACTATATCTAATAGACTTGAACCTGTTGTTACAGTCACTGTATTAATCTATCTAGCTGAGGGCCTTGCTTTCTTTATTTAACAATCTATGCCCCACCCCCAAGGACTGGCTTCCCCAGATGACAGGCACAAAGCATGAGATTAAATGTCACTGTCCTTGCCTCTAAGGGGCACTCTGGTCGCACTTCCTCCAACATAGACATGTTTGTTCTTTCGGCAGTCTAGGAGATAGTCACTACTCTTTTTTAACACCAAAATTCAAAGGCTTCAATTTGTCTATCTCGCTTATTTATGATCCATTGTTTAGAGGCAATTTTAAAGACGGTGGCCTGGATCAGGCACAGTTGGTCTTTAGCACTTTAGAGAGGTCCTTGATGGGATATTTTCCCCATTCCACACTTTTCATTTCTTGACTGCTGTTACTCGGGGTGTTGTTTGTGGACTCAAGGAAAATCAAATAGTTGACACCCCCAATCTATCATGATATTGCCTGTTCTCCTGTGGGGAGGATTTGGGTTTTCTTGATGCTGAGATATAATCCATATTGAAGACTGTGGTCTCTGATCTTGTGCAGCAAGTACTTCAAGTCCTCTTCACTTTCAGTAAACAAGACGTGTCATCTACACAACATAGGTGGGTGATGACCCTTCTTTCAGTCCTGATAACTCATTCTTCTTCATCTTGTTCAGCTTCTCAAATTATTTGTTCAACATACTGATTAAGTAAGTGTAGAGAAAGGATCCAGCTCTGACACAGCGTTCCTGATTTTAAA
>NW_006399777.1:15482948-15493576 GCF_000299155.1 Elephantulus edwardii | reverse complement strand
AACATTTCGTTATAATACTTTCCTTTGTATTCCTGAGCGGTCTCTTGAAAATTATTCTTCAGCTCTTTTACTTCAGTGTCTTCCCCCCTTTCTTTTGGCCTCTCTATATTGTAATGCAATTTTCAGAGTCTCCTCTGCCATCTGTTTTGGTCTATTATTTTTTTTATCCCTTGTCTTTGTAATGATCTTTTACTTCCTTCATAGATGACGCCCTTGATGTTATCCTACAACTCATCTGGTCTTCAATCATTGTTATTCAATGCATCAAATTTATTCGTGAGAGAGTTTTTATATTCAGGTGGAATACACGCAAGGTAATGTTTTTGGCACTTGTGCATTTGTTTTCCTTTCTTCAAACTTCACTTTGAACTTGCACTTGAGTAATTGATTATCTGTTCTGCTGTCTTTCCTTGGCTTGTTTTACTGGCTTATATTGAGTTTTTCCATGGACTTTTTGTACAGATGTAGTAAATCTAATTCCTCTGTAATTCATTAGGTAACTACTATGTCACTATATATGGTTTTTCAAAGGTATTTGCAATGAATAAGTCATCACCCAAAATTCAATCATTTGATCTCTTATTTCCCAACTACCAGTCTGTCTTCTTTGTTTCCATCTTTTGCGTGTGAGTATATTCTTTTTAATGTAGCTTGATTGCTTGTTCAAGCTATTTAAAGCAGTGAAAGTTGTTACAAATCTTCAATTTCTTCATCGTTAGCTTTATTAGTTCATGCATATATTTAATAATAGTTCTGTTAGTAGACATCCTTTCTATGCATATTGATAGTATTTACCACTCACAGAATTGTACTTCAGGAAAGATCCTGAAGTGTTCTCTACGAGTGCAATACTACTGTTGGTCAATTTTTCATTCCTGGCATAATAAGTCATATAGTTGTCTCACCCAAAGTGGTCAACACCCGTCCATCTCAGCTCACACATGTCCAGGGAGTTGATCTTTAGATATATCATTTGACTTTTGACAATTTCCAATCTTTCTAGATTCATGTCTCATATATTCTATGTTACAATTATTAATAGGTGTTTGCATTTCTTTAGAATTTTATTGAAATCGAATCTGAGCGGTTCTACTTCCATGCTTTATCTAACACTGTTTCTTTGTTATCCTTAATTACAAAAAGGAACTGTTGTTATGTATGCTTTCAGTTGGAACCAGCTCATAGCTGACCCTCCAGTGAATTTTCAGAAGCTGTGAATCACACAGGAGGAGAACACCCACCTCTCTGTTATGGAACAGCTGGTAGATTTGAATCCCTGCTTTTGACTTGACACACAACCCCTTACCCCTAAGCTACCAGAGTTCCTGACGGAGTGTTGCATTTTAAATACCAATTTCCTCTATTTTTAGTATAATATATTTAATAATACATAATGAGCAGAGGATCAAGGACTGCAGCCTTCAATATGGATTGCGGCTCAATGTCAAGAAGACAAAGATTCTCACCACTGGACCACTTGGCAGCATCAGAATGGATGGTGAAGAGATTGAGATTGTTCACAGCTTCAGTTTGCTCGGCTCCACAGTCAACAGTCTTGGCACCAGCAGCCAGGAAATTAAAAGATGTATTGTGATGGGAAAGTCTGCTGTTAGGGACCTCTCCAAAGTGCTGAAGAGCAATAGTGTCACACTGGAAACTAAGGTGCATCTGATACAGGATATGGTCTTTGAAATCACTTATTATGCATCAGAGAGTTGGACAATGACTAAGGAAAATAGAAGGAGAATTGATGCCTTTGAGCTGTGGTGCTGGAGAAGAGTATTGAGGGTACCATGGACTGTTAGGAAAACAAACAAATTCATCCTGGAGAGAGTTAAACTGGGCTACTCCTTGGAGGTAAAGATTCTGAGGCTCAGACTAACATACTTTAGACATGTTGTAAGAAGGGACAGGTCCTTGGAGAGAGACATCATGCTTGGGAGGGTGGAGGGACGGTGCAGGAGGGGAAGGCCCTCTATGAGGTGGATTGATTTGGTGACTGGGTTAATCAGGATGGGAGTCTCAGAGGCAGTGAGATTGGCACAGGACAGAGCAAAGTTTAGGGCTGTTGTACATAGGGTCGCTATGAGTTGCAAATGACTTGACAGCACATAACAACAACAACAACAATAACAACAACAACAACAACAACAACAATAACAACAACAACAACAATAACAACAACAATAATGAGCAATCTCATGTTACTCAGTTCACAACCTCCAAACCCAATGGAATAAGAACAAATACTGTATAAGACCATTATTGTAAAAACAGAAGGATAACCAGTAAGATGGGTATGGATATCCAAAACGGATAAAGGAAAGGGAAGTGGGCAGGGCAGCTGATAAGGAGGAGGAGGGGAAATCACAGGGTCCCAAAGTTTGGTGGATGGAGAGAGGAAGCAAAAAAAAAAAACCAAAACCCAAAACAATGGACATGAATGAAATGCAATATAAACCAATCATTGAATGGAGACCAATAAAACATTTCTTAAAAACTCAACTCAGTGGAGGATCAGTGATCAGTAGATTCCAATGAGGCAGCAATGGGCTTGGAAATGCCCATAAATCCATAAATAAATCGGTGTGGTTGAGTCAATCCTGATTCGTGGCAGCCTTTGATACCATAGACTGAAATATTGCCTGGTCCTGCATTGTTCTGATGACTGCTGGCACGTTCAAGTCCATTACTAAGGCTAATATACCAATCCATGTTACCGAGGGACTCTGTTGCCCTCGTTGACCTTAAACTTTACAAGACTTGGCATCCTTCTCCAATGATTGGTCCCCCTTGATTTTCTCTCTCCAAAGCAAGTGAGTTGGACACTGTTCCGTTGTGGCTACACGATCTTTATAGTGGCTCATTTTCAGAAGCCAATCTCCAGGCCTTTCATCCTAGCCTGCTTTCATCTGTAAGCGCTGCTGAAGCCTGTTTGCCATGAGTGACCCTGTGGTATTCAAAGAATCAATGGCAGGGCTTCCAGCTTCACAGCGACCCGAAGCAGCCACAGTAGAGCAAGTGACAGATGGCCGTGGGTATCTAAGTTTATAATTGAATTTTTAATAATGGCTCTGATTAACCATGGACTTACAAGATTCCTCAAAATCTGTCACTTGACTCCTATGGGCGGGCTCACACAGCCTCCGATGCTCTGCTGTCTGGTTACCACTTGATGCTCATCGCGCCTCTCTCTCCCTCTTCGTTCTGCCCCAGCCACGCTGGGCGCCTGGCCAACCTTCAACAAGCCTCACACTCTGTCGCCTCAGGGATTTTACATTCACTGTTCCCTCTGCCCAAAACACTCCTCCAGATGGTCCCACAGCTCACCCAAGTCTCACTCAATTCTGCTCATGGGGGCATCCATCCTTGGCCATCCCACTAAAGTGGCATCTCAGTACTCTCTAATCTCTTGAATAATTTTGTTCCCTCCCCTCTTTTGTTGGTGCTATTACCTGATATTTTAAATAGTTCTTTATTGTGAATTCTTGACCACTGAGTAGAAATTAAGCTCGAGAAAACAGTCAGTTGTATGTTTCATCACCACCAAATCCCTGACAGCGGAGTGCATCCTGGGGCTTGTTCCAATGGCCTGGGAGCACCCGGGAAGCAGATGGTGTGAGGAGGCTTTGCCTTGTCGATGCCACGGGGGACGTCTAGCGTCTCTATCCCAGCTTCCTGCCTGTCTTCCAAAGAAGAGCTTGCCAGAAGGCAAGCGAGTGCTCCTGTGTTCCTAAAAAGTTGTCACTGGCCATGAATGCCTCTGGGTCAGAATGGAAGCTGAAAAGACACAAAGTCCTTCCTCTAGAATGAAGAGGGAGAGAAAGAGAGACATTCTTCCTCTAGGAATGCAGACATCTTGCTGTTTGTGGCAGCAGCTGCAGTATCCACCGCAGCCGAAAAGGTTTGCAAGTAGAACTGAAACACTGGATATGGAGACCATGAGGACACAGAACCTTCAACAGTGTAGAGGAGCCGACATACACAATTACTTAGCTGGTGTAAGAACCCAGGAAGGTAACTTCAGCAACATCAGTGGGACCCCACACAGCTGAGAAGTTCCCATCTCCCCTTGTTACCCTTCCTTTGCTCCGTCATTACTCAGCAGGTATTGGACAGAGTTCCCCAACTCTCCAATCTCCCTACCCTCATACCCTCCTTTCTCCCCACCCCCCACCTTGCCAAGACACAGCCCTACCTCAGCCCACACCGACACCATTCTGCTTCTGAAACCTGAAGTTCTCAGAGCATTAACCCCAGAGTCTGCTGGCTACACTCCTGCTGGCCTGTAATCAGCTCTGTATTAGAAGGGTATCTCTTCTGACTGCTATATACACATACCCCAGACCTGTAAGGATGCCGTTGTTAGCCACGCAGAGTAGCCTCAGCTCATCTGAGCCCATGAGACACTCTGCCTCAGGCTGGGTGTCCCACCTACTGACACATACTCAGGACACATTTCCTGTGCATATTTGTTTTGGGATATTTGTATGTTTGGTGGGTTGATGATTTGCCCTTAGGGGTACTGCACTTGTCTGTCAGTCTGCAGTGTTGAGGGGATGGGGAGGAGGTGGCACTTTGCCTGTTGCTTCTTATTTTATAGTTTGTATATGGGTGTGTTTGCTTGTTTAGAGTTTGCTCTTATAACTAACATTTGTCTGTGAGTTTGCTTGTACTAAGGTGATTTGTGGGCTGCTGTGAAACTGGAAGGTAGGTCACCAGAATTTCAAACCAGTAAGGTCATCCATGGCGGAGCTGACAAATACTGACTTGTGTTGTTGTTGTTTGTGTACCATTCAGTCAGAACCAACCCATAGCTGACTCTCCAGTGGGTTTTCAGAGCCAGTTAATCCCACAGGAGGAGACTGTCCATCCGTCTCCTGCGGAGCAGCTGGTGGATTCAAACAGCATGACTTTGGGATTGCAGTGTAGCTTCTTAACCACTAGGCCTCCAAAGCTCCCTCCAACAGACTAAGAAGAAGCAGAACTAGCCATCCACTTCTGAAATAGCAACCCTTTGAAACCCTGGCAATAACAGAGGAAGACTCGTAGATAAAATACTGGATGTAGAAACGCATATGTTAGAGGTATATTAACTTTGTAAGCAAACCAAAATAAAAGAAAACTTTAAAAAATAGAAATAGTTGCGGACATACATTAATTATTGGACATGTATGAAGTGTCAATCGAGGAAAATTGGAAATTGTAAAAAATGAAGCAGAACGCATAAAGATAAACGTCCAAGGCATTAGCAGACTGCTGTTGGTCACTCTGGGTCAAGCAACCATATTATTTCTTATTCTAGGAATGAGAAGTCAAAGAAGAATAGTGTTGCATAAGGAAAATAATTCATTAAAAAAAAAGGAAATTAAAGAAAGAGAACAGTTCAAGATCTATCCTGATGGACCATGCTGTGAATTATAGAATACTATCCATACACACACGGAAGATCTATTAATATAATTATGACTCAAATATATTCATCAACTACTGAAACTAATTGGAAGCAGGAGTGACATCCACTTCTAAGTAATATGTCTCTGGAAACTTTATGAACTTTGATAAGAGGAGCTTCAAGCCTCTCTCATTATGAGTCGTGTCTTGCTTGACTCGAAGGCAATCAGCAACAACAACAACTAAAACTAAAGAAGTTGAGGACCTAGGCCACCTTTTGCAGTCCAAAATAGCTTGAATATGCAGTCAAGGTGCAATTTGAGAGGGCAAAAGGAAGTTTTATAACAAAATGTGCAAAGAGCTCAAGTTAGAAAATCAAAAGCAAGGAACATGCTTGGCATTTCTTAAGTTAAAAGAATGGGGAAAAACAAATTGCAGCCCCAAGTTGCAATACTGAAGGATTTTATGGGAAAAATCTTGAATGATGCAGGAATCATCGAAAAAAGATGGGAAAAAATACACAGAGCCACTGTATCAAGAATAACTGGTTGGCGGGTTTATGTCAACTGTTTATACTGTCATTATGAGCTGTACTCAACTTGACTATACCTAACAGAAACAACATTCAGTCTGTAAGCAGAGTAAATAATTAGAAATGCTGGATTATATGAAGAACGTGGCATCACAATTGAAGGAATACTCAAAACCGTCTGCATTGTGCAGATAAACCGACTTTACTTGCAGAACGTGCAAATGATTTGAAACATTTGCTGCAGAAGACCAAAGGCTATGTTCTTCAATACATATTACATCTCCGCATTAAGAAAACAAAAATCCTTATCACTGGGCCAAAGGCAACGTCATGATAGAGGAAGAAAATGCTTGTGTTTTTAATAGTTTCATTTTACTTGGCTTTATAATCAACACCCAGGGTAACAACAGTCAAGATGTTGTTGTACATACATCTCCAAAGCACTTAAGAGCAATCACATCAAGTTCAATGTGCACCTGATCAAAGTCGTCTTTTCTCAATTACTTTCTATTCATTTGAAAGTTGCACAATGAATAAGGATGACAGAGGAAGAATCAATGCCTTTGAACTGTGGTCTTGGAAAAGAACAATGAATATCCCATGGACTGCCAAAAGAACAAGCAACTATGTCTTGAAGAATGTTCTACCAGAATCTTCCTTACAGGCAAACATGGTGACAGTTCATTTTACACATTTGGGCATGTTGTCAGAATGGGTCAGTCCTTGGCAAAAAGACATCATGTTGGGAAAGACAGAGGGTGAGAGAAAGAGTGGAAGACCTTCACTAAGTTGGACTGATAGAATGATCGTAACCGTGGGCTGGAGGGTGTCAGTGATGGTGAGGCTGGTAGAGGGTGAGGCATGGCTCAGATCTGTTGTTCAAAGGGCCACAATGAGTCATAGTCCACTTGATGACAGTGAACTACAACAACAACAACATATCCCTGTCCTCTAGATCAGGACTCAGAATTCAATAAGTTCTGCACATTATTGATTAAGTGGCTTTAGGAATAAACACAGTGCTGTCAAAATGAAATTGTGGAAGTTTAAAGCTCTAGACATAAAACCAAAAAGAGAATGTTTTTGAGTGGTTTCTAACTGCTATCGCAATCCTTTATCAGATTTCTGAGACTGTAAGTTTTTAGCAGGAGGAAATGATCGCCTCCTTCTTTTGTAGAGTGGCTGGTGGGTTTGAACTATTGTCCTTTTGGTCAGAAGCACAACATGAAATTTGCTGTCACGTAGTTCCTTATTCATCTCTCTCTCTCTCTCTCTCTCTCTCTATCTCTATCTCTATCTCTATCTTTATCTATCTATCCTGCTCAGTTATTACCATTGTACCAAAACTGATTCATACCCTGCCCTTCAGTAGATGTGTGTTTGTTGTTGTTGTTGTTGAGTGCTGTCGAGTCATAGGTGACTCATAGCAACACTATAAATGAAAGTCCTCAACACTTGCCTGACTTTCATCCTTTATCCAAGTTCATAGGGTTTCTGGAGGCAAACTATTTATGGAAGTGGATGCCAATCCTGCTTCCAAGCTTGTTTTAATCGGGGAGCCCCAGCAAACACTGTCCATCATGGGTCACCATTCTCACATTTGACACATCAGTACCACAGCAGTAGATGTTTAGAGGTTGTAAATTGCAGGCAACATTGCCCATCTTTCTCTTGCAGAAATGCTGGTGCTTTCCAGCTGCCAGAGAAGTATGGCCTTTGAGATAGGAGCACGGTTCCCAGGAACCCTACCACTGGAACTCCCTGAATAGACAAAAGGATCATGCAACTCAAATGACAGCTCAAAGAAGACTGTAAGAACAGCAAAAGAAAGGCATAACACAAAAGAAGGGATAAAAACTTTCATTTGGAAAATGTTCAGCTTTTTTGGTTATCAAAGAAATGCAAATTGAAGCCATATATCTCTGGGTCTTTTCTAAAAAAAATTCTACGTGTGTATAAATAAATACATATATATGTGTGTATAATGGCATATATATGTATGTATAAATATGTTGTTGTTGATTGCCTTTGAGCTGAGCACAGCTCAAAGTGACCCTATGAACAAAAGGCCTGAAGCCCCTCTACAACTATCAACATTTATCAAAGTTCATAGAGTTTCTGGAGGCATGTTATTTAGGAAGTGGATGCCATTCCTGCTTCCAAATGTATAAATATATGTGTGTATAAATAAATACATACTCATGTGTGCATAAATGAACACACTTATGAGTATATAAATGAATACATCTTCAAGTATGTGTGGATAAATACATATATATGTATATGAATAAATACATATATATTTGTGTATGTAAATACATATATACATTTGTGTACATAAAAACATATATACATGCACATATATACACACATACACCCAAGGAGAAACAACTGTAGGAAATTAGAGACCATTTTTGAGAAAATTTCACTGTTTTGTCAGTGATAGGACCAGATACAGTAATCTGTTTCTGCTTTAACAAAAATGAAGAAAAAGTCTACCTGGATGGGCGAAATTATCCAGCAGAATTCCAGTCTCTGTCAGTAGTTTCCAAGCTAATGGAAGTGAAATAGAGAAGTGAAGAAGTAAGTCATATGACAGTTAGGTGGGGAAATCTTGACATTTTTAATAACTTCGAATCACTTTGGAAAGTAGCTCAAAAAGGTACCCAGAGCATAACTTCCGGAAGCATACATCAGTGTGCAGTCTGAAACTGGCCCCTATGGCATTGATTATCCTTCAGCCCCGAGGTGAGGCCCGGCTCTAGGATGACAGATTCTCTCCTGCTGACCAGCATAGTATTTCTTTCAGTGGACACACAAGATGGAACCACCAGAAGAGACTCACTCATTAATTTGAGAGAATCTTATTCATGTTAAACAGGCAGCAAGTTCAGATCTCTCTGTTGACACTGATGCTTGGACTTGAGCTATTAATATGTGTAGAGAGAACTGTACACAAGTTCTCATCAGTCCACGCTCTCACTGTGGCGCTGCAGTGGAGAGTAGCATGCATGCCACAACCTTCATGCTGTATGCCCTCCACCACGATGCCTTTGCCTCCTCCTTCAGATCCTACACCAATGTCAGACAATAGTTCTCTGTAGGTGACCGTGCCAAGTTCTACCAAGGACTTCTCCAGGGATTTTTTCCAACTGATGTTCCCTCTTGCCTCTAATCTATGTGATAATGGTATGCTATCCCAGATGAGGGACAGGTGTTCTTTGGGGAATAAGACCATTGTTTTGCTCCACCCATATGTTCCCTGTCTATCTTCCTACATGCAGCCATGTGTGGAAGGCAGGGAGACAGTCAATACTGAGAGAAATCACATTCTAGGGACACAAAAGCCTACAGAGTTTCAAAGGAAGACCCAGTTGGAAGATGTGTCTGCCTACACGTAAGCTATAAAATTGCAAAGTGTAATTTTGACATGACCAGTGAATGAATTATCCTCTACCTTCCTCTCTAAACTCTCAGACCTGCCTTTGTGAATATCCACAACAAAGTACTTGAATAGCCTTTAAGATCTTCAGAAACCAATATTCACAGACAGCATAATGAGGAGTAATGTAACCTGCATTAAAGGGAGTGGCTGAAAGGCTAAGAAGCTCTATATCTGTCCATACAAACAACTCTCGAATAAATATGGTATTGTCTGTATTAACAGAATCACTCCTTTTTTTCTCTTGATGAGATGTATGAAATCAGCCATACACTGTGCATTTGACAATAAAGAATAGAAAAACAATAATTATTCTTGGACTTGAATGGGAAAGAATGGTGCCTGGACTATAGAGAAACTTCACCTGAACTGATTAAACAATAACAAAAACAGGATGTTTTCTGTAGCTGTTATTAGACATCTTCATTGAAAATTTACTATGCTACACACGGGTGCACAAATCCTGTTACACTAATTTTAGTTAGATTGTTTGTTTAAAAGATGTTGGTCTAGGACCCTGCACGTCCTAAACATAGCCTTGGTGTTTTAGATAATGTTCCCTGGAAAACAAAGTCTAAGGTGGAAATTTGAGATTAGGTGATTTAGGGTAGAGGGCTATTGGGAATCACACCAATGAGAGGGTGAGTGAAACAGAAATGGACTGAGATACAGTTGGAAAATAGGCTCTAGCCAATCCTTGGGTAGCTCTGGAGACAGAGATATGTCTTAGTTGGAGCTAAGAGGTCAGGATTGTATACCCGTGAGTCACAGACTTGCCCAGGGAAAGGAATGAAACTGAGTTAGCGAAATATCTGGAAAGGTGCCCAGCCATCAGCTTCAGCATCAACAACCCTGGCAGTCTTGGAATTGAATAGGAATAAATACTGGGCAGTGGCCCACAGCACCCACCACAAACAAATCAAACGATGATGAATATCATTGAACTGGAACCTCCCCATAGCTGACCTTCCAGCAGGTTTTCAGAGGCAGTTAGTCACACAGGAGAGATTGCCCATTTTTCTTCCACGGAGCAGCTAGTGGATTTGAACCCTCTGCCTTCAGGATTGCAGCACAACTTCTTACCACTAGACTACCAGAGCTTCCTGATAGATTCTAGAGATCACTTTAATAAACTCAACACAAGACTGTTTGAAATGACTAATAACACTGACAAACTTCTGTCAAAATTGATCAAAAGTTAAAAACATAGCAACTACTTCAAGATTAGAAATCAAGGAAACACTTCACAAATAATTTTTT
>NW_006399777.1:15442922-15482290 GCF_000299155.1 Elephantulus edwardii | reverse complement strand
CATGACCAGATTTAATTTATTTTGAGATATTTGATATGAACTTAGAAGAGTGAGCAATTACTTAACCATCCCAATATAAACCAAACCATTTAATAAAACCTAAGAAGGAATATAAGAAATACATTTAATCTGAGGAATGTATCTATTATCCTGTGTACTGTGGAAGAAATGGCCTGGGGACCTGCTTCCATTAATATTAAAGGCAAGAAAAGACTGTGGAACAGTTCTTTCTCCTCTGTCGTACATAGAAGCACCACAAGCAAGAACTGACACGTCATCAGCTCACAGTAACAACAATCTATGGTAACAGCCTACTCACTGCTAAACCTGGTCAATAGTTGGTCCCGGCCAGTAATACATACCTATGTTACTGACAAAACTAATTCAGTTGTATAGAAGAACATTATGGGACAAGGCTTTCAAATATGTTTTTCTTTACCTGCTTCCTAGGAATTATAGCTCTGTTTTGATCCCGGTGACATCTGAAACCATACCTGGCCTGAGCCAATGTCTCTTTTTGATGACTCTTGGCAGCAAAGGACATGTGGAGTTCTCAGTGTTCACTGATCAGTAGAGAAACCTGTTTCTTCTTGTCTGCTCTGATGCTTACCAGTAGGAGCCTGGCTCCTCTTACCCAACAAGAATGTGACATCGGTACTAACAATCTTCACTTTGTGCAAGGCTGCTGTTCGGGACCTCTGCAAAATACCAAAGAGTAATGATGCCACTCTGAAGACTAAGGTGTGCCTGATTCAGGCCATGGTCTTTTCAACCACATGCTTTGCATCTGAGACCTAGGCAGTAAATAAGGAAGACAGAAGAAGAATTGACACTGTTTGTTGAATTGCAGTGTTGGAAAAGAGTACTGAATATTCCATGGGCTGCCAAAAAAAAGCAAACAGGTATGTCTTGGTAAAGGTGTAGCCAGAGGGACATGCTTGGAGGCAAAGATGGCAAAGTTCCATCTCTCATATTTTGGACATGTTGCTAGGAAAGGTTATTTCTTGGAAAAAAGATACTGTGCTTGGAAAAGTGGAGGGTCAGCAGAAGAAAGGAAGACCCCTAATGAGATGGCTTGACATATTGACTGCAGCAATGGGCTCAAGTATATCTGTGGTGATGAGGACGGCTCAGGATAGGATAGGATTCAGATCTATTGTTCATAGAGTCACTATGAACAGGGTCACTATGAATTATACTAGATTTGATATCATCTTATAACAGGATCCCTGTCAGTAAGACTCATACTGAGTTCCAGGAGCATTACGCTGTATTCAGTGTGTATTTTGACTGCCTACATTCAATGACTACTTGAACCATGAATCCATCCATATATCCACCATTATCATCAATGATATCCATCTTCTTGAGATTGGAGGAAAACTTTGGCCCACACCAAGAGCAAGACACAAATGTTGCACAGATAGGAATAAAATATCACCTTGAGGACTACGGCCTCTGGGAACAGATCAAAGCTCTTGTTGGTAATGAGATAGAATGAATGCTTTTCTTTCCAAGAAAGAATAAGGAAGAGCTGGCTACTTTAGAGGAGGTCTGAGTTTTGCAATGAAAACTTTTTAGAGATGGAAATGAGTGCACACAATGTGTGTTACTTTGTCAGCAAAGGACATTTTGTGTGTCTTTCTGACTCTGGGTAGGTAGTTCAAATCCACCAGCTGCTCCACAGGAGAAAGATGCTCACTTTTCTCCCATGTGAATTACTTAGACCCGCTGGAGGGTCACTTGAGCCAGTTCTGAGTCAACAGCATACATCAATAACAACAACAACAACATTTTGTAGATATTGACAAACTGGTTGTTACTATTTCCACAAAAAGACAAAGAAACTAGGGTGGCCAAAAATAAGTTCGAAAAAGAGGAACAAAATTAGAGAACCCTCAAGACTTGATTTGAAGAATCACCAAGTACAGCAATGAAGATAGTGTGGCATTAGTAAATGAACAAAAGGAGAGAACAAAACATAGAACCTCAAGATCAACACATGTGAATGTGGCTGACTGTTCTGACGAAAGTGCAAAAGAGATTCAATGGAGGGAAAAAATTTTTTTTTCAATAAGTGGTACTGTAACAGCTAGATATCAACATACAATAAAATTATCCTTAACCTAACCCATACACCTTATACAAAATTGATACAGAATACATCATAGTAAATGAAAGTGTAAAATTATAAAATTTTAAGGAGAAATTTTTATGATCTGTAGTCAGAGTTGTCTTTTTTATGATTCCATTTATTTGAAATATTTACAACAGGCAAACATATAAGAAACAAAGTCTACTAGATATTAGAGGGAGGAGGGACAGGAGGAAAGGGAGTCATTGTTTGGGAAGCATTGAACTATTAAAGGTGGTGGGAAAATCTAGAAATGAATAATAATTGATAGTTTAACAGCATGGGGATCACAATTAAATGCCATTAAATTGTAAATATAAAATATCAAAATGGCAAAAAATTTATTATTTATATACTCACTATAATTAAAAAAATTGATTCATTTTAAAAAATATGTCACAATGGTTATAAGATCTAAACTGTTTCAAAACAACCAGTCTTTATATGAAAACTTAGCATTTCAAAGCCTGAGGAATAAAGTTATAACATTTTAAGGAAGGAAATCTGTATTTTTAAATGCTTATAAGAGTTAAAAGAAATGGTTCATAGTTAAGAAGATAAACATATATTATTAAATTGGTGGAACAGTGATAGATTAGAGCCAAAGATAATAAATTAAAGATAATACAAATAAGGCAAAATTGTATAAAATGGGAAAATGCGTAATAATGTTACTGTTGTTAGTTCTAGGAGTCATCAAGTCCTCAGCACTCATAGAGATCTGAACCCTGTTCTATTCTGCGCTGTCCTCAGCAACGATCTCCTCTGAGCAGCACTGATTTAGAGACAATTCTTTATCTTCTTCTGTGAATCCAGCTCCATTATATAACTCCTAAATAAATAATATGCATATCAATCAGTATGATAAAAGATGCTTATAGATAATAAAATTCTAGACTTAGTCTAAACAAAGTATGGAAGTCATAACTGTACCAATATAAAAATAATGGAACTAACTAGAAGTTGAGAACTGACAAAGTGAACTAGTGAAAAGTCTGGAAGGATAGATATTAATTCCCTCTTATTATGTTAGCCAAGAGTCAAGATACTATCTGCAGTGTCAAAACTCTTGGAAATTGGCTTTTCTACCCATTGTGCTATCCCCCGTCAGAGTCATGCTCTCCAGCTACCTTAACTGCAAGCACATGATCTTGCAAATCATCAACAGCTGTGAGTCCAATATAAGAAAGCATTTTCCACATTGTGTAAACGGTGGTGAGAGAGAGTGAAGAGACTGTGGCACTGCTGTGAAGAGACTATGGCAAGGTATGATGAGAGCAATGCTGGAAATGAAGGCACAGGTAAAGGTTTTGCTTTCTGGATGGTTAAGGAAAAGCTGGCTTATAACTAACTGCTCTGATACAAAGTTTGATGCTTGATTGAGAGGTTTATCTGTGCTGCTAACTGAACATAGGCTTTCACTTGACTGAGAAACTGTCTGAACTAGTTGAGGAATTATGTCTTGCTGTTAATCTGATTCAGGACTGCTGCACTAAAACTATTCTTGCATTGTATGATATTCTTTACCTCCTCCACCCTTAACCTATTTCCCTGATAAACCTCATAATTGTGAGCAAAGTATGTCAGTCAATTTGCAATGAACATTAGAGCCAATAATTGGTAGCTGTACATGCAGAAGTGTGTGTAGAGTGACATGTCTGAATAAGCAGCTATTTGTTACTACTATGGACATTGTTGTTGTTACTATAAAGTCAGAACAGACTCATAGCTGACCCCTCATTGGGTTTTCAGAGGCTGGTAATCAATCACAAAGGAGATTACCCATCTTTCCCCCACAGAATAGCCAGTGGCCATGAACTGCTTGCCTTGTGTTTGCTTGTCTCTGCAATCAACATTCTTGACAACAGCAGTCAGGAAATAAAAAGATAGATTGCATTGGAAAGTCTGCTCTCGGGGACCTCTCTAGATTTCTGAGGAGCAATGATGTCAATCTAGAGACTCAAGTGTGCCGGATTCAGGCTATGGTCTTCACAGTTACATGTTATACATCAGAGAGCTGAACAATGACTAAGGATGACTGAAAAAGAATTGATACCTTTGAGTTGTGGTACGGGAGAGGAATACCGAGTACAGCCAGGAGAACAAATAGATCTGCCTTGAAGGAGGTGAAATAAAATTTTTCCTTGGAAGTAAGGATTTTGAAGCTCTGTTTCATATACATTAGGCACGTGGCCAAGAGAGATCAATCCTTGGAGAAGGACATCATTCTTGGAAGAGTGGAGGTAAAGTGTTGGAGAAGAAGACCCTGGATAGATGGATTGGCTTAGGACAGGGCAGACTTAAGATCTATCGTACATAGGGTTGCTATGCGTCACAGGTGACTCAAAGGCACATAACAACAACAACATCAACAACAGTAACATGGATATTATTAATGGGAGAAGTTCACATTTATGAAGTGGGTAAAAGTCAGACTTGGTCACCCCCATCTTGTGTCTGCTACTTATACACTATCTAAATAAATAAATCAAGAAATAAAGTGTATTATTTCAATGTATTTCAATATCCAGTATAAGAACTAAAATAGAAAATGTTTCAAAAATTTACAGTAGAAAGGGGGCAGTAGAAAGGGTAGAAAGTAAATGAAATGTATCCATTTTCATAATAGGACATCAATAAATATAGTTAAAGTTGATAAATCAACAGTATTGACAAATTAAAAAATTGAGGCTACAGAACATAATTCAGAGTTATGGAAGCATAAAAAGAAGAGTGAAAAAAAAGAAAGTTTACTTTGAAATACATTAATAAGATTAGAGGTGAAGGAGAAAGATTTTTTTGCTTTTACATCTGTATTTCTTAGATTTCTATGTCTCAGAATATATATTACTAGAGTATAAAATAACTAAATAAATATTAATTAAAAGGATGGATAAGAATTCTGTCACTACAACAGCAAGGTCTCAATTGCCAACTATAAATTAGGCGTTTTAAACCCACCAACCACTCTATGAGAGAAATATATGGCAGTCAGATTTTCTAAAAATTACAATGTTGTTGTTGTTGTTGTTGTTATGTGCTGTTGAGTCACTTGCTACTCATAACGACCCTATGTACAACAGCCCTAAACTCTGCTCTGTCCTGTACCAATCGCACTGTCTCCAATACACCCATCCGATTACCCCAGTGACTGAATCAATCCACCTCTTAGAGGGCCTTCCCCTCCTGCGCTGTCCCTCCATCCTCCAAAGCATGATGTCGCTCTCCAAAGATCGGTCTCTCCTTACAACATGTCCAAACTATGTCAGACGAAGCCTCAGGATCCTTGACTCCAAGGAGCAGCCCGGTTTAACTCTCTCTAGGATGAATTTGTTTTCTTAGCAGTCCATGGTACCTTCAATACTCTTCTCCAACACCAAAGCTCAAAGCCGTAAATTCTCCTTCTATCCTCCCTAGTCATTGTCCAACTCTCTGATGCATAACAAGTGATTGCAAAGACCAAAGCCTGTATCAGATGCACCTTAGTCTCCAGAGAGACACCATTGCCCTTCAGAACTTTGGAAAGGTCCTAAGGAGCTAAGTAAACTAAGTAAACTAAAGCTGTGAACAATCTCAATCTCGTCACCATCCATCCTGATGCTGCCAATTGGTCCAGTGGTGAGAATTTTTGTCTTCTTGACATTGAGCCTCAATCCATACTGGAGGCTGCAGTCCTTGACCCTCAGCAGCAAGTGCTTCATGTCCTCCTCAGTTTCAGCAAGCAGGGTTGTGTCATCTGCATAAGGGAAACCTGAAATAGAAAGTTCTACAGTGTCATGCGGGGACCCTATGAGTAGGAATAAATGCCACAGTGGTGACTTTGTTGCTGATGTTGTTGTTGTTGTTGTGCATCATCGACAGAATTGACCCAAAGCTGAGCCTCCAGTGGGTTTTCAGAGACAGTTACTGACACAGGAGGAGACTGCGTATCCTTCTCCCATGAAGCAGCTGGTGGATTCAAACCATATACCTTTGGGACTACAGTGCAGTTTCTTACCATGGTGCTTTACTGCAAGAAAATACTTGAAGCTTTTTCCATCTTGCATGGTCAGCAAGGGAAGATGATGGTGATGAAGCATTTCTTGAAAATATGACTAATTCCAGTCATGATGAAGCATTTCTTGAAAATATGACTAATTTCAGTCATTTCAAAGTGGCTGCATATGTACATAATATTAAAGGGCATGTATGAGGTTTCCATAAGTCTTGGCCCTGGACAGCTTTCATTAGGTTTCCTTGAGTATGAACACCTTCTGCTTCATCTCATTTAACTTGGATGCCTCCTTGTCTTAGGAATCTTGGTCAATTTCAGCTCACGGTATACTATCAAGGGACAAGTGCTAACCCAGATATCATTGTACAGTCCTGAAGGGAATTTTAGCACTTCATTTTCCAAATCCAATAGAATCAAGTTGTGAGGGGAAGAGAATCCCCCAGTAGCTGTCTGAGGATCAAGCTCTAACTCATTGTCATTGGAACAAAACTGATTCAGAGCTCTCCTGCAGTGGGTTTTCAAAAGCTCTAAATTACTGTAGAGGAGATTGTCCATCTTTCTCCCAACTAGTGGTTGTGGCTTTGAACCACCTGAGAAGCACATCCTGTTTGGTAGCATTGTGACTCTGTATGTGTTATACCATCAGAAAACCCTGCCTGTCCTCTTTCTCAGCATATTACCTATATAAACTCCTCAAGGATCAGAAGACACGACTTGTGTACACAATAATGGACATGAGGAAAATGAGAACAAAAAAATATTAAAAACAATTTCCATTTCTTGGCTACAAATAATCATTGAATTAAATTTTTACAAGTATTTTGAGAAAAGTAATATATTTAGAAGATATTATAAAGATTTTTAAGGGATTTTTAAATTTCTTTTAAAATATGGAATCATCCAAATGCATCATATAGTTAAATGTTCACTCTAGTATTTCAGACATCAAACACCTTTCTGCCAATGTTGAAAGTCTAAAAGCTTAGACAAGGCAACAAGAACAACTCAATCTATTCCTAAAATGTTTGTTCAGGCGTAACTTGAATATACAAGAACGACTTCAAAGAATCAAGGAATAATATGTTTTCTGACAAATTCCAGCATTGTATGACGAAAAGAGTGTTTCCTGATAGTACAGTACAGCTGAAATTTCTGATCTAAAGGTTATGTCAACAAGTCATCAAATACAATTTACTAACTGATCCCAGGAGCAGGGCCCACAGTATCAACCCATGACAACAATATCCACACGCGTCAACCCACACGGACAGCCTACTCTCTTCTTGTGACAGAGAAACAGTAGAATGGCAACAGTCTCTGCAATTGTACGTAGCACCAAGGGAAGAGATCAACTTCATAACCCTCCCCCCCTCAATCAAGTAAAGAAGTACAACTCATTGTTTTGAGGGAAACATGCCACATTATCATCCCAACCCCTGAGAAAGCATCCCTCTGTCTGCTACCCAATCACGGTACTTTGTGTACACATCTGTGATTCCCAGATTTTTATTTATTTATTTCAAAATTGAGACTGATACCCTGTCACAGCTTGTCTGATTGCAGCTGTAACAATGTTGAAATCTTCTAAGACAGCAATGGTAAATATTTATCACTTAATGAATGTTAATATTTTAGGATGTTTATGACAACCCTCGGGATGATTGACAGCCTGGTGTGTGTGTGAGTGTGTGAGGGGGAGGTGAGGGGGGTTACTGCGGAACCAGGATTTGGATTTTGTGACACAGAGTACTAGCAATCGGGAAGAGCAGGTTGAAATGGATCCAGACCCTGAGCTAAAGCTCTGCCTCACGGAATCAAAATTCATGGAAAATGCTTTCATTCAAAATTTTTTTGGCATCTGTGTGGTATACTATGACAGCCAACAGGCAAAGACGTCTACTTATAAGATATGCAGAGTGACAGATTTCACCCCCAAGGAGAGCCGCAGTGTCTCCCATCTCACATGCCTTTCCACAGTAAGATCTTGTCATCGCCCCTCAAGAGATGGAATTCAATCTCCCTTCCCCTTGGATCTGTACTGACCAACGACACTCACCTCACCCATTGAATGAGCCACAAATAACACTGCTTCATCTCTAAGGCAAATTCAGAAAAGGCCAGAGTGCCTCTGCCCGATTATCAGGCAACAATCACTCTGCCATGTACTGAGATGTTTACTCCAACACTGCCATGCTACAGAGGTCACGGATAGGCTCTCCTTTGGACAGGCCTGCTGTTGTTATGCTTCATCAAGTCAGAACCAACGATAGCTGATTCTCAAGTAGGTTTTCAGAGGCAGGAAACCATATAGGAGGAGATTGCCCATCTTTCCCCCGATGTGAGATAGTCCCAGATGAGGCCAACTCTCAATCATGGGCCTTTGAGAAGCATCATCTATCCTCTGGGCACCAACCCGTGGTCTTAGTTCCTGACATAGAGGGAGAAGAATCTCAGCCAAGCCCGGCCTGGACTTCTGATCTATCAGCTGAGATACAGTGAAATGATTACTGCTTTAAGGCACTAAGTTGTGGGGTAGTTTAGTATGTAATAGTAGAGAAGGAGCTAAGGCGGGCTGGAGAGTAGGGAGTTTCATTGACAACTCTTAGGTGAAAAGTTCGAATTCACCAGCTGCTTCAAGGAACAAAGATGGGCAATCTCCTCCTGTGATTTACAGCTTCTGAAACCCTCCTGCAGGGTCAGCTATGCGTTAGTTCTGACTTGACAACAATGAGTGAGTTAGTAGAACATGCAAGCATAGTGTTTGTAACGGCAGCAAACTCTGAGAACCTTTCTACAACTGTCAATACGTTTTCCTTCACAAAACCTCTTAGAGAATCATTGTGGCTCAAAGAATCTGGCCATGTGGGGATAATCTACTCTCTAGGAATATGATTTACTCTTTAGGAATCTGTTTATATAAAATCTTTCTGAAAGCAGATAGCAACATCTCCTATAGGGCTGCTGGTAGGCTTGAACCATTAACCTTTTAGGTAGCAGGTGGGCACTTAACTCACTGTACCACTAGAGGTCCTGAGCCTCATCACTTAGGTACCTATTTGCATGTCATTATGTCACTGACCACTTGACGGAGATGCTCAGTGTTCAGAAGATACTAAAAGGTTAAAACTTCTCCTTACAGAGGAAGAATCAACAATTAAAATGAGATTTTATTTTAAATTGTCATGTGAATTGGTGGTTATGCCTATCTTGTTCCACATAAAGTTTCAAAACCATCTTGACTGCTTCAACAGAGCTAATGACAGCTATCAAATTTGCTTGTTGAATATTGAATTGTAATAAAATCTATTTTTTGAAGAATTTCTACACTAGTGTTCAAATAATCACTTGAGTTCACAAGCCAAAAAAAGAAAAGGGAAACCCAAAAAAACCCTCAAAATACTCTATTGCTAAAAGGCAGGGACGGGAATTGTAGGACTACAGGGAGTGGCACAAATGGTTAACTTTCTAGCTATTAACCGAAAAAGTCAGTGGTTCTAATACGCCCAGAGAAGTCTCAGAAGTCCTAGAAATATACTTCTCAAAGGTCTCATGGTCCCTGAGATCTCCACAAGTCAGAGAGTCACACCTCAGCACATGAATCCATCATGAGTTGGGATTGCTTCAATGACAACAGACAGGTTTGGCTGTGGCCCCTGGTACCGCCTAATTACTTCTCCCCATTCCCAGCAACCCTGAAGCTTTTCCCTGAGCACTCACATTCAAGTTTACCTTCAACTCTAGTCTATCCTATCCCCCAGGCCACATGCTCAAAATTTATTAGTCAAAATCTCTCCATTACTTGGGGGACAAATGTTTACTAACATTGAAGAGGTTGATTACTTTTCCATGCCTGTATGTATACACCTGTGATTACAGAGTGCTTGTCTAAGTGACGTGAAAATGGCCAGGAGGCTCAGCCAATAGAGAGAACAGGTTCCCCTTGAGTCATTCTGGCTTGTCACAGCCCTTTCCTTTCTCCTCTGAGACCATGGGTTATCAGCTGCCAATTTCCATGGTGTAAATGCTTCCCCCATGGCAAATTTCACAGGACCAGAGAGACAGCTTTGAATCATATTTTGGGAAGAGAAGCACTCAGCAAGCACTCATAGGCCAATAGGAGCCAGCTGCAGCCGCCACTGCCAACATTTCTGCTAACCATGTCCTAGTCCCAAGTCCAAGTATGTAAGATAAACTAAAGAGTCCCCACAAAGACTACTTTTTAAAGTCTGAAAGATGCCCTTCTACCTTTGACTATGCCTATTTTGATGGTGATGCTACTGGTGATGGTGATGCTACTAACTGTGGTGGTGATTGCTGTAGAGTAAACTCTGACTGACAATATTATGACCTTGGGAAGACCTGGTGGCTTAGTGTTAAGGAGTCATGTTGCCAAGCCAAAGGTACGCAGTTAGAATCCACCAGCTGCTCTGTGGGAGAAAGTTGGTCAGTTCTCCTCTCATGCTATTTCCTGCTTCTGAAAACCTGCTAGAGTGTCAGCTTTGAGTCAATTCCAACTCAACAGTACATAACAACAATAACATGATGGCATTCCCTTATGTGGGTTCCTGAGATCAAGTCTTCATTCCTTTAACTTCGTCAGTCCCTAAGTCACCACTCACCCTTGAAATTTGTTTCTAGATAGACTTGAACCATTGCTTCAATCCTGTTTCACCATTACCAGAACCTACGGGAATTTGTATCTCTACATCTGATTTAAGTTTGACCAATTGAGGGAAGAAAATGACTTCAACATATACTGATGACTTAGACACTTAGTCAAATACAGCAGTGAATCTCTTCTGCCCTAAAGATGAACGCTTTGATACAATCACACAATGTACAAAGGCACACCCAAATTTCAAATCATTTTGTAGAGATCACAAACAAGTCTGTCTGATACTATTACCTACCTTATTCCCACTATACTTAACGGTTTTTGAGCTAGTCTCCCAGAAGATACTAAAAGGTTAAAACAGAGAAAGAATCAACAATGAGATTTTTTTTAAGTTGTTATGTGAATTGGTGGGTAAGCCTATTGTTCCACATCAAGTTTTAAAATCTTGACTATTTCAAGAGAGCTAAAGACAGCTCTTTCTTTGTTGAATACTGAGTTGTAATATAATTTATTTCAGAAAAGATGATTTTAAAATGCCATGTGTTGTTGTTGTTTTTGTTCTATACCATGGAGTCAGGACTCACCAACAGCTGACCTTCCAGCAGGTTTTCAGGTTGAAAACCTGCCCATCTTTCTCCAGTGGAGCAACTGGTGGATTCGAACCACATACCTTTGCATTGGCAACACGATCCTTACCACTACATTTCCAGAACTGCCCAAAATATGGCATAGATTTTAATAAAATGCAAAGCCAATCTATTTTATAACAAATACATGATAATCTTCACTTTCAGATTAGCTCCTGTAGACTTCATAATGAAATGTCTTTGGCATTTTATAAATATGTAGACTTTGAAATAAAGTTTCTTCGTTACCTCAATACAGTTACCCTTTTTTTCATATAAAACTGTGCCTCTGAGCAGAAGGGAAAGGTCATTGTAACATGGTGAACACCAAGGTTCTTGAAAGGTTGGATAAGTTGAGCCGCATATTCCATTTATCCCAGTGGAATATAGCATGTTCCATGTTAGACTGGTAACTGAAAGGTCAGTGGGTCAAACCCATCAATTACTCGATGGGAGAAAGATGAGACGAAGTGCCTGCGTAAAGACTTAGTGTCTACACGTCTTGCAGGTAGTTCCACTCTGTCCTAAAGAATTACTGTGAGTTAGATTAAACTCGACGTCAAAGTGTCTGAGTCTCATGTCCTCATCACTTATGCTTCACTTGTACTTTTCACTCCCCTTTCTTCCTCAGACATTGTTTCATCACCACCAACCATCACCTGACGTACGTATTTATTTGTCTGTGAACTCGTCGTTTCCACAACGCTACCATCTCTGGCATACGTGAATGTAAGGTCAGTGCTTGGAATACAGCAGACCCTTTACAGCTACAGCCAATATTTTGAAGGGCTAAAAAGAATTTGACTGCTTTGAAATCTTGAATGATTGTCTCTGACAGAGACAGGTAGTGGGATATATGAAAAATTTCTAATGATACTGCTAAATGTCTCATAATGTTACAACATAAATTTTACAAGTGTTTGCTACCATCCAGTTGTGATTTTAAACTAGCTGAAAAACCCATTCATCAACTCCCTCCAGCTTGTACATTTACTAATTAAGGAACGCAGGCGGGTTTTAGACATGTACAGTAATTCAATTTGGGAACAAAAATATCTTGCCGCTTCTCTTCCAAACCTCTGAATCATTTTCCTCTAAGAATATATTGTGATCATAAGACGGGCTTTCAGAAATTATTATTTGTCACAACTTATCTGTAAGAATCAGGATTCCCGCCCCCCCACCCCCACTTTAGCATTAAAAGACTTAACAAAAGGCACCCACAAATGGAACATTGAGACTGACCTAAGACTATAAATATTATCCAACTCTGATGTCAAAGTCTGTGCTAATCTGGACTATCTGGTTTGCAATGAATAAATATTTTACATTTGCACTTACAAAATCAATTCAATCCAATCAAGCAGAGCTGATCTGTTGCATGTCAGAGTTTTCTCATCATTTGAAGGAAATAAAGGATTCCACTAAGAAGAATAAAAATTGGGAAACAATGGTGATACACTACAATGTCTCCTTCCCCTTGAACTTCAGCCAGCATGTGCTCTACGTATGTTGACATCACTTGGGATTTCTTGCCAAGGCTCATCAATGAAGCACATGAGTGAGGTCTGGGCCCTAACGTTGGCCTTTCAGCCTTCCGATTTCCAAGGCTGGATTCCTAGAATGGACAAGCTTCAGCTTTTTTTATTGGGCAATGAGTTTGATTATGAATATTTGATGTGATCAATAGTTAACATGCTCACATGTCAACTAAAAAGAAATATTCTCAGAAAAAAAAGACCTAAGTATTTCCAAGAAACCAGTCATTGAAAATCCTATATGGAGTATTCTGCTATGATATACATGGTATTGTTGTTATTGTTGTTATTGTTATGTGCCATCGAGTTGTCTGTGACTCATAGCGACCCCTATGTACAACAGCCCCAATCCCTGCTCTATCCTCTGCCAATCTCACTGTCTCCGACTCACCTACCCCCATTACTCCAGTCACTGAATTAATCCATCTCATCAAGGGTCTTCCTCTCCTGTACTGTCCCTACTAGAATCAAAATCGCCTTGCTGGCCAGCTGTTAGGGCTAATATGAGGTAACATAGGCAAAGCATTTAGAATAGAATTGGGCCACTATGGTTATGATTATTACATTTATTATTCTCACCATTACATATTTTTCTTAGATTCAACCCATATGCACAAAGCACCTTGCTTTCTGTCTATTTGATAAATGGGTTCAGAAATGTCTAGGAAAATAATAATGAATTGTAGCTAAAGCAAAAACTGTAAGGAATTGCATAATGAATTGCAAGATTTCTGCATTTTGTCATTGTGTTTGATTAGCACATTGTTCCTGGAGGGTGCTCCCCAGCCTCCGGGTTTCCAAGTGGAAAGGAAGGGCCCAGCCCTGCACATCATCTTCACTGATGCATATTTGATCGCTGTCATTATTCATTGCTTGAAAGCAGAAAAAATGGAAACCCCAAATGCAGTTAAATAAAAAAATGCATCCATAACAAGCACCCACATCCTGTGCTAAGCAGGGAGATTTTTAGAAGTCATAGTATTCATTCCATTGCTTTCTGGAAAGGTCTCTTGAGAGGCAAGTTTGGGCTTCCTTGGAACAGAAAGGGGCACCTTCTGGAAGCTTGCAAGAAACACTAGTCTATGGGTCAGCCTCAGGAAACTGGACGTGTGAGTTCCCCCAGGAAATGTCAGACCGTTCCTTCCTATCACCTAGTGCTGAGTTTAAACCATCTGGGACGGGGCACAATTTGCCCCTATTCTAGTTCTGTTTCTACATGCTATGTGTCTGCTCTCCTGCTGTGGTCAACCAGGACAGGAACGTATAAAGACAGATTCACATCTTTAAGTAAGATCTCACATCTTTAGGTAGGACCTTGCTTCCTCAAGCTCTTCCACCCACCAACATGCTGGTCCAACCCTACTTGCTGAAAAACTAATACCTCACAGAAGAAAAGAAAACTGAAGAAAGCTGAGAGGCCACTCACCAAATGGGACAATCTTGGGTCTCATGCAGTCATTCATGCCTTCAAAATGATTCTGATTCAGTAGATACCCTTCTGCAGATTTCTGAAGCGGTAAATCTTAATAGGGAGAGACTACCCATCTTTCTCTCATGGAGAGTTGGGTGGATTGAACCTGCTGGTGCAGTTTTTGATTAACAGTGTAACACACTATATAATATGCCACCAGAGCTTCAACCACACGCTAGCCAGCAACTACTGAATACCTGTGTTATATGTGGAAGCACTGTGATGCAGATTTGACGTTGGAAAGTGAATGAGGCAGAAAAAATGCCAACCACAAATAACCCACAGTGTTATGAGGGGCATGGGGTCCATGAAAACAGGTATATACTCAAGTGCTATTGGCACATCCATTCCAGCCTGGGTTGCTGCCAAGGTACAGTTATTGTGTAGGATTTTGCTAATAAGTTCTCTTGTGATTAATACCTGCAGAAGGGAGGAGGAAGAGTCGAGATGAGTAGATTGAGAATTGGAGCCCAATGGCAACCCAAGCCCAGTGGCAACCTCACCAACCCCAAGGACCTCTGAAGCTACAAATCTCCAGCAGTGTGGTCCTGGATTGGGAAATATTATCAGGCTGTTACACTCCTTCATACTCAACTAGCCATTGAGTTGAGTTTCATCAGGAAAGAGCTTGATCTCTGATGAGGTGAATTTTTAGAGCTGACACAATTCCTGAAGAGGCTGACATCAGAGAGCTGTCTTTGAACCCCACAGTCCCAACTGGCACCACATAGTCTTCACTGATGTAGAAGCTGAGTGGCACCTCACAATGTCCGTCATCGAAGCCAAGGATGGTCTTCTAAGAAGAGGTGAGTGCTGAGTTGGGTCTTAAAAAAACAAGAGTGAGCTGATAAAGGAGCAAGGATGAAGTCTCCTAAGAAAGATTTCATGAATCGGTAGGTCAGGCAGCTGTTTGGTCTTTACTGTGAGTCTTTGAGGCACAGCAGAATCTTTCCATCAGGAAGTGAATGTAGGCTGAGTAATAGATACCACTTGATTTTAATAAATAGACCCCCTTACACTACAACAAGATAAAGGTAAACAACCCAACTGAAAAACGGGCATAGGATAGGAACAGACACTTCACCAAAGAAGACATTCAGATGGCCAACAAGCATATGAAGAAATGTTCAAAATCCCTAGCTCTAAGAGAGATGCAAATCAAAACAACTATGAGATATCATCTCACCTCAGTAATAATAGTAAAATTAACAGAACAGAAAACAACAAACGCTGGTGAGGTTTCAAAGAAACTGGAACCCTTATTCACTGTTGGTGGGTGTGTAAAATGGTGCAACCACTATGGAACGCAGTCTGGTGCTTTCTCAAAAGGTTGCAAATAGAAATACCATTTGATCCAGCAATTCCACTACTGGGAATATACCCTAAAGAAACCAGAACTTCCACCCAAGCAGATATATGCACACCCATGTTTATTGTGGCTTTGTTCACAATAGCAAAGAGTTGGAAACAACCCAACTGCCCATCAACAAACTAATGGATTGAGAATTTGTGGTATATTCACACTGGAATACTATGCTGCATTGAAAAACAAGGAACTCATGAAATAGTAAACAAAATGGGTGACTCTGGAGGACATTATGCTGAGTGAAATATCTCAGTCACAAAAGGATAAATTCTGTATAATGCCACTGTTGTAAAACAGGACTGCATTGGAGTTGGGGGGAAACTAGGAGGGGATAAATAATATATACTGCATTGAAACAGATGAGGGAGAATACTGTTAAAGAGGAATATGTGGATTAGGTATTATTGTCATGACAAGAGTTCAGAATGAAAGCTGCATAGTGGAATGGACTTGGGTGGGGGTAGTGGTGGTGGTGAAATTATATAACAATGAAATTACTAATTTTTTTTTACACTTTTCAAAGAGAAAAGCAAACTGGGGAGAGGGGTGGGCAGGGAGGTGAGTGTGCAACAAAGTCTCTGTAAACTTTCATTAAAATAAGTTTTAAAAAGTAAACCTCTTTAACTTTTAACTTACCATAGAGCCAGATAATATTTTAGTTTGATATATTTATAGATTGTAGTCAAGAAATTAAAAGATGTGTTTGTTTCATTGGGGACTCTGTTGTTATGATCTCTCCAAAGTATTGAAGGGCAACAATGCCAGTTTAAGACGGTGTTACACTTGATCCGTGCTATTTCTGATTGCTTCTTATGCGTCTGAAAGTTAGTCAATGAATAAAAATGACAGAAAAGAATCAATGCTTTTGAATTATGATGTTGGAGAAGAATGGTGAATAAACAAATCTATCTTGGAGGAAGTACAACCAGGTACACTGTAGAGGCACAGATGGTGAAGCATCATTTCCCGTATTTGGGGCATGGTGTTGGAAGGGGCCAGTCCTTGGGAAAAGACATTGTGTGGGACAAAGTGGCGGTTCAGAAAAAGAGAAGAAGACCTCAGTAAGATGCATTGACATAGGGACTTAAACAATGAGCTAAAAAATATTAAATATCATAAGGATGATGAAGACCTGCACGTCATAGTTCAGATCTGTTTTTCATAGGCTCTCTATGAGTCCTAGTTGACTCAATCGCACCTAACAACAACATACATGATGCCATTTAGAGCTGGAACCAGTTCAATGGCACGTGCCAGCAACCAACACAAATGCTCAACCCACTCCCATTCAACTCACTATTCTAGAGATTGCCTTGTGGGTTGTTAATAATCATCTGTGTCAAGAATAAAGGATGAGTTATAGGGCTTGGCTTGACCAGCAAAGCAGAAGCTCACAATATAGGACTCTGATGAAGTTTTATACAAAAGAATGACAGAGTGAAATATGCAAGCAGGGAGATTAGGGAAGTAAGACAGGCCTGAATGGAGGTGGTTTGGAGAAAGTTCTCCCAAGAGGCCCATGGTAATGCGCAGGGAATGAGTTTCTCTTCTGGAGTTGTAAACCTGAAAAAAAAAAATGGGCAAGTAGCCTTTTGGATCAAGCTCTATGGGAGATTTGTTTTCTTGTCAAGATTTGTGTTCCTCAGGCCATGTTTGCATGGGGAAACAAGTGTCATAATTCTGCTCCTTGGAAATGCCTCTTCAACTAGATTCTACCACCTTCTGGGTCTATCAATTCTCCCCAAATCTTTCTTTGAAGTACTGGTTGGTACTCATGTAACAAGAATTCTCCTCTTCTATCTCTTCAGTCTGACTTCCATGGGACGTATATAGTCGCACACGGGGGCTACCCTTCAGGGAGATGTCCCTGTCAGTATCCACTGTTGTCTGAGACCAGGGTCATGCAACATTAATTAGTTAATAAATGAATGTTCATGGTAAAGGCTCCATCTGGCACTTCCTTTGCCCAAAGTTGTTGACGTCATCATTCAAGTCCCATATTTTCAAAGCTCTACTACTATTTTAGAGGAAACAACTGTGTTTCAAATGTCATATGTATTGGGGTTAAAATTAATTCTCCCCAAAATTGTGGATTATATTCATATCCAACTCAAGTGTCTTCATATTCTCTTGTCTTCTTCCTTACAAGCCTCTTTGGTGCATTAAGAAAAACCCCCTGAAGACTCATCTCTGAGGCATTGTTTACATTAAGCTAGTCTCAAGCTTGGTAAGGAGGAGACAATGATTTCTCTTACTGTACCATCTCCCATGGCCTCAACAAACAGCCAAGGATGGGAAGTGCTACCAAGTGTGAAATGAGAAAATCCAAGTTAGAATTTCCACAAAAGGGTTCTAGTGACAAAAGAGAAATGAAATTACAGTGTAGAAGGAAGTCTGTAGAATACAAAGATACACAATGTCAGGCTGACTCATTTCCTATTGAACTTCTCAGGTCCTTTATCATTAAACACCTTCCGTGAGTCTGAGAGGGATTTGTAGATACACAATTCTCAAAATCCTGTATATGTTGTTACGATGGTGATGCGTTAAGTAAATTTCAATTCTTATTGATTCTGTATGACTGAGTAAACTGTTCCATAGATTCCTCTAGGCTGTTACCTAGGAGAAGATGGTTAGATCTTCCTCAAGAAGAGCTGCCAAGTGGGTTTAAACTCCCCACCTTTCAGTTGGCAGTAAAACACTTATCCATCCTGGGTCACTTCTTGAAACCATTAATCTTCAGAAAGCATTTACATCTCCTTTCAAAAATGCCTTGGTCTAAAATTATTGTTGTTGTTATGTGCTGTCATGTCATCTGTGACTCATAATGACCTAGGCACAATAGCTCTGAACTATGCTCTGTCCTGAGCTAATCTCACTGTCTCAGATACATTTATCCCCATCACCTCAGTCAGTGAGTCAATCAATTTCATCCAGGGTCTTCCTCTCCTGCATTGTTCCTCCATCTTTCCAAACTTGATGTCTTTTTTCCCCCCAGGCAACATGTCCAAAGTATGTGAGATGGAGCTTCAAAATCCTTGCCTCCAAAGGACAACTTGGCTTCACCTTCTCCAGGACAAAACTGTTTGTTCTCTAGGCAGTCCATGTCTCTTCTCTGCATCACAGCTCGAAGGTATCAATTTTTCTTCTGCCGTCCTTAGTCATTGTCCAGCTCTCTGATGCATAGGAAGCAATCTTGAATATCATTACTTGGATCAGGTGTACCTTAGTCTCTAGAATGACATCTTCAATCTTCGGCACTCCTGAAAGGTCCCTGGCAACCATGAGGCCAAGAATGAAGATCCGAAAGTAAGATAGAGGCTTAGATTGAGGCTACTTCTTAGGCCACTGAGTCACTGGAGGAAGCCACAACCTTAGGTGAGGCTTTAGGTAGAGCTGTGATCCTAGCTTAACATGTTCTACTCTGCCGCTACCTTAAAGTTTCCTCCAGTGCGCGATGGGGGGTCGGGGACGGGGGATTGTGTACCAATGAAGGAGTTTTTCTTTTGCTTTTCTTTAAGAAGAGGAGCAAACTGGGGGTGGGGGTGAGCGGGTGGGGAGAAGAGTGCAACAATGAATGAATGGAATTCCAAAATCTCTGTAGATGTTCACTGAAAATAATAATAATAATAATATTTTTTTTTAAAAAAAGAGAAAGCAGAGTGGATTACCCTGAAAGCCATGGGGGCAGAGAAGAAAGTAGAGAGGTGGAAGGAGATATGGAAATCAAGCAGACAGAGGGGGAAGAATGAATGCTTTGTCCAAATGGCTTCAAAGTGTAAATTATAAAATTTTGTAAAGAAAATACTCTTTGTCACTTTTGTAAAAAAAAAAAAAAAAAAGGTTTCCTCCAGTAGTATTCCTGAACTAACGAGTATTCTTTCCAGTGAAAAGTAAAAAAAGAACACACACACACACGAATCTCTACTCAAACTTGTCTGAAAAAAGAAAAGCGATAAAAGATTCTTATATGACCATATAACTGTACAGATCACAATAGCTTTAAATTTGGGAGAGGCTGGACCCAATCTTTCACTTTCTTTCTACCACTCAGTTCAGCTTTTCCCTACATTAGCTGCATTGTTACGCATGTTCTCTCCTTGCAAAAGCACGGTGAGGTTCCAGGTTAACACTCTTCCCCTTAACAACCCTATTAATAATTCCACATCTTCATGGTGTGCACTGTCAACTCAAATCATAATTATAACAATCCTATAAGATAGAGATGAACTTCCCTGTAGAGTTTCAAAGGCTATGACGTTTACAGAAGCAATCAATCACATTTTCCTCCTATAGAGCCACTCGTTTGTTTACACTGATTCTTACAATCAAGCATTTAATCAATGTGCCACCAGGATCGTTAGACCTAAAATCTTTAAAAAAATATTGTTAGATATCATCAAGTACACTCTGACTTATAGTGACCCTATGTACAACAATACAAAATCTGGCCCACTCTTGCAAAATTCTCATAGTGATTACTGGGCTTGAGCCCACTGCTCTTGTCACAATGTCAATCCATCTGGGATGTTAGCCTAAAGCTGGGGTGATTTTTTTAGCCATTATTATTGTCAGTCTCCTCTGGTCTCCAGCTACCTTAACTGCAGACATGTGACCTTGGAAATCATCAACAACTGTGGGATTAGGATAAGAGAGATAGAGTGCTTCCCACACAAGATCCTAGTCAGAGTGAGATGCTGTTGGTAAGACCCTGGTGATAATGGTGGAGAGACTGTGGCATTTCTGTGGAAAAACTGTATAACCAGAGAAGTCCCAAGATAAAGGCCACAGTTAAAGGGTTTTTTGTGATTGCTGCTTAATTAAGAAGTTGACTTGTAGTTGCTCAGAGGCAAACCTTGTTGGATGACTGAGGAAACCAGAGGTTTCTTGAATTTCTATTGCTGAATTGAAACCAGATCCTGGGCTAATTAAGGAATTGTGCCTTGGGACTAAGGAGCTAAAACCTGGATTTACATTAGGTGATATTCTTTGCCCCACCCCCCAACTTCCTTCCCTAATGCACCTCATTTTCAGTACACAAGTGTGAGTTTGTGAGTCAACAATGGATAAACAAACCTCTTACTGATGTTGTAGCCCTACAGGTACTATGTGGCTGGACTATGGGTTCTTGATCTGATTTTTGCTCTGAGAAGGTGAAGCGCTGTGCTATTCTCACTCCCTCTGGCTCTTTCAGAGATGCTCACAGCCTTGTGCCCCCATGTCTTGTTTTCTGCTCTCTAGACATCATCTCATTGAGGGTCTTCTTAAATTTCATTGACCAGCATGATGTTTTTCTCCAAGGACTGGTCCCTTTGGACCACATGCTAAAAATCTGTGAGATGGTCATCAACATCTTGGTTGTAATTCATTCAAGTCAAATTTATTTAGTCTTTTGGTAGTTCATGGTATGTTCAATATTCTTCATCAATGTCACAAGCCAAGGGCACTATTCTCTTTCAGTCTTCCTTATCCATTGCTCAACTTTCACACGCATGTTGTTGTTGTTGATAGGTGCCAAGTAAACCACAACTCATCGTGACTATATGAACAGCAAATCTGCACCTTGTCCTATCCTGTACTATCTTCATGATCTTTTTGCTCAAAACTATTGTGATAATCATTTTGTCAATACATCTCATTTAGAGTCTTCCTCTCTTTCTCTGGCCCCCTACCTTTCTCAGTATGTTGGCTCTCTCCAAAGAATGACACCTCCTGAGAATATGCCCAAGGTAAGTGAGACAAAATATTGCCATCTTGCCTATAAGAAGCACACTTCCTTCAAAACAAATTGGTTTATTCTTTTGGTAGCCCATGAGATGACTGATGCTCTTGGACAACACTGCAATTTAAAGGCATCATTTTGTCCCATCATCCTTACTTATTTTCCAACTTTTAGATGCATAGGAAGTAAGTGTAGGAAGCAAGTGAAAATGCCATGGTTTGGATCAGGTGCACCTTAAACTTTAAACTGACTTCCTTACTCTTTAATACTTTATGAGTCCTTGACAGCAGATTCCCACACTGGTACATGTGATTTGATTCCATCATCTCTGCTACAAATTACTCCTTAAAGGCAAGGATGATAAAACTTTGACATCCTTTGGACAAATTGTTAAGAGAGGCCAGTTCTGCAAAAAAAGACATCATGCTTGGAAAGGTGAAGGGTCAGTGAAAGAGAGAAAGATCCTTAGCTGATGGATTGACGTGTGGTTGTTGTTGTTTGGTCCCATCGAGTCGTAAACGACTCATAGCAACCCTATGAACGAACGGCCTGAGCACTGTTCATACATAGAGTTTCCGGAGGCAAGCCATTTCAGAAGTGGATACTGCTCCTGCTTCCAGGCTTGATTTAGTCGGGAACCTCCAGCCAACACTATCCACCATGGGTACCCATTACCACGACTGGCACATCAATGTCACAGTCTTCAGCATCACAGCAATCACGAGTTACCTCTGTACAGCAATGCACAGACCAGTGCTATACCACCTACAAGAATGTTTGACAGGAAAACAATTTGAACCTGGCCAAGGGCTGCAGATGAAAATCACCCACCTTCGGCTTGGTAGCATAGTTACTGCTAAAATGGGCTAAAGTATTTCAGAGGTAATGAGGGTGGTACAAGCTAGGGCAAGATTCAGGCTTGATGTTTATAGAGTTGCTGTGGTCAATTGGATAACACCTAACATGGGTATGGGATTGTGGACCAAGTAGAATGAAATCGTTGACAACCTTTTTTCTCCATTCTTCATGATGTTGCCTATTGATCCAGTGGCGAGGATTTTTGTTTTCTTGATGTTGAGAATTAGCCCATATTGAAGGCTATAGTCTTGCACATTACACAATTGAAAATACCGTGACTTAGGTGAAGAACAACTTAATCCTTAAAAGACCTGACAAATACCATGCACTCAATAAATATTTGCTGGACAAATAAATGAATGAATCTGCAGTTCCATGTTTCCTAAAAAATCTTCAATGTCAATCTCATTGGCTAGTTAATAACAACACTGAACCAATCACTATTATCTGGGAAATGCAATTTACAGATTATCTAGCCCTTCAGAACCACACGTCTTAGAGAAAAGGAAGAGTCACTTTCCCCAAGTCATGTGGTTTGAACAAGAGAGTGGCAAAAATGGTTCCTGACACAAATAAATGCTGGATATGCAGATACAACTTGTGGAGCCTGGAGGAGGTGGCAGAATAGGTCCTACACTGGGGCCTGTCCTTTCTCCTGCCATGTCCAGTATAGCCATCTCCACCTGTTTCTTGTCCCTCATTGCTAAGAAAAGGATTCCATCTGGATGCATGATACAATCCACAGAAAGAGATGTATTTGTGCAAATCCAAAGGACCACACCTCCAGACAGACACAGCTTGTTAGGACACGTATATAGAGAGATGAATAGGATATTAGTCATTTCATCCACTTTGTCTTTGAGTAATGGATAAAGAGGACTGAAGGAGAACCCATGCCGTCAGATTGTACTATTGGACTGCCAAAAGAATAAACACATCTGTCTTTGATGAAGTGCACATAGGGTACTTCTTGGAGGCATGGATGGTGACACTTTATCTTACACACATAGGTCATGTTGTCAGGAGACATGGGTGCTTGGGAAAAGTGTGCTAAGAAATGCTTGAAAACAAGTAAAGTTGGTGAAAGCGAGAAGGACCCTCCAAGAGATGACACAGTAACGGCAGCAATGGGGTTGAGCGGAGTGGAGATTGGGTGACACAGGACACAGAAAGGTTTCGACCTGGTGTTCATAAGGCTACTAGGAGTCGGAGTTGACTCAGCAGCGGTTAGCAACAATAAAGAACCTACACAACTGTAAGGTGTAACCATGACTAGCTGGGCCCTGCTGGAATCCTGCCTGCTACAGGACCTTACCCTCAGGATTCCCCTTTAGGCCTCCAGGACTGACCTCCCGAACTCTCTCACCAAACCTAATTTCTTATCTGAGCTCCATCACAGTGCATTACCCTGCAGGCAGGGATTCACTGAGTCTCAAATAAGTGCTTAGCAAACAAACATGTCTTCGAGAAGTTGCAATCAGAATGCTTCGTGGAGACAAGGATGGTCAAACTTGACCTCATGTAGTTTGGACATGTGGATAGGAAGGGCCAGTCCCTGGAAAGGATATACTTGAAAGGGCAGAGGGTCACTGAAAGAGAAGACTTTCAACAAGATGGATTGACAGACACAGTGATCTTAACACTGGGCTCAAGTATATTATTAGAAGTAGACATGGCATCTACTTCCAAAATAAGCTTGCCTCTGGAAACTCTGTGAACTTGGAGAAAAGATGAAAGTTTTGTGTTCAAGTCTTTCATTCATAGGGTCATGATGGGTGGTCTATGACTCGAAAGCACTTAACAACAACAAATTAGAGAAAATGAGGTTGGCACAGGATAGGGCAAGGTGCAGATCTGCTATTCATATGGCCACTCTGAATTGTTCTCAATTTGATGACACCAAATAATACCAACAAATTCTTAAGAAATTAAAATATCTTACAAGAAGGGTATTGAGGAGAAGAAGAAACTGGCTTTCTAGAACCTAGCTAGTAGAACTCTGAATGGACGAAGCTTTGCTTTATTCAATGCGTCCCTACCTCTTCTAGAATCAGTTATTTATGGATTCCCAGTCCAGTACCCCCACTTCTGCTCTGATGGATGTTAAGTTAGTCATGGGTGTTAGGAAGGAAGAAGGCAGAGAGGAGCCCTCACTGCTTGAGAGAAGTCTCCCCCCATCCACCAACTCCCCCAAACCCTCCCCTTACCTTGAAACTTTTCCCTCTCTCCTGCTGGCCCAGAGACATCACTTGGCCTTGACCTCAGCCAGGACTTCTATTCAGAATGAGTGAGGAAAAGGAAGACAGAGGACTCAGGAAATACTGAACTTCTGTGATGGGTGATGCAAAAATTGGAGAATAATTAAGGGTGATGGTTGAACAACATGAATATAATTAATGCCAGTGAATTGTACATGTGGATATTGTTGAAATGCACTGTATATTTGCCATAATAAAAAAATAGTGAAAATTTGAGAATGAATGTCATTCTCAAAGGGAATGAATGGATGAGCTCTGAGGCAGGGCTTGGAGGGGGAAGCATCTTCTCCAGGACCTGTGACCTTGTACAGATCACAAAACCTCAGAGCTGGCCAACTACTCCTGCTGTCTCTCTGGGTCCCTCAGTTCCCCCCTGTAAAGGCAGACTGTTCAGGCCTGTCCTGAGGTATACCGTGGCGTGGTAGGCATGGGCAGCCCCGCCATACAGTCCACAGGCCCACGTCCCCGCAAACAGCCCCAGCCATACACACAATTACACAGCCGAGGGGTGAACAGAATGGATGGATGGTCGAGGCTGACAGGCCCTGAGACCCCAGAGCAATTTCCCTTGGTTTTGATTCATGGCTTGTCAGAGCGCTAACCAAATATTCCATTTTCATTTTCGCCCTCCACTCTCTCCCACTGACTGGCATCATAATTGAAAACTACGCCATGAGGGGCTGGGGCCACCTGTCTGCAGGTCTGCAGGCCCTCAATCTGCCTGCTCAGGGAGTCTTGCTCCTGAAAGCAGGTGACAGAAGGGAAGATTAGCAAACAGGTGGTGAGGACTGGAATCACACAGGCCACCTTCCGCTGCCTCTCCGTCTTCTCTGATCGACCACCCAAGCTCTTTAACTTCATTCTCTGCCTAGTGAGCTTATTCCTGCTCATTTGTTACATTCTAAAAAAGAGGCAGGAAAGGTGGTCTGAGTTTAAACTTACTCTTTTATTATCTGCTTGAAGGCCCACTAAGAGTGAAGTTATGAAGACAAGAGTTTCAATATAAAGGGTCAATCAAATTTGGGGATTTTTAAAAAAGGTTCTTTTCTAGTATACATCTCTCTCAAACACTGTTGTTGTTGTTTGATGCCGTCGAGTCGTAGACGACTCATAGCGACCCTATGAACAAACAGCCTGAACACTTTCATACACAGGGTTTCTGGACGCAAGCCATTTTGGAAGTGGATGGATGCCGCTCCTGCTTCCAGACACTAGCTCCAATAATAATACTAAGACCCCTAAAATCTACCACCACCAAGTCAATTCCTACTCATAATGTCCCAGAAGGACAGATTAGAGCTCCTCTATAGCTGTCATTTTTAGTATTATAAAATTTTTATTTTATACTGGTTTACTTACAAAGTTCGTATCCATGGTTTTTCACACCAGATTGTTCCCTTTCTTCAGCCCTTCTCTCCCTCCATGCATCAAATTATGCAACCCTATGATTATCCATCCAGGACCCCCCCGCCCATCCTCACCCCTCTGCTCCCACCCTTCCCCTCTTACATCTTCATACACATTTTACCAGTTCCTATTTCTACAATAATGATCTTATACAGTATTTGTCCTTACAGGACTGAGTTAGTTCACTCCATACCTTTTAAGGTTATAATTTCTACAGATGTAGACGGCCACATCTTTCAAACAGCCAACCTCATGGTTAGCAATCAAATACTTACCAATCGTGTCACCAAAGATAATGAATTGTAATAATAGTTAACACTCATTTTGCTATTACAACTTACTAGGTACCCTTCTAAGAGCTTTAAGTAATTTTTTCTTGTTCTTATGTGCCATCGAGTTGCCTACGACTCAGCAACCCTAGGTACAATAGCTCTGAACCGTGCCCCATCCTGCACCAGTCTGTCTCCGACACATCTATCTCCATTACCCCAAGTCACTTAGCTCATTTTATATTAGCAAGAATTCTATGAAATAGTTATTACATTCCCATTTCACAGATAGGAGAAGCTGAGGTTGAAATTACTTGTTCAAGGTTCAGTAATTAAGGAGTAATAAAGCAAACAATAAATGTTGGAGAGCATGTGAAAAGACACATACACTGCTGGGGGAATTATAAAATGGTATAACTACTCCAGAAGGCAGTTTGGCAATTCCTCAGGAAGTTAAACATAGAACCTTCATAAAGAAGATTATGGCATGAGGATTGGAGGAAGACTCATCAATAGTCTGTGTTACATTGATGACACAACCTTGCTTGCTGAAAGTGAGAAGGAGTTGAAGCATTTATTGCAGAAGATCAAAGAATGCAATCTTGAATATAGATTGTACCTCAATGTCAAGAAGACAAAGATTCTTACTACTGGACTGATAGGCAACATCATGATAGATGGAGAAAAAAATGAAAACTGTCAACAACTTTCTCTTACTCGGATCCACAATTAACACATTTCATATCAGCAGTCAGGAAATCAGGAGATATATTGTACTGGGAAAGTCTGCAGTTAAGGACGTCTACGAATTATCCTTGGAGAGAGACATCATGCTTGGGAGGGTGGAGGGATGGCGCAGGAGGGGAAGACCCTCTATGAGATGGATTGACTTGGTGACTGGGGTAATTGGGATGGGTGTGTCAGAGGCAGTGCGGTTGGCGCAGGATAGAGCAGGGTTTAGGGCTGCTGTGCATAGGGTCGCTATGAGTCACAAACGACTCGACGGCACATAACAACAACAATGGTGTTTGAGGACTAAGGTGCATTTGATTTAGCCATGATCTTTTCAATCATTTGTTGTCCATCTGAGAGCTGAAAAATTAATAAGGATGACAGAAGAATTGATGTTTTTGAGCTGAGCTGTTGTAGAGTATTGAACATTCCATAGACGGTCAAAAGAACAAACAAGTATGTCTTGGGAAGCGTGCAGGCAGAGTGCTTTTTGGAGACAAAGAGGATGAGGCTTTGCCACACATACTTTGGGCATGTTGCTAGGAAGGGCTATTCCTTGGAGAGGGACTTCACAGTCAGCAGAGGAGAGGAAGATTCTTGACCATGTGGACTGGCATGGTGACTGCCACTGTGGATGCTAATATGTTGGGAAATAGGAAAATAGCACAGAATAGGGTCGCTATGGATTGTATTCTACTCAATGGCATCTAACAACAAGAGCTACTTCACTGCTATACATTTACTCGAAGGAAAACAGAACTGAACTATAAACAGAGATTTATACACCAAGGTTCATAGCAGCATTATTCACAGTAGTATGAAAATGGGAACAGCTCAGATATCATTTGAAAAAAATAATTTTCAAAAAACCCAAAATGAATGGATTAAGAAATTTTGGTGCATTCACATGATGGAATATGATGGTATACTCAGAAGCAGTAACTTTGAAAAATACTATATAACATGAGAGAAATTGGAGACCATGATGCTGAGCGAGTTAACTCTGCCTCATAAACACAAAGACTGCATAACAACAAAATAATGTAAAAATAGAAGGAGAACTAGTAAGATGTGAGAAGACCAAAGACGGGAGGGGAGGGAGTAGGAGATCTAAGGGAAAAGTAGCCGTGTTTGGAGGGAGGGAGTGAAGGATTAGGAAAGACCAAGTGGAGACCTGAAAAGATGGAGAATATTAGGTATAGATCAATAGTGATTAACTTTATAAAGTCCAATGTAGGGAAAGGATTGTATGAAACACAATGTATATGAATTTTGTATGCAAACCACATGAAATTTTTAAAAAGAAATAAATATTAAAGCAAAACATTCAACTCAGTCAGCCCTCTCAATTTATATTCCTATTTCCCAGTATTCAGAGAATCAAAACCTGAGATGATGTATATATACACTGTTTCTTTCTGAATGGGAGTGAATGCAGAAAGCCCTACTAGTTCAATGCTGATTAATTTTATAAAACCTAATGAATCACAATGATTGTATGAAACATAATGTAAATGAAGGATAGTGTGAAATGCAATGTATACAAACTTTGCAAGCAAATATAATTTTTATGTTTTTAAAAAAATGCTTCAGAAATAGAAAAAAAAAATAATTGAAGGTGATGGAATGGTCCAAAAAGTCATGGGCTGAAGGAGGTAAGATATAATTAGTATTTAACTTTGAGGGTTTAATTTTAAAAGGCAAGAAGGAACAGAAACAATGAAATGGGTTAAGGTACTGAGTAAATTTGGTGATAATTCACTTTTGAATAGTTTTAAATAGATTCGGTGTCATTTTAGGAACAGAAGGTGCCAAAAGCCTCTGTTGGTCACTAACAGTTGTGCTGTGGCCTCACCAAGTGACTGGCTAGGGAGTAAAGTTTAGGATGGGTGGGCTGGGCATGGAGAATGAAGGACCATCCCAGAGGAGTGGGGTCCAGCTGACCAAAAAATCCTAGACAAGAGAGATGTCATTTGATGAAGTGTTCTCAGCTGGACTGAAGTGTGTGACTGAGAAGTACAAGATCTATTATTGAAAAATAGAAGGATAAGTAGTAAAACATGTATGGGACTCAAGGAGGGGGAAGAGGTGGGAGTGGAGGGTGAGAATGCGTAGGGGTGAAACCACAGGGCTGGACAGTTTGGAGGTTGGAGGGATGAGGCAGGGGGAAGCAAATGGGAAGGATCGGGGCAAAAAGACAGGGTCATGATGGGCAACGTCCAATGGTGATTGAGTTTATAAAGCACAGTGCATGAGAATGATTTTCTTTTTTTTATTTATTTTTGAAGTCTTTTGCAACAGATTCATCCAATGTAATATGTCGTTTGATCTCTTGACTCCTCCTTCCACGGGCATTGATTGCAGACCCAAGTAAAATGAATGCCTCAAACTGTGTGACTGTTTCCCTCTAGTGTTGTTTATTGGCCCAGCTGATTTTTGTTTCCTTAGTGTTGAGGTGCAATCCATACTGACATCTATAGTCTTTGGTCTTCATCAGTAAGTTCCTCAAGTCCTCTTCACTTTCATCAAGCAAGCCTGTATCATCTGTAATATCACAGGTGGTTGGCATCTCTCTCCAGTCCTGAATCCACACGCTTCCTGTAGAGTAGCTTCTCCTGTTGTTTGAAAGTTACTGCACACAATACTCCTCACACTTCACACACAGGGACCTAAATATTTATTTTTATCAAATGCTCCAGATGATCTGGCGGTATGAAATGAAAAGGAAAATGTAGACTCCAAGGGATTCTATCAGTTAAACAGCAGGTCTGTTCATACTCCGGGCCCATGCTGTCAATAACTAGCTAGCTTTAAATCCCGAATCCAACAAGTTTTAAATCTGAAGCTTCTCTAGCACACTGTGCTCACTGTACAACTTGACATCTTTTCTTCCTCTACCTTTAATAATCTCTGACGTATGACTGAGTTTCACCTGTCCCTAAACGTCCTCCATCTACTAGGTGTTATAGGTAGACACCTAGCTGATTCAAAGAGAGAAAAAAAGAGTTTTCACTATATCTTTCATGTTGGTTATGCTGCCAAGCTCTAGTTTTCATGAGTTTCACATGACTGTCAAAAAAACAATCATAATAATATTATTATTTTGCTGTTCCACTGGCCAGAAGTCCAAAATGGGTCACTCTAGGCTAAGGTCATGATCTTCACAATTACTTGTTATGTTTTAGGGAGTTGGACAATGACTAAGGATGACAGAAGAAGAATCGATGGCTTTGAGTTGTGATGCTGGAGAAGAGTCTTGAACATAACATGGACTTCCAAGAAAACAAATAGGTCTGTCTTAGAAAGATTGAAACCAAGTCTCTCCTTAGAGGCTAGGATTTTGAAGCTTCATCTCACATACTTTGGGGAAGTGGTCAGGAGAGACTGGTCCTTGGAGAAGGAAAACTGCTCAGAAGAATGGAGGGACAGTGTAAGAAGACCTCAGATGAGTCGGATTGATACAGTGACTGGGGGATGGGGTTTGTGTATTAGACTGGCTCGACAGGGTGCACTTTAGGGCTATTGAGCATAGGTTTGCTGTGTCGCAGGTGACTCAATGGCACATAACAACAACAGGCTAAAGTCAAGGTGTTGGCAAGAATGTGTTTCTTCCGAATGCTCTACAGAAATACATTGCTTTGCTTTTCTCCACTGTCTGGAGGTTGCCAATATTCATTGACTCCTAAACTCACATTACTCAGATCTCTGTTTCTATTTTCACATCTCACTCTCTCATACTGATCTTTCTAGATCTCACTTAAAACTTTGTGATTCCAGTGGGAACCCAAGGTTCCCCAAAGTAATCTCATCCCATGATCCTTACCTGCATAACACCCACAAAGTCTATTTTACTGTATAAAAAAATCTATTCATAAATTCTGGGAATTAGGAACATTCTGTTGCTGTTGTTGTTTCCTGCAGCCTAGTGAGAAGTGGCACATAGCTGACCCTCCAGTGGGGCCGATCTTCCCTTTTGCGATTAACTGCCTCTGAAAACCCATGAAAGGGTCAGCTCTCAGTCAGTTCCAACTTGATGGTACACAACAACAAATCACATGGGAGGAGATTAGGCGGCCACTCTCTTGCCTCTTGTAAATTTAATAGTGGCAATGCACACTTACTTTTGCACTTAAGCTGGTTTGAGAAGTAAAGACACAGACTTTGAGGATGAAACACACAGCCAACCACTTGAAAACAGAAGTAAGATGGCTGTATTGGAGACTCAAGGTTGTTGAGGTAACGTTGGAGGAACCTGCACCAAGTGTGCTGATGTGCTGGGGTGTGTGTGTGTGTGTAAGCATGTGTGTGTAAGCATGCCTGCATGCACATGCATGTGCCTCTGTGTGCTGGAGATGTGGTTATTCAAAGCTCTAAAAGAAGTTACGTGCTGAAAATATTAGCCTCAGGAAAGAGCAAAGAGAAGTCAGAATGATGACATCCTCTTTTTTAATTATATTTTATCCTTATTATTATTAATTTTAATGAAAATTTACAGAGACTTTGGATTTCCATTCATTCATTGTTGCACTTTTCTCCTTGCCTACCCCTCCCCCGCCAGCTCACTCTTCTCTTTAAAAAGTAAGAGAGAAATGCTTTCATTGTTATGCAATCCTTCCCGTCAAGTCCACTCCACTATGCAGCCATCGCTCTGGACCCCTGACATCACAATAATACCTAATCATATATCCCTTTTAAATGGTTCTCTCCCTCATCTGTTTCAATGCAGTATACATTATTTATCTTCTCTATCTCAGTCTCCCCCCCCAACCCCAGTGTATGTCCCATTTTACAACAGTGGCCCTATGCAATATTTGTCCTTTTTCTGACCGAGATATTTCACTCAGCATAATGTCCTCCATCGTCACCCATTTTGCATAATATTTCATGAGTTCCTTGTTTTTCAATGCTGCATAGTATTCCATTGTGTGAATATACCAGAGCTTCTCTATCCATTCGTTTCTTGATGGACACTTGCGTTGTTTCCAACTCTTTGCTGTTGTGAATAAAGCTGCAATAAATATGAGTGTGTATATCTGCTTGGGTGGCAGTTATGGTTTCTTTGGGATATATTCCCAGTAGCAGAATTGCTGGGTTAAATGGTATTTCTATTTGCAACTTTTTGAGAAAGAGCCATACAGCCTTCCATCGTGGTTGCACCACTATTAAGATGGCATAATAAAAACGTGCATCTCAAATTCCCAAGACTCTAACGCTGGGTTTGTTTTCCTATGGAAGCAGAAAAATGGAAAAAAAAAACCTCTGCTTTCCTCACTTCAGAAGCAGAGGCCTGAGGAAAACAAGTTGCCTTCTGCTGTCTCCAGCCTGATGCTCTTGAATGGCCTCCAAAAGAGCTGGGCAGCAGTTCCGCCGTCAGCCCCACTTGACCTGATTAAAAAAACTTGCCATAAAGGTTCACTGATGAGATCACTTGGAGCCTTTGGAAACAGCCACTTCTGCTTCCCATGTGGAAACATGTGTCCTTAACATCTTTGCTTTAGCATACGCAATGGAAAAGTTCCCAAAGAAGTGTAAGGTCCGACTGTATCCAGTCCCCTTAAACCACGTCAGCCCATTAACGATGCTCTTTGGAAGCCTACAGAGGCCTGGGAGGGGCATCTCCACAGCCACTGTCCGTGGAGCAATGGACAGACAGGGAGGTCTCTGGGAAGGGGAGGGGCTATCATACTGCACAATCACCGGAGGACAACTGCCACTGAAATAGTCCGAGCTGGGGCAGGAGCGGTCATTCGGTGAAGCCCACATATCACGGCCCTTCTCCTTCGGTCTGTTGAGCACATGTGTTCCTGGACTGCCCAGTCTGGTCAGGGCTGCAAGGCTCTTTGAGTCTCTGAGGTCTTGTTGATCTCAGGCACTTTGACATCCAGGGAAGACCCCTCCCATGGTGGTGTGAGCTACAGAGGAAACATCTAAATCTTGCAATTAATGGTCCAAAACTATTTGGAAGCTTGAAGCTTGAACGATGGACAAGTTTCTATCCCAAGCTCCAGACAGGTTCTGTTTCAGGTGAAGTTAATCTTATCATGTTTTGTTTCTGAAGACTTTTGCTGGTTTGTTTTTTATTTTATTTTTTACTTGATTTTAATGAAAGTTTACAGAGACTTTGGATTTCCATTCATTCACTGTTGCATTTTCTCCCTGCTCACCCCTCCCCTCCAATTCGCTTTTCTTTTTTAAAAGTAAAAGAAAAAATTCATTGTTATTCAGTCCATCTCCCCAAGTCCACTCCACTATGCAGCCTCCATTCTGGACTCCTGTCACAACAATAACACCTAATCATATATCCATTTTAAACAGTTGTCTCCCTCATATGTTCCAATGCAGTATACGTATTTTATCCCATCTTTTTCAGTCTCTGCTAAGCCCCATGTCAGTCATCTTTTATAGCAGTAGCATTATGCAGTATTTGTCCTTTTATGACTGAGATATTTCACTCAGTATAATGTCCTCCATGGTCACCCATTTTGTGTAGTATTTCATGAGTTCCTTGTTTTTCAATGCTGTGTAGTATATAGCTATTGTTTCTTCTCATGTTTCCTCCATTGACCACTTACATCTTTTTTCTCGCGGTCTTTTCAATTATTTGTCCTGCATCTGAAGGTTGAACCATGACTAAGGATGACTGGAGAAGGACCAGTGCCTTTGAGTTGTGGGGTTGAAAACGAGTACTGACGAGCCCATGGGCTGCCCAAAAAACAAGTGTGTTTTAAAGAAAATGGGACCAAGGTGCTTCTCAGAGGCAAAAGATGGGGAAGTTGCATCTTACATACTTTGATCATGTTGTCAAGAGAGACCAGTGCTTGAAAAAAAGACTTAGTGCTGGGAAAGGTGGAGAGTCAGAGAAAGAGAGGAAGACCCTTGACAAGATGATAGAAACAGTGACTTGAACAATGGGCTCTTGTATATCAGGGAAGATAAACATGGTGCAGGATAGGGCAGAGTTCAGATCCTGTCTTCATAGGGTCGCTAGGAGTTGTGGTTGACTGAAAGGCACCCAACAACAACAACTATCTCTTATTTTTGATCAATTTCATTTCTTAAATCATCTCCACTTGCGTTTTCTTCTCTTCCCATCCTCTCATTCCACAGTATCCCCTTCAGCTTCTGAAAAGACTTTCTCTCCGAGAGATTTCCCTTTTCCTGTTTCCAAACCGCTCCCTAAATACATGTTTTAATAAGCTCCCAACACTGATCTCCTTACAAATCGTTCTGTGCCATTCTGCAATTGAACCAGTGTCTTGGTTAAAATGAAAATTCCCTGGGGCACACAATATATAATAAAAAAATGAACATAATCTAGAGGGTTATGATTCTGAACAGAAGGAAATAATGGGAGTCAGTTGGCCTGAATTTTGTGAAGGTGGAATTAAAAAAGCAAAAGCAAAGGGAAGTAGAGGACAAGAGCCCGGCTCCATGAGGCGCAGGCCCTGCTAAAAATGCTGAGCAACAGTGTGTGTGTTTGTGTGTGTGTACACTGACCTTTGTCGGGTGTCAAGAAAGTCATTCTGGGAAAAGGAAAGGATCCAGTATATACATACACATATACATATACATACACACATATACACACACATATATACATATATATACACACATACACATATACATATATATGTATATATATAGATGATATAGATCTAGATCTAGATACAGATACAGATACAGATATAGATAGATTAGATACAGATACAGATATATAGATATAGGTATAGATATAGATATATGAAACATTAAGGACCGAGTCCCAGCACACTCTGGGGAACTATGGAAAGGAAAGGTGTGTGGTCCTGGTGATGTGGCACTGGTAGGCTTACGAGGTGAGGACACAGGGACAGCAGGGGTCAATGGTCATTGCATGAGTAGGATCTAAAGTGAAAGAGACCTGGATTTCAGTCAGGGCTCTGCCTCTGTGACCTGGTGGACATTAACTTCTCTAGGTCTTGATTTTCTCATCTGTAAGATGGGGACAATGTTGTTGTTGTGGTTATTCATTGTTGAGTCAGAACCAACCCATAGCTGACCTTCCAGTGTGTTTTCAGAGGCGGTAAATGGTCCATGAGGAGATTACCCATCTTTCTCCAGTGGAGCAGCAAGTGGATTCGAACTGAGGCCTTAGAGACGGCAGCTCAGCTCCTTACCTCTAAGCCACCAGAGCTTCCTAACAAAGAGAGCAAGATCGCCATAAATATCAGAAAATGAGAGCCCCCCAAAATTCCAGAGGCCACTCACTGGCACCAAGTGATCCATCATAAAATGTCATAAAAAACCAAACAGAATGTACTCACCATGACGGACATTCTCTAGGTCCGTGTTTACTCAGGATTGGCTTGTGTTAGAGTCTTAGAGTTTACAGACCCAAGTCCTCCTGTCGCTGGTGCCCGTCCACACTCTCCTTCTCCTGCCTCCTGCCTCCTGTCCTGCTCCTTCCTTCGTCCTCCTGCCTGCCACCGCCCTTTGCTAACTTTACCAGACCAGCCTGCTCACCTCAGCACATCACACGGTCTGCATTCCACAGTCCCATACGCCTATCACTGTCATTTCTCAGTATCTCATACCTGCCCCCTGAATATATTTGAATTTGCAAGCCTGAGCAAGATCTCCTCTGTTCTTGTTAGGTGCAATTAAGTCAAGTATAACTCATAACGACCCATCTGAGCCCTGTCCTCTCCCATGCCAGCCTCACAACCTGACATACTCAACGCCAGCACCTCAGATATCTGCCAGTGGGTGAGATTGCAGTCCCTGCACCAGGAGCATCAGTGAAATCAGGGAATTTTTAGAAAGGCACCATCTCAGGACTCACCCCTGATACGCTGAGTCAGAATCTGCATTTTTAACAGATGTACCTGTGGTGCTGGAGAAGAGTATTGAATGTACCATGGACTGCCAAGAAAACAAACAGATTCATCCTAGAGAGGGTTAAACCAGGCTGCTCCTTGGAGGCAAGGATTTGGGGGCTTCGCCTGACATACTTTGGACATGTTGTAAGGAGAGACAGGTCTTTAGAGAGGGACATCATGCTGGGTAGAGTGGAGGGACAGCGCAGGAGGGGAAGACCCTCTATGAGGTGGATTGATTCAGTGACTGGGGTAATCGGGATGGGTGTGTCAGAGGCAATGCGATGGGCACAGGATAGAGCAGGGTTTAGGGCTGTTGTACATAGGGTCGCTATGAGTCACAAATGACTCGAATGCACATAACAACAACAACGTGTGCCTTGAAGCTGAAGGAATGTGGAGTTAGTAAAAGGGACCCCTCTGATTTCCTTTCCAGCCTCATCCTGTGTCCCCTCTGATCCTCAGAGTACAATACGCTCCCACCTCCATACTCGGCTTCCAAAGAAAATTCCATATCCAGTGTATTGCTGAACTTCCACTGGGGCATAAGAATACTTTCTGGAATTCTCTCTTACACTGATTATCTTACTGAAGCTGGTTCTTCAGTCAGATAGATTCCTCTTCACATTCAGTGTCTTAGACATGGCCAGCTCAGCCCCTGTCATGATCACAGGCCTGGTGCTGCCGCTGAAACCTGGCAGAGATGGAGAGAACTGTATACGTGGCGAATCTGAATCCCGATGAAACATAATCAGCTTTAGCTTCTGCAGCAATTAGCATAATATTACCAATAATGTTTTACATGGCAATTTTGCTGTAAACATTTGTGCTAATTTGCCATGACCTGATTATTTTATGACATATAATTACAAAGCATTTTTCACGTCGAAATATTTTTGGTTTACATTTCTAGAATCTTTTTTTTCTCCCCCCGGAAAAGAAAGTTTAAAACCAGCACTCCCGCAACTCTAAATACACAATCCTCGTTTAGCCCTTGTTTGTGACACTTTACTACGCTGAACAGGAGAAATTCCCTGGTGCTGGAATATTTGAGTTCATGAGTTTGCCTCGGATTAATTTGAATTCAACAGCACTGAATTGCCTGCCCTGTTATTATGCTGTGAAATTTTCAAATCCACGCTCCTAGCCTCCCACCAACACCCACTGGCTCCCAAACACATAAACACTGAGTCAGGCAGGAAGGAGGTGTCATACGTTTGTAATGAGAAGAGGGCTAGGTTTCATTTCCAATGAACGTGAACGTGTTCTCCAAGTGAAGAATTCAAGAGTCAACAAATCGCCTTCCCTGACAAAGATTCTTTCTGGTATGCTCTTAGTTGCCTCCTCAAATGTACAGGATGTTGATGTGAGCAGTCTCAGCCGTTTCCTCTGCACTCACTATCACCCTGCAACCAGTGGTCAGTGGTCTGCGAGCTTCATGGCTTGTGTGGCTATGAGATTGGATGCGGGAGAGGTTATAACCCAGCAATGGCCCCAGCATCAACCCAACCCTGTGGGAACTGTTATTACAACATAGATAATGAGCTATCTGGACCTCCAAGGCTCAGCGTTACCAGTCACTGCAGACCTCGGAACATGGTAAATTAGTGCAAGATCAGCCATGCCCACTAGGCCGCCTAGACTTGGCTTTATTCTCAAGGACTGAGGTTGTGTTGAGACTCATACTGGAATCCTCCTAGAAAAGGGACAAACTGTGAGAGAACCAAACCACAGGGTGCAGGATCAGAGCTTGGAGAGCATGGATTATAAGCATTAAAAATGGTATGGAAACATTACAAGACAGCGAGAAAATCATAGCAGGGCATACCTAGAACAAACTTCACCCACGGAGACCTCATGCCACAATTCAGTGAAGTGGTTAAGAACCTGGACCTTGAAGGTGAATTTCATCATTCAAATCCTAGCTCCACTACCTCTCTATTCATTGTACAACCTGGGCCACATTCTTTTATAAAATGAAAATGATGATAATATCACCTATTCGTTAAGCCCAGTAGGAAGATTAGCTTAATATCTGTATAGTCTTTAGAATAGACACTAGGTAAATCTTTGGAAATCAAAGTCAAACTCTGACCTGAGGCATTTCCTGCAGAAGGTCAAGGACTGAGGTTTTATATATGGATTAAAGCTCAACATCAAGAAAACAAAGATTCTCACCACTGAACTTTTTGGCAGCATCATAACAGAGATGAAGAGATTGAGATTGTTAACAGCTTTAGTTTGCTTGAATATACAATCAACATTCTTGGTACCAGCAGCTAGGAACTCAAAAGACAAATTGCATTGGGAAAATCTATCTATTATCAGGGACCTTCTAGAGTACTGAAGAACAATGATGTAATTCTTGAGACTAAGGTGCACCTGTTCCAGGATGGTCTTCACAATTGCTTTCTATGCATCAGAGAGCTGGACAATGACTAAGGATGATAGAAGAAGAATTGATGTCTTTGAGCTGTGGTGCTAGAGAAGAGTATAAAATAGACCATGAACTATTAAGAGAATAAACAGGTCTGTCCTGGAGAAGGTGAAACCAGGCTGTTCCTTGGAAGCAAAGATTTTAAAGCTCTGTCTGACATACTTTGGCCATGTTTCCAGGAGGGACCAGTCCTTGGAGAGGGGCATCATGCTTTGAAGGGTAGAGGGATAGAGCAAGAGAAGAAGATGCTGGATGAGATGGATTGACTCAGTGACTGGAGTAATGGGTTTGGGTGTGTCAGAGACAAAAAAGTTGGCTCAGGATAGTGCAGGGTTTAAAGCTGTTGTAGACAGGGTCACTATGAGTCAGAGTCCACTCAATGGCACATAACAACAACCACCACTCTGGTGGCCTAGTGGTAAGAAGCTATGTTGTAATCCCAAATGCTTGTTGTTTGAATCCACCAGGTGCTCCACAGGAAAAGGTTGGGCACTCTCCTCCTGTGTGATTTATTGCCCCTGAAAACCTGCTGGAGGGTCGGCAATGGGCAAGTTCTGACTTGATGGCACACAGCAACTACCACAAGTAAAATAAGGATGGAATCCCAAGGAACAGATCCTACCAGATTCAGAGAGGTGAGTGAGCAACAATTTACACCAAATTATTTAATGACGATTCCGTCAGTGTTCATTAAGCATTTGTTCAACAAATATTTAATTGAATGAGGGGAAGATTTATAGAGCAACTACTCTGTTAGGCCTTGGCCAGGCCATGAGGGGACACAAAGATGAAAAAAACAAGACCTGAGTCTTAAAGAATGTACAGTACAGTTAGAAGTAGGTGTGCAAATAACTGTGATCCTAAATAAGCACTGTGACCCTCATGTGTCAAATGTGATAATGGCTACCCATGGTGGACAGTGTTTGGTGGGGCTTCCCAATTAAAACAAGCCTGGAAGCAGGAGCGGCATCCACTTCTGAAATGGCTTGCCTCCGGAAACTCTATGAACAGTGCTCAGGCCTTTTGTTCATAGGGTCACTGTGAGTCATCTACAACTTGAAAACACACAACAACAACAACAACAAC
>NW_006399777.1:15440434-15442582 GCF_000299155.1 Elephantulus edwardii | reverse complement strand
ATGTCAGACAAAGCCCCAGAATCCTTGCCTCCAAGGAGCAGCCTGATTTAACCCTTTCCAGGATGAATCTGTTTGTTTTCCTAGCAGTCCATGGTACGTTCAATACTCTTCTCCAGCACCACAGCTTAAAGTCCAACTCTCTGATGCATAACAAGTGATTGCAAAGACCATGGCCTGTACCAGATGCACCTTAGTCTCCAGAGTGACACCAAAATAGCTAACTTAAAAAGGCAAAAATAACATGCAAGAGAGGGCCAAGTAAGGTTAACACAAAACCTACAATTTCCATATTATTAGTGCATGTTTACAGTCATAGATTTTAAAGTACTTGAAAGTTTTATCCTTTTTATTTAAGTATTGTTTACATTTTGTAACATGTACAAACTTTCAAGTATGTAATATCATCCTTTTAACAAATGTGCAGATACACAAGCACCAGTAAATCACAGTGTACCACATGTCTATCACTCTAAATATACCTCATTTTCTCTGAAGTTAGTAGCCTCCCTTAACCAAGTCTTTGGCAACCTCAGATCCTCTTTTGGTCATGAGACTCTTGCTTTTTATTCCATTTTACATAAAGCAAATGGCACAATATCTATTTTTTGTTTCTGGCTTTTTTTCATTGAACATAGGGGTTTTGAGATTCATCCCCATTGTTTTATCAATAGTTCTTTTCTTTCTTTCTTTCTTTCTTTTTTTTATTTCTGAGTGGGGGCTCTTTCCCAGCTGGGAAGATGAACAGAACAGCTAATTCTGCAAAGGTGTATTTCCTGGTTTGGGGTTGAGATTAGGGAGTGACTCTTGCTCACAATAGGCTGTGAGCTGAGCTAATTTGGCCTCACCTTTAAAAAGGCGGGCCCTCGGGCCTACAGCCCTCAGGCCTTGTTTCTGTGGATATCCGGGAATAAAACAGGCTGGAGAGCAGGTTTGGCATCCACTTCCAAAAAAAGCTTGCCTCCGGAAACTCTATGACTTTGGAGAAAAGATGCAAGTTTTAGGTTCCAGACTTTGGTTCATGGAGTCGCTATGGGCTATGGGTCATCTATGAATGATAGGTATTTGAGTCTCATTCTCAGTTTTCAGCTATTACAAAAAATTTGCTTTGCACAGTTTATAAATGTCTTTGCATAAATATACCTTTTTATTCCTCTTAGATAAATATTTTTAAAAGATCATTATTTGGTCATAAGCCAAGGCTATGGTAAAAAAAAATTCTAATTCATTTGCTTGTGAGGATTCAATCACAGTTACATAGATTGAATTGTTGTTATGATGTTGTAAGGTGTTGTCGAGTCAAGTACAATCCATAATGACCCTATGAATAACAAATCTGAACTCTGTCCTGTGTCATTTTCACACTTCCTGACACATTAGAGCCCACTGTAGCAGTGACCCTGTCAATGCACCTGGTCAGTGATCTTCCTCTCCTTTGCCAAGCTTCTTCTTTCTGAGCTTAATGTCCCCCTCCAAGGAATAGCCCCTCCTAGCAACATGCCCAAAGTATGTTAGTCAAAGCTTCATCCTCTGTGCCCCCAAAGAGCAGTCTGGCTGCACCCTCTCCAAAACATATTTACTTCTTTTTTTGGCCATTCATGGTGTGTTCAGCGCTCTACTCCAACACCACAGCTCAAAGGCCTCAATTATTCCTCTGTTACCCTTATTCATTGTCCAGCTCTCAGATACATAGCAAATGCCTGAGAAGATTAGATGCATCTTAGACCTCAAATTGGCACCACTACTTCTAAGTAGTTTGGAGATTTTCCCAGTGTGATACATCTTCTGATCTCCTGACTGCTGGTCCCAATGGTGTTAATTGTGGATCAAAGTAAGATGAAGCTGTTGACAGTTTCAATCTTTTCTCCATCTATCATGATGCTGCCTATTAGTAGAGATCTAAGAATTTTTGTTTTCTTGACATTGAGATACAATCCATGTTGAAGGCTGTATTCTTTGATCTTCTGCAACAAGTGCTTCACATCCTCCTCAGCAAGAAAGGTTTTGTCATCTGCATAATGCAGGTTATTGACGAGTCTTCCTCCAAATTATGATGCCATAGTCTCCTTCATAGAGTCCAGCTTCTTGAATAATTTGCTCAGCATACAGATAGAATAGATATGGAGAAAAACTTATAAACTTGATGCACTT
>NW_006399777.1:15434766-15435629 GCF_000299155.1 Elephantulus edwardii | reverse complement strand
ATTTTAATGAAAGTTTACAGAGATTTTGGATTTCCATTCATTCATTGTTGCGTTTTTCTCCCAGCCCACACTTCCCTCCTCCTCGCCCCAGTTCTCTCTCCTCTTTAAAAGTAAAAGAAAAGTTTCTTCATTGGTATACAATTCCTCTACCCCACATCCCTGCCCCAAGTACACTCCACTATGCAACCTTCACTCTAGACTCTGGTTGGGTTTTTTTTCCATTTACATTGTGTTTTATACACTCATTCCCATGCATTTTGTCTTACCAAATTAATCACCATTGACAAATGCCCATGGACTGTGAAGAAAATAGGTCCATCTTAGAAAGAGTAAAACCAAAACGCTCATTAGAGGCAAAAATGGTGAAACTTCATCTCACACACTTTGGGCATGTTGTTAGGAGAGACCTGTCCATAGAGAAAGGCACCATGGTTGGAAAAGTGGAGAGTTAGCGTACAAGCAGGAGACCCACAAGAAAATGGACTAACATAATGATTGTAAAAATTGGTTTGAGTGAGTTGGAGATGAAGAAGCTGACACAGGATAGAGCAAGGTACAGAGCCATCATTCAGAGGGGTTTTCCGAGTAAAATTGAACTCAATGGCACACAACAACAACAACACCGCTTAGCTCTTAACCATGGTGCCACAGATAAGCCAAGAGGGTTTGAGGAGATTCCAGTAGCTAGTGTCGAAATGTAAGATTTTTCCCCCCATCAATATAACTTGAATGTTTCCAGTAGACTTCCTATTTTTCAATGATGCTTTTTCTGACCAGTTCATTAATGCACCCCCAAATTAATCAAGGCAATTTTCTCTCTAAATCTAGTGAATCATCAAACACCTGTTGTTGTTGTTGTTGTT
>NW_006399777.1:15425419-15434666 GCF_000299155.1 Elephantulus edwardii | reverse complement strand
TTTTTTTTTCAGTTATCTCAGCTTGAGAAATGCAGAGCAAGTTCTTCCCTTTTTACTCTCCAATTCCAACTCTATGTGCATTCCATTATAATACTTTGCTTTGTCTTCTCAAGCTGCCCTTCAAAATCTTCTGTTCATCTATTTTACTTCGGCATGTTTTCCCTTTGTTTTGGCTATTTGATACTCTAATGCAATTTTTAGAGTCTCTTCTTACATCCATTTTTATTTTTTTCCCTTTCTCATCTGTCTTTGTAATGTATTTGGTGTCATCCCGTAACTTATCTGGTCTTCCATCACTGGTGTTCAAGTCTTTAAATATATTCTTAAGATTATCTTGAAATTCAGATAAAATATATTCAAAGTCATATTTTATTTTCATTTTCTTCCACCTCATTTTGAACTTGCTCATGAGTAATTGATGGTCTGACCCATAGTCCGCCCCTGGCCTAGTTTTGACTGCTGATATTGAGCTTCTCCAATGATTCCTTCCACAGACGTAATCAATTAGATCCCTATGCAGACCATAAGAATGCATAGATTAAATTGTGTCCCCCCAAATCATATGAATGTGATGTGGAAGCTATGAAATAATTCCCATGATCTGATAAACCAAATACTTGTAAAAGAATTAATGGTAGACTATACTACCCTCTTATTCTATCACAGCCTTCATCAATGTAAGGAAACTTTCCCTATGACATTACTTGTAACTATTTTTTTTAAAATCTCACAAAAGGTGACTAAAGAGGAAAGTTATCCAAGAGGAGTAACTTTAGTATCACCAAAGAAGAATTTCCAGGAGAGGAATGCTTTCCTTTTTGGAAGGTTCTTAACACCTGGAAGGGCCAAAACACCTGGAGAACTTGAAGGAGGACTGAGCCTACAGAAGCTGAAGGGAAAGAGGACTTATTTCCACCAAGACACAGAGAGAGAGAGGTCTAAATTTGGACCTTTAACTTCCTAAATTGTAAGGCTGCTCTGTGGCCTACTCGGTAAGGAGCTGTCCTGACAACTCAAAAGCAAGCAATAAAATCTCGCAGCTGAAACTCTACAGAAAGATGGTTTATCTCTTTCTATGTAATTTGCAGTCTCTGAAAACCTGCTAGAACATCAGTTATAAATCGATTCCAAGTCAAGGGCAATGATGTAATTAGACTTAATTATGTCAAAGGTAAAAAAATTGAAGATTTGTCCCAACATCTAGAGTCTGAAATTAATCAAACATATAGTCAAAGTGCATTGATAATTGTTGGTGATTGGAATGCAAAAGTTGGAAACCAAGAAGTGTAAGTAGCTAAGAAACATGGTCTTGGTGATAGAAATGATAACAGAGAATATGTAGCAGAATTTTGCAAGCCTATTAACATTAATTCCAAATATCTTTTTCAACAACATAAACATGAAATAAACATGGACAAAGATGGAATATACATACATCAGATGAACTGCATTGGTAGATAAGGATAATGGAAGAACTAAATATCATTAATCAGAACAAAACTAGAGGCTAATTATGGAACACATAATCAACTTCCCATGTCCAAGTTCAAGTTGAATCTGAAGAAAATTAAAACAAGTTCACAAGAACCAAAGTATAACTTTTAGTATAGCCCACCTGAATTTAGAAAATATCTCAAGAATCTTTTTGATGCATTGAATACCAGTGACTGAAGATCATATAAGTTGTAGTAAGATATCAAGGATACCATACATAGAGAAAGCAAAAGGTCATTGCACAGAGAAGTCAAAGCAGTAGTTAGAAATGATGAAGTAAGAAAGCTGGAAAATTAGAATGCAGAGGACATCTTGAAAGAAAAAGAAAAATGCTATAAAAATATATAAAAATGTGGAGGTAGTAACAGAAGAAAATGAAATGAGCTGAAGAAAAATTCAAGCCTCAAATTTCAGTATTCAAGGATTTTATAGGCAAGATATTGAATGGTGCAGGAAGCATTGAGGAAAAATTGCAGAACACAGAATCACTATATAAAAAAACTTACTTTCAACTATTTGAAGAGCTAACATATGATTAACCTATAGTATTGATGGAAGTAGTCTAAGTTACACTGAAACAAAAATAACTCTTCAAGAACTGACAGGATGTCAGGTGATATGCTTTTAAAAATGTATGTATTGCAGAAAGTGTTCTTTTCATCTATGCCAAGAAATTTGGAAGCAACTACATGGCCAATTGACTGAAAGTGATCTATCTTTGCGTCCATTGTAAAGGAAGGAGATATCACATACTAAGGTCATTATTAAAGAATGTTATTAATATCACATATAAGTAAAGTTTTACTAAAGATAATTTTTAAAAATTATTGCAGCAGCTTATCAACAGGCTAGATATTCACGCTGGATTTGGAAGAAGACGTGGAATGAAAAATATCACTGTGAATGTAAGATGAATTTGTACTGAAAGCAAAGATTACCGAGAAAGGTGTTTATTAGTGTTTTATTGATTGTGCAAAGGCTTTATACTGTGTGGAGCATAATGAATTATGTATAGCATTATGAATAATGGAATTCTAGAACACTTTATTGCACTCATGCAGAACCTTTGCATAAACAAAGGAACAGATGTTCAAACAGAGCAAGAGAATATTGTATGGTTTAAAATCAGAAAAGATGTGTATCAGGGTTCTGTCCTAACATCATACTTACTCAGTCTTTAAACCAAACAGATAATCCAAGAAGCTTAATTACAGGAGGAAAACCCCAGCATCAACATGGAAAGAAGAACCATTAACAGTTCACATTATGCTTCTGGACTGCCTTCCCAGGTCTTGGTGTCTCTGATTTTCGATTTGAGGCATGCAGCTGTCACAGCTTGATAATTTTCCAGAAGGTGATGACTCTTCTAGATCTCATATACTAGTGTTTACTTGGCCCAAGGCCCATAGGCCCAAAGGCCCAAAATGAAGCTGTGTTGAAAATCTTTTCTTGCTTTTAGCCCTAACGTGCTTAAAGAGCTCACTGATAAAGATCAAGGTTATAGTCTTCAGTATGGAAGCATAAATCTGTACAACTAGTCCAATAAGCAACATTACAACAGATGGAGAAAATATTGAAGTTGTCAACAATTTCATTTTACTTGAATCCACAATCAACACCTATGGAAGAAGCACTCAAGAAATCAAGTGACATGTTTGCATCAGGTAAATTTGTGGCAAAATGAAGTTGGGAACATACATTACTTTATTTCACAACATATTATAAATCTGCAATAATGAAGACAATGAGATATGGATATAAATTTAACTGCATAGATTATTGAAGTAGAAAAGAGTGTAAAGAAAGAAACCCACAACACATAATTTTCTTTTCAACAAATGTTCAAGGCACAACAATGGAGAAAGGATATTGTAACGTGCCATCAAGTTAGTGATAAGTGATATTGAACAACAGATCTCAACTTTGCTCTAACCAGCACTGTCCTCATGATCTCATTCACATTCAAGTTCATTGTGGTAGTTCATTGACATAGTTAATGTCAATCCATCTTATTGAGTGTCGTCCTATTTTCACTAACCCTCTACTTTTCTCCGAAAGCTGTTTGTTGATGTTGTTGATTGTCTTTGAGTCAGTACGACTCATAGTGATCCTATGAACAAAAGACCTGATGCTTTTTGATAACTATCATTTCTCACAGTTAATAGAGTTTCCATAGGCATGTTGTTTAGGAAGTAGATGCCACTCCTGCTTCCAAAACATGTTGTTGTTGTTAAGTGCCATCAAGTCATAGACAAGTCATAGAGACCCTATGAATGAAAAACCTGAGCACCATTCATAGAGTTTCTGGAGGCAAGCTATTTTGGAAGTGGATGCCACTCCTGCTTCCAAGCTTGTTTTAATTGGGGAGCTCCACCAAACACTGTCCACCATGGGTAACCATTATCACATTTGCCACATCAGTGTCACAGTGTTTAGCATCATAGTAACCACAAGTTACTTCTGTACAGCAATGCACAAACCAGTGCTATACCACTTAGAAAAATGACAAAAAACAATTTAAACCAGGCCTGACGGCTGCAGATTAAAATCACCCACCTTGACTTTGGTAGCATAACTTTCTGCCCACTAGGCCATGGTATCTCTCTCCGTTTCCAAAATATGATATGTATAATAATATAATAATGCATAATAATACTCCTTTCAGGCAGTTCTTCCCCTCACATGTTCAACTCTAGTGTTCATTTTCTATGCACTCTTCCCATTCTCTGCCCACCCTCACCTAGAGCAACTGGATAAATGAATGTGAAATAGTGAGTTTTTACTTTACACTCACATTACATATAATAATTAATTCAGGATGTACCAGAAGTGAAACTACAAAATATTTAGAAAAAACAAAACAGCACAAACAACTCATTGCCATCTAGTCAGAACCAACTCATAGATGACCTTCCAGTAGGTTTATGGAGGCTGCAAATCACATGAGTGGATATTTCCCATCTTTCTCCCTGGAGCAGCAGATGAATTCAAACCTCTTAGCTTTGGGCTGGCAATGCAAGTCCCTATCCATTAGGCCAGCAGAAGAAATGATGAAATAAATTATAATGATGTAGAATGATCCAAGGAGGGCAGCCAACCTACAAAAGCTGGAAAAGGCCAGGGAACAGACCCTCCTTAAAGAGTTCAGAAGATTGCAGCCTCACTCCTTCATTTCATCCCTGTATAACTAATATGCATAGCCTCCTTGGAGGAGAAAGAAGAAATAGAAGTGGCAGAAAAAAAACATCAAAGAAAGAAAATGGGGGAACCAGTAATCAGGAACAACCTTGTTCTTTTAAGACAAAGAATGCTCTGAGTAATATTCCAGACATAGGAGAGTGTACTGAATTTTAGAAAGCATTAAGAAAGAAATGATGAACTATGAAGTATGACTGAAAGGATGTACAAAGCAGTTAAGGGGTGAGTGTAAAGGAACTTACGGTTGTCAGGAAAAATGTTCTTTTTTTTTATCAGGAACTATTGAAGCTGGAGTATGTGAAATGTTGAAAATTATGTGATTACCCCTATTAGTCCTGGGGGAACACGGACTAACAATGGTTATTGGCATAATCTCAAATACAGGCTTTGCCAGTGTAGAGAGAAATATGATGGCAGATCCTCAAACCTGAACTGACGACTGTCTGAGAAGCAGAACTTTGTGATGCCACGACGTTAATCATCTTCAAAAGGAGAGAATAAATAGAATGGGTTTCCCCATCTATACCTAAAATATGAGATAAGCATAGACCTACAGTAGATAGAATGACAGCCCTGTACCAAAGAAAGGTGAGGAGGTAAATAAGATGATTCCACTGGTGTTTTAATATAGGTGGGAACGGATGTAGACTCTATGGTAGTGAAGATAGGGGTGTATGGGATTAAGCTGATTGTTGTGGCTCCAAGGTACCACTGAGTCAAGTATGATTCATAGTGACTCTATGAACAACATATATGAATCTTGTCCTATCTTGTGCCATCCTCACAACCTCTGACACACTCAAGCCCATTGCTTGAACATATAACCTCTGGGATTGCATCACAGTTTCTTACCACTAGGCCACCAGATATTCTTATACTTTGGGGTCCTTACAACTCCAATTCAATTGTCTTGAGGCTAGATCCCCAACTGTTAGGGACAGCTCTACATTCTGAGCTTGCAGAATTATCCAAAATGGCCAATCTCTAGAAAGCCTGTAAACGCCGCTAACCTCACTGTGATTGTTATACTTAATCCTCTCCTATGATTCAGTTGAGTTTTACTGTTTCCCTAGGTGCAACTCCCAGAGAGATCTTCCATCACAGCGTGCTGAGGGCTGTGAGTAAAATGAACTTTTATAGGTTACTGCCTTCCCTCTTTTCATTTATGTTCAACCTTACCATAGTTCAAAACTCATATGAACCAAGTTAAAGCAAGTTCTCCATCCTCACCTATCTGTACTCTACCTTGACCCTATCTTATCCCCCGCCCCTACTCTGTTCTAATTTTTCCAATTTAGGCATTAGGTGGCTTGGTTAATTACCTTGGACCCATTCCTGGCATGAAGGGGATGTACCCTTCCATATTTCCTTCCCTCCTCAACCTCTACTTCCTCCAGTCTCGCTAGGTTGTTTTTGGTAAGTGCCATTCCATCTGTTCTACCTCAAAGTGACTCACAGTGGAGCAGAATGAGACTCTACCTGGTTCTGTGCCATTCTCACAATCATTGTTCTGCTTGAGCCTATTGCTGAAGCCACTCTGTGAGCCACTGCATTGGGGGTCTTTCTCTTTTTTTGCTCACCCTGTCTTTTACCAAGTATGAGGGTCTTCTCTAGGGACTGACTCTCCTGAAAACATGCTCTAAGTATGTAAGACAAACCCTCACTATCTTCCATTTTTAAGGGCATTCTGGCTATACTTTGCCCTACATTTATTTATTAATTCATCCAGCAGTCCATGGGATAGTCAATATTGTTTTGCCAGCACCATATTTTAAATTCACCAATTCTTATGTTTCTGTTCTTCATCATTCAACTTTCATAAGCACATGCTGTTGCTGTGGTGAGATGCCATCGAGTCTACTAGAGCTGGTAGCAACATCATGAACAACAGCTCATTATCTGGTGCTGTCCTGCACCATTCTCACGACCTCTGCCATGTGTGAGCTCACTGTTGCTGTCACTATGTCAGTTCATCTCATTGAATGCTTTCCTGTTTATCTGATGATCCAACTTTCACAGCATAATATCTTTTTCCAAGGACTATTAGCTCATCCCAACAACATGCTCAATCCACCTGAGAGAAGGTTTAAACATCTTTGTCTCTAAGAAGCACACTGATTGCATTTCCTCCCAGAGAGATTTGTTTGTTCTTTTGACAGTCTACGGGGTGTTCAATAGCCTTCTCCAAAACCACAGCTCAAAGTCATCGATTCTTCTTTGGTCTTTCTTATTCATTGTCCAACTTTCAAATGCATATGCAGCAATTGAAAATAGCATGACTGGGATCAGGTACATCTTAGTCCTTAAATTGACATTATTGATCTTTAGCACTTTAAAGAGATCCTTAATAGCAGATTTTTCCCAATAAAGCACATTTCTTGATTTCTTTACTCCTGCTACTATTGGTGTTGATTGTGGATGTAAGTAAATGGAAATCATCGACAACTTCAATTGCTATTCCATCTATCATGATACTGCCTATCGGCCAAGTGGATCTTTGTTTTCTTGGTACAGAGATGAAAGGCTATAATCTTTTATCTTCTATGGAAGGTATTTTGAGTCTTTGCTTTCTGTAAGCAAAGTTGGACCATCTGCATAACAGGTGACTGAAAATCTCACTAATTATTAGCTCACGTAAGCCTTAGCCCTCAAGTTGACATCTTTACATTTTAACTCTTTACAGAGATCATTTGCTGCAGGTTTGCCTAATGCAACACATTGCTTGATTTCTTGATTGCTACTTCCCTAGGCTGATCAATTGTGGATTCAAAAGAACTGAAGTCTCTTTAGCAGACAATGCCCCCTCTAGATACCCAAATCCTAAATCCTCAGAACCTATGAATGAAAAAGAGACATGGAAAGGAGATTTTGCAGATGTGATTAAGGTTAAGAACCTTGATGTAGGAGATTACAGATTACTGAAGTGGTCCACATCTAATCACAAGAGTCTTTAAAATCATAGAAATCTTTCAAGGTGCAGAGAACCAGAGAGCTGCCGGGAGGATTAGAATAGAATTCAGCGTGCTATTACTGGTTTTGAAGGTGAGGCAAGAAGGCCATAAGGCAAGGAATTCAACCCTGTCATTGTTATTGTGTACCATCAAGTCAGAACCAACTTATAACTGATCCTCCAATGAATTTTCAAAGGCATTAAATCACACAAGAGTTGATTGTTCCTATTTCTCCACAAAGCAGCTGGTGGATTTGAACCCATGGGCCTTTGTATTGGCAGCACAATTCCTTCCTTACCATTAAGCTGTCAGATTCCTTACTCACTGTCCAGCTCTCAGCAGTGTAACAGCTGATTAAAAAGACGAAATCCTGAATCATGCCCACCTTAGTCCTCAAAATAACATCATTGCTCTTTAATAATTTGTAGCCATCTCTGACTGCAGATATTCTGAGTACAGTACATTTCTGACTGCTGGTACCAAGTGTACTGATTGTAGATCCAAGTAAAACAAAGTCATTGACAGGTTCAACCTTTTCTTTCTATCATGATATTGCCTATTGGTCCAGTGGTGGGATTTTTTTGTTGTCTTGGTGTTGACATGGAATCCATATTGAAGGCTGCATTGTTTGATCTTCTGCAGCAAGTCCTTCAAGTCTTCCTTGTAAAGTTTGGTTTGAACCCAGAGAATGTGTTAACAAAGACCGCTGGAGATTGTGCCTAGCAACAAACTGTTAAATAGGAATTTATGTAAAGATGGACTGATGCCTAACATGGCAAAAGGCCTGAAAAAAAGGCGGGGCAGGGCTTTTTGTCCAGCAGCCGCTGTTACTCCGGCCTTAGGACCTACAAGTCTTCCAGCCAGCTCTCTTCTTTCTCCTGTTACCTGTTGGCTCAAGCTGCTGATACTGACTTAAGTGGCCTTGCACCTCGGTCTGGGTGTTAGGCGATAAGGAGTGCTTTATTGCCCCTCACCCCATCCCCTTCAAGCCCAAGGGAAAGCTTACACTAGTCACATTCAGCAAACAAGATTGCATCACCAGTACCAAAGGTTACTGATGAGTCTTTCTCCAATCCTGAAGCCATATTCTTCTACACAGAGTCCAGCTTCTTGAATCATTTGATCAGCATCCAGATTAAGTGTGGAGAAGGGATGCAACTCCCTGTGATGATGCAACTCTCTGTGATGCACTCCTTTCTTAATTTTAATATATCACACACTTCCAAAAGAACAAATGGATGTCTTAGAGGAGGTGTATCCAGAGTGCTCCTTGGAGGCAAAGATGATGAGGCTTCATGTCACATACGTTGGGAATGTTGCTAAGAGAGTCTATTCCTTAGAGAGAGACATCATGCTTGGGAAGGTGGAGGGATGGCAAAAGAGAGGAAGAACTTCAACCAAATGCATTGACACAGTGACTGCAGCAATGGTTCAAGCATGTTAAGAGATGGTGAGGATGGCACAGGATAGGACAGTGTTCGGATCTGTTGTTTATAGAGTCACTATGAGTAGTACTCAACTCAAACAGCTTCTAACAAGAAAAAGCTACCAAAGGACCCTAGGAATTTACTAACATCTATAAATTGGAATATAGATTTTTTTTT
>NW_006399777.1:15411637-15418619 GCF_000299155.1 Elephantulus edwardii | reverse complement strand
TTCCCTGCTTTCAGCCAAGATCCATCTAACATCAGCTACAATATCTCTAGTACCACGACCCCTTCTGAAACCAGCCTGGACTTCTGGTAGTTCTCAAACACCTAGGTTGTCTTAATATACAGTGCCAATGAGAAACAGTGCGGTACAAGGATGAAAACATGTGCTTAAGAGCCAAAATGAACTGAAGACAAGTTGCATTTCTCTTTCTTATTGGCTAGATGACCCTTGGCAGGTGTTTAATCTCTCTGAACTCCGGTTTCCCATCTTTCTGAAGAAATCACTGATGTATAAAGAGTCACAGTTCCTGATACACTCAAAGTACTCAGGTTCTCCTCTGAGCCGCCTAAATGTCAAACACTATACAGGGCTCTTTAGACATTTGAGTTGAGTAAGATTAAGAAACAAACATAATAATGAGATGAAATATTCAAGGATATTTGCTGTAGCCAATAAGAAATTTAGGACCAAGGAGAGGAAAAGACATGCTCAAAGTCCCAAGCTCGTATGGTAGGGATGGGAATAGGACCCAGCCAGACTACATCTAATGACAGACTCTACTCTCTGTGAAGATGGTTCTAAATCGGGGTGGGGGGGTGGGGATAAAAAGACTGTATCTTTTAAAACCCACTGTTTCAAGATATAGGAATCCAGATTCCATTCCATTTCAAATCCGTGAGCTTGTCCTGCTGTCTGACCTGCTGTCCAGCTGCCACTTCCCCAATTATAGCCAGCTGCTTGCACGATACTTATGTTTTTCAGCTCTGGTTCAGCAGTGATGACAAAGACCGGTGGCTCCCAGCCCAGCTCTGATGTGTATCTTACAGCAGACAACTGATGTCCAGGACGCCTTTGGAGATGGCACAGAAGATCATAATCACTGATTAGGAGGAAAAACAGGACTGAAAGAGAGGGGGCCGATGTCCCTGGTAGCCGCTTCCACAATGTAAGTTTCAAACGCTGTGGGTAATTGGTCTATTTTGCGTCTCACCAACACCATCTAATCATTTAATCATAAGCATATTATGCTCACCCCATCCTAGTCCCTTGGCAAAGCCTTAAGTTCCCCAACTTAGATCTAGGACCCCAGCCAACTCTTGATGCTGTCTTTTATTTCTTTTGACTTCTGGCAAGAAGCACTACTAATGGAAATAAAGCACTCTGAAAGTTAAATGCAGGGAGTTTGAACTCCAGTCTAGAGGCGTGTCAGCCCTCCAGTAGACATCCAGCCAGTCATTAAGACAGATGTCCTGAAAGCCAGGCTGGGACAAACCTGGTGTAAACAATACGGAGCCCATTGCAGGTTGAGACCTAGATCCCATTTCATGTACTTTCCTGAAACAAAAACAGCTCGCCCTGCAGCTTCAAGTAAACAGAGCAAGCTTAAACTCATCCTTGAAAATTTACATGTACATGACAATTTTCATATACATGAAAGTTCAAAAAAAATTTTCCCCATTGGAATCAAGTTAATCACAGCCATATAGACAGCGCCCTTCTCTTATTTTGACCTTTTGTCCCATCAGATTTTGACTGATATGAAACAATTCATTCAATAACCAGTGGTCTTTGGTGACATTATAATGGGTCCTTTGCTAGGACAAGTACTCCACGACTGTTCAAGACAATACAATGTCTAACTTTCCAGAGCTCATGAACTTCAAGAAATACAGACTGTTGAGCCTACAATTGGTTTAAAATCAGAAGTCAGAAAAGACGCCATTGAGAAGTGAAGTTTAAGTGGATACTCCATCATGAGTAAGAATAAGAAAGAGAAAGATTGGAAGTGTCATCCCAAACAAACAACTTGACTGAAGACTTTAAGGTGGGATATTATAAGTAGGACAAGCGAGAATGATACTGCTGATGATGGCTACCATTTATCTGATTGTTATATGCTGCTTGGTTTAAAATTAGGTAGAGAGTGTGTCAGGGTTGTAATCTCTCTCCATACCTACTCAACATGTATGCTGAGCAAATTATTTGAGTAGCTTGACTCTAGGAAGAGAGATGTGGCATTAGACTCAAAGGAAGACTCATTAAAAACTTGTTGCTATGCAGATAACACAACCTTGAACCTTGCATGCTGAAAGTGATGCTGACTTGAGCCACTGGTTGGAGAGGATCAAAGAATACAGCCTTTCATATGGATTGCATCTCAATGGAAGCATCATAACAGATGGAGAAAAGACCAAAGCAGTCACCAACTTCATCTTACTTGGATTCCCAATTAGCACCCCTGGTACCAGCAGTCAGGAAGTCAGGAGATGTACTGCACTGAAAAAGTCTGCAGTTAGGAACCAAATTATTGAGGACCATTGATGTCAGTTTGAGGACTAAAACGCGTCTGATTCAGGCCATGATGTTATGCATCGCACCCCTGGTACCAGCAGTCAGGAAGTCAGGAGATGTACTGCACTGAAAAAGTCTGCAGTTAGGAACCAATTTATTGAGGACCATTGATGTCAGTTTGAGGACTAAAATGCGTCTGATTCAGGCCATGATGTTATGCATCTGAGAGCTGGAGAGTGAATGGAGATGATAGAAGAACTGATGCCTTTGACTGTGGTGTTGTAAAAAGTACTACATTGCCAAGAGAATAAACAATTATGTCTTAGAAAGAGTGAAGCCAGACTGCTCTACAGAGACAAGGATGACGAGGCTTCATTTCACATACTTCAGACATGTTGCCAGGAGGAGCCTATTCCTTGGAAAGGGACACGATGCTTGGAAAGGTGGAAGGTTGACAAAGGAGAGGAAGTTCTTTGACCAGGTGGATTGACACAGTGATGGCAGCAATGGGCTCTACTGTGTCAGGAGGTGTGAGGATGGCACAGGGTCCAGATCTGGTATTCATAGGATCACTCTGGGTCATACTCGATGGCACTTAACAACAACACACCGACATCAACAACAACATATGCCCTCGCCTTCTTGAATCTGAATCCCTACAACTGCCACGTGAAATGAATACTACTATTCTCCATCTGCAGGGCAAGAACCAAGACTTTCAATTTAAATCAAACATATAAGCTCCTACCAGTCACATGACTAGTAATTGGATTTTAATCGCAGCAATATTGAAAATAGAGCCTGAACACTAAAAGACCCACCATCCACTCATTTAGTTATCCAATCCTTCATTAGCTTATACTGAGCATCTCTCTAGGAGTTCGTTGTCTACAGTAGACAAAAATACATATTTGTCTCCAAAAAGTTCTGGGTCTTCCAGAGACGACACCGTGAGGCACAGGGCAGGGAGCAGTTCTAACAATGAGAGCTCTTTATACTTTTATATTTTTTTTTCATTATTAGCCTGCTAAAAGGCAGTCAGCTTATAATATTTACAGGGCCAAGGTCAAGGGCCACATATCAAGTGTCTAAATATTTTAAAGTTATAAATCAAACTGACAAACTGATAAATGATATTCTGTCTCTTACCTTGACATCTTCGCATGATGATGACAAACTCAAAAGTTACACGCAAGTCTCTGGTTTCCTGTGACTGTAAATCAGCAGAGTATCAAGGTTGGCTGACTCCAATCATTGTTGCTTATGTGTGGGTGATCTGTTGATAAGCTGATGATGTTTTGGTAAGAAATAAATACATATGTGATTCATAAGTCATTATATACTTACCCCATGATCTTGCCTTCATTTCAGCAAAATCACTAAATATGTTGTTATAATCAAGAGTTTAATGTCATTTGTATTCAGGTGACACAAATGAGTATAAATCATAGCAGTCATCGTACAAGGTGGTTGTAAAAATGACTTGAGTCCAGCTTGCAAGAAACAAGATGCAAATTGTATGCAAAGTGTACCTACTTTGAATGCATCTTTTAAAAATGTAAATTAAAGTAAATATTAAAATTTATAATATTACATTCACTTCTCAAACAGTCATTCTTTTTCTTCCAGAATATTCAGTTGTCTGTCAAAGTTAAAATGTAAAATACCAATTGTGGTTAAGAAACACCAAATTTTTGAACAAATATTTAAATCATGCTCAGTTTTTAGTTAACTTTTTGAAAATGTAATAAAAGTCTGTCACCATTTCACAACATCATTATTTGGAATTTCAGCGTTCAGTTCTCACTTACCTACTTGACTGTGTCAAAAAGTTACTGCCGTGTGGAAGGTGTCACAGCTACACATGTACCTGCACCTGGGAAAGGATTCTTTTCAGTGACCCAGATCATACAAATCTTGTGAAAATGTAAGTTCTGCTTCCTTGTATCTAAGGTGGAAATGCAAATTCTTACCAGAGAGTCAAACTAGAAGGAGGAGTTTGAAAGCCTGGCTCCCAGCCCAGTTCTGATTGTCCCGAGGAATCTCTCTGAAGTTGAACGTTTAGATGACCTCTCTGTTCTGTTAACATCAGCAGGGCAAGCATTTCCCCCTCTAGAGCTGGTTGGAGCTCCAAGCTGGCCCAGCCCCAGCAGGCTGTATCATATAATACCAAAAAGAGGTGTATATTTCAACCCTGACTGGGTGAAAGGTCTTATTAAAATAGACGTTTTGAAAATGCTGCTCAAATAGTCAAGGCCTGCCTGTAAACCTGTTTTATCTTGATCAGCAGTTTTAAAAATGTTGATTCTGAAAGACACGCATAATTCTCCCAACTTTCGTTACTGAACTCAATTTATATTTGCATTACCAGCCCAGCCCTGGATTTCAAACAATAAAGCATGTTGTTGTTGTTAAGTGCTGTAGAGTTGTAGATGACTCATAACGAACCTATGAACGAAAGATCTGAACACTTGTACAACTTTCATAGTTTCTCTAAGTTCACAAAGTTTCCGGAGGCAAGCTATTTCTGAAGTGGATCAAGCATAGTCTTTGAAATCAGATATGAATGGGAATCTCTGCTCCCCTTTCTGCTAGCTGTGTAGTGTTGAGCAGAGTCTAAGCTCTATTCACAAGAAGTTTGTTCATCTTTCAACAGGGCTAACAGAACACACCTAGCAGGTTTGTCACAAAGAGAAAAAGAGCGTGTGTTTAACAGAGTCTTTGCTCTCACCAAGCGCTCAGTAAGTAACTTCGTTCTCTTCCCCTTGGACATGCTCCTTGAGTCTCCAGCCATGCTTTGAAGTCGGCCGGGGAGGCTGGGGTTTCTAAATCGGAGCATTTTAAAAGCTGCCTATAAAACTGCCTTCCTCCTTTTGGATGAAGCAAGTGAGGACTCAGAGGACAGCCAGCATGCAGGAACCTAAGTCAACCAAGCCCAATAAATGACTTCTATTATGTAAAAATCACGGGTGCTCTTCGGGACTAATTGACTGTCTTTACTTCCCTTTGCAGAATTTAAGTAGTTCCTTAACACAATTTTATTTTGGAGCTCTCTAATTATATTACTCCAGGCACCTATTGTCAATGAGCTTGCTCATGGAAGAAAGAAAATAAAAAGAGTTGTTTATTCCTCCACCCTCCACAAGCTTTTATGGAGTCACTCTGATTATCTCAGCACTGGGGAGGATGCCAAAGTGCCAGGCACAGTCCTCGTCCTTCAGTCCTTTAAAGAATCACTCGGGAGAAATAATGTATTTGTAGAAAATGGTTAAATAAACGTGTTCACCAGGTAATGAGAGAAGGATGATGTTGTTAGAAAGCTGTACAACAATGATAATATGTTTATAATTCCTTTTTTAAGTACTTGTCCATTTGTTTGGCTCTACAATCAACACTCTCGGTACCAGCAGCCAGTAAATTAAAAGATGAATTGCATTGGGAAAGTCTGCTGTCAGAGTCCTCTCCAAAGTGCTGAAGAGCAGTGATGTCAGTCTGGAGACTAAGGTGTGTCTGATACAGGCCATGGTCTTTGCAATCATTTGCTATGCATCAGAGAGCTGGACAGTGACTAGGGATGATAGAAGGAGAATTGATGCCTTTGAGCTGTGGTCCTGGAGGAGAGTACTAAATATACCATGGACTGCTAGGAGAACAAACAGGTTCATCCTGGAGAGGGTGAAGCCAGGCTGCTGCTCCTTGGAGGCAAAGATTCTGAAGCTTCATTTGACATACTTTGGACATGTTACAAGGAGGGACCAGTCCGTGGAGAGGGACATCATGCTTCGGAGAGTGGAGACAGTACAGGAGAGGAAGACCCTCGATGAGATGGATTGATTCAGTGACTGGGGTAATGGGAGTAGGTGTGTTGGAGATAATAAGATTGGTACTGGATAGAGCAGGGTTTAGGGCTGTTGTGTATAGGGTCGTTATGAGTCACAGGCAACTTGACAGCATATAACAGCAACAACAAGAAGCTCTTGTCTGCATAAAGAGAGAAAGCACGTGGAAGAATGTGTCTTGGACAAGGGTTACCACACGAATACAAGTTCAATGGAGAATCTTTTTAAGTTGGGATGAAAATTCCCTGTAGAGAAGTAGTTTCATTTCCGTGGACTATTGGGATATACAAGATATTTATAATGTTTGGGGCAATTTTCTTGGTCTTGTCTTTCACCTACGTAGGTTATTCTGCCACACTCAAGCTCGACAAAATTTCCTGAGTACTGGGTGAAAAATATCAGTCCCCTACACAAAAACTCCTTGAGAGGGTGAGACCAGGCTGCTCCTTGGAGGCAATGATTCTGAAGCTTCCTCTGACATATTTTGGGCATGTTGCGAGAAGGGACTAGTCCTTGGAGAGGGACATATCAGGCTTGAAAGTACAAGGGACAGCACAGGAAGGGAAAACTCATGATGAGATGGATTGACTGGGGTAATGTGAGTAAGGTGTGTCAGAGACAATAAGGTTGGCACAGGATAGAGTAGGGTTCAGTGCTGTTATACAGAGGGTTGCTATGAGTCACAAGCAGCTTGAGGGCCTATAACAATAATAACACAAAACCTCCAGGGATACCAATGATATCATTGCTGATATCACATGGATCCTAGCTGAAGGCAGAGATGTCCATTTGTATCTCACTGACTATTCAAAGGTGGGCTCTATGAGGAGAAATGTGGGGTCAAGATTGGTGGA
>NW_006399777.1:15402159-15411017 GCF_000299155.1 Elephantulus edwardii | reverse complement strand
TGGATTGATTCAGTGACTGGGATAATTGGGATGGGAGTGTCAGAGACAGTGCGATTGGCACAGGACAGAGCGGAGTTTAGGGCTGTTGTACATCCGGTTGCTATGAGTTGCAAGTGACTCGACGGCACATAACAATAACAACAACAATATTGAGAAGAATGAGAATCCCAGAACATTTTCTTGTGCTCATGTGAAATTTATATCTAGACCAAGAAACTGCTATTCAAAAAGTACAAGTAAACACTGTGTGGTTTTGAATCAGGAAAGTGTGTGTCAAGGTTGTATGTAGCCTTTCTCCACACCTTCAGTCTACATGCTGAGCTAATCATTCAAGCAGCTAGGCTCTTCAAAAAAGAATATGATATCAGTATCAGGGAAAGACTCATCAATAACCTATGTGATACAGATGGCATAACTTTACTTGCTGAAAGTGAGGAGGACATAGAACACTGGCTGCACTGTAGCCTTTAGTACTAATTGCATCTCAGCATCAAGAAAACAAAAATTCTCACCACTAGACCATAGGCAACATCATGATAGATGCAGAAAAGATTGAAATTGCCAACGATTTAATCTTGCTTTGATTCACAATCAACACCTTTGCTATCAGCAGTCTGGAATTAAGAGATATATTGTATAGGGCAAATCCACTGTCCGGGAGCTCTCCAAAGTACTGAAGAGTAATGATGTAAATATGAAGCCTAAGGTGTGTCTGATTCAAGCCATGGTCTTTACAATCATTGCTTTGCATCTGGGATCTTGGCAATAATAAGGATGACAGAAGAAGAATTGATACCCTTGAACTGTGGTGATGGATAAGAGTACTGGACAGTCAAAAGAACAAATAAATAGATCTTGGAGAAAGTGCAGCCAGCATGCTACTTGGAGGCAAAGATGACAAAGCTTCACTTCACGTACTTTGGACATGTTATCAGGAGAGGTTATTCTTCCAAAAGGGGTATTGTGCTTGGAAAGTTGAAGGGTCAGCAAAAGAGAAGACTCTCAACGAGATGGATTGACACAGTGACTGGAGTAATGGGTTCAAGAGTGTCAGTGATAAGAACGATAGCACAGGACAGGGTTCAAGTCTTGTTCACAGGGTCTCTGTGAGTCTTATTCAACTTGATGGCACCTAACAACCACCACCACAACAAGAAAATCCCTAGCAGTCCTTCACTGTCTGCTGAATCTTACTAAATCCCAAAGTACATGTGGTCCTTGTAAAGGAAACAGACCCCCAAGGACTGGATTGTAGTGGTATTAAATAAAGGGAGAATAGCAAAGTAAACTTCTTTAGTCTGAATCCTAGCTCTGCCATCATCAAACTGTGAAGAGCTCTGAGAAACACATTTAAACGTGATTCTGTCTCAGATCCAAGACAGTTTAGCCTGGTTTAGACTACTGTCTTCTGTTGCTGGTATGTACTGTCAAACTGGAACCAACTCATAAATGGCCCTCCAAAGAGATTTCAGAGCCAGTAAATCACACAGGAGGGGATTTTCCATCTTCTCTTGCAGAGTAGCTGGTGGGTTCGAACCGTGTGTCTTTGAGTTGGCTGTGCAATTGTTTGCCACTAAGCCATCAGAGCTCCCTAGATGACTATATCAATTAACTGAGTTGATTAATGAAACAAGTGAACCTGATGTGAGGACTCTAGTCATAGCCCTTAAGGTTCCTTTCACGGCCTTGACACTTTTAATAATTTTATCAGCTACTTGTCACATTTATGAGTGGTATAAAGTGGCAAGGGAAAGCACATATGTTAGGTGATGTAATCTTGTTCCCAAATTATGTTAATAAGCTACAGAGAAGAGTGGATTGAACAAAGTATAAGAAAGAGGAGTAAATACAGAGACGTGTTGCAAAATCAGCTTTCTGATAGAGGTGAGTTGGTGGAAAGTCCTGAATGGTAGCATTTTATTTATTTCCATGATATAAATATTCCTACCATACCCTATTTCAAGCCACCACTGTGATGCCACTGAATTTTCTAGGATTGGGAAGAAAAGCTCATGCCGGCTCTTGTGCGTGACTTTTAGCTTGTTACCAATACTGACAACACAAAGTTCTAAACAAGAAGTTTAATAAAAAGAAAAGGGGGAATGGAGAAGATACTTAGCATAGTCGCCTATAGTTTTATTTTGTGAATGACTGTAAATTCAGCCATTAAATGTAAGAGAAGTCAGACAGATAAAAGTAGACTTTATATCTTGTTGTTGTTGATTGCTGTCATCGAGTCAACCGTGACTCATAGTGACTCTATGAACAAAAGACCTAATGCCTTTCCATAACTATCGTCATTTCTCCAAGTTCATAGAGTTTTCAGAGGCATGTGGTTTAGGAAGTGGATGTCACTCCTGCTTCCAAACCTGTTTTACAACCGGGAGCTCCACCAAACACTGTCCACAATGGGAAGCCATTCTGGTATTTAATACCCCAACGGTACAAGGTTCAGCATCACAGCAAACCCAGGTTACTTCATACAGCACACTGACAAACAGTGATGTGCAAAGTGGAAGCGTGTTCCTCCAGATAGAACAGCACTAGTTTCATTTAACAGGGGTTAAGGGTCGTCAAGTTGAATATGACTGAGAGTAAATTTTGTACCAAAGATCTGAACTCTGTTCTATAACTAACATCATTTCTGTACAGAACTCTGTTCTATAAGTACCATCATTTCTGTACATTTATAGAGTTTAGAGAGTTGGTAGAGTTTAGAGAGTTTGTAGAGTTTGCAGAGGCATCTAGTTTAGGAAGTGATGTCACTCCTGCTTCCCAGCATAAATCGCTCTGGAAGCTCATGCAAACACCGTACATAATGGGTAATCAATATGGTATTTGACATGACTATGGAACAGTGTGCAGCATCACAGCAACACCAAGTTGTACAGTTCAGCAAATAGACAAAAGACTGCTGTATCATGTAAGGAATATTCATTACAAAATTAAACCGCTGCGGGGTTTTGAAGCCACACATTTGAGCAGACCTCCACCCTCGGCAAAGGCTCAAGTACACCCGCTCTTGGGGTAGGGGGAGGGGAGAAAGCAGTAATACACAACAAATATGACCCCAAAAACTTCCCTTACGTGCCCATCAAGCCTTCCATAAAGATGCAAGTGAACAGCCAAACTTCCAGAGTAGAGGCACCTAGTCCTTGGCCTGCAGTCTCATCCCCTCCCTCTGTGGGTTTTTTGTTGCATTGGGGTTTTGTTTTTTTCCTCTGTGTGTGTGTGGGAAGTGTTCCCAATTCAAATTTTATTACATTTCTCTAGTTAATTTTAATTTTAATATTGTACTTTTCTACTTCTTTTTTATTTCCACTTATTCATTGCTGCACTTTTCTCCCTGCCCACCCCACCCCCAGTACACTCTTCTCTTTGAAAAGTAAAAGAAAAGTTCCCCCATGGTTTTACAATCCCTCCCCACAAGTCCACTCCACTGTGCAGTCTTTGTTCTGGACTCCTGTCAACAATAATACCTAATCACATATCCCTTTTTAAATCGTTTTCTCCCTCATCTGTTTCAATGCAGTATACATTATTTATCTCATCATTTTCAGTCTCCCCCCAACTCCGATGTAGGTCACGTTTTACAACAGTGACACCATGCAGTATTTGCTCTTTTATGACTGAGATACTTCACTCAGCATAATGTCCTCCAGGGTCACCCATTTTCAATAATATTGCATGAGTTCCTTGTTTTTCAATGCAGCATAGTATTCCATTGTGTGAATATACCACAGCTTCTCTATCCATTCGTTTGTTGATGGGCACTTAGGTTGTTTCCAACTCCTCACTATCATGAACAAAGCAGCAACAAACATGGGTGTGCATATATCTGCTTGGGTGGCTATTATGGTTTCTTTAGGGTAAATTCCCAGTAGTGGAATTGCTGGGTCTAATGGTTTCTCTATTTGTAACTTTTTGAGAAAGCGTCATACCTCCTTCCACAGTGGTTGCACCATTTTACACTCCAATCAATAGTGAATAAGGGTTCCAGTTTCTCCACAACCTCACCAGCATTCGTTGCTTGCTGTTCTGTTAAATTGTGCTATTCTTACTGGGGTGAAATGGTATCTCATAGTTGTTTTCCTTCTGCTGAGTTCTAAATCCACACCTATGAGCAGACCTCCACCCTAAGCAAAGGTTCAAAGACACCTGCCCTTGGGGAAGAAAGAGCAGTAATACACATCAAACACTACTTCAAAAACTTCTTTTATGTGCCCATCAGGACTGCCGTCAAGATGCAAGCAAGCAGCCAAACCAGGCTCTGAAAAGTTCTAGAGCCATCGATTAAATTTTCTCTTCCATGTTTGCTAGTTGGATGATCTCTGACAAGTCATTAAACCTCTTTAAGTTGAATGTTATTCTATAGGGAGTTGCCCCGTTAATGCAAACAGGACAACCTTCTGCTGGTGTGAGTAGAGTACACCAGGAGCTCTTGGCTAAAAGATGAGGAATCTTCTGCCTATGTAATTTATAGTCTCAAAACCCCAAAGGAGTGACAGCTGTGAGTTTATTTTGAAACCTCATTTGGCTTAGTTTCCTCATCTCTAAGATTGGAATGATGACAGTAAAGTCTACTTCGTAAATGAACTCCCAAAATTACACAAGAAAAGTCATATTAAGAAGGAGATTAGCAGGGAAAAGGGGGAACGTAGACAAAATGTGTGTGTACGCGTATTTGTATTAATGAGCTTTTGTGTGTAACAAACCACCCAGTACTGGTTTAATGCGACAACTCTTTAATCACAAACAGTTCGAGCTGAGTTCAGAGGGAATAGCTCTCATCTTCCTTGATGATCTTATTAGGCTTCTACTCATATTTGTAGTCAGCTGACATATGGTGGCCTCATTCACATTTTGACACTTGTTGGCAGGACCAAAAGAGGTTGGAGATGGTGTATCCATCATTATTTGGAAGCTCAGGCTGGGCTTATCCACATGGTGGAGGTTGCAAGGTTCCCCAAAGCAACATAGAAAAGCAGGCATAAGCACTTTCCAGGTCTTCATGTAAGTCACGTTGACTGTATCATTGGTCAAAGCAAGTCTCATGTCAAAGCGCAGAGTCAATATGGTGGAAACGAGTCAGGAATATTGATCCAGGGAAATATTGCAGTCACTTTGGAAAGCAAACTGCAACAGCAAGCAAATTGATAGAAAACCCAAATGTCACAAAATAAAAGTATTTTTAAAAAACTAATCTCCCCTCAAGCCCCAACCAATTAGTAAAGAACGAAATGTAAATTAAAACTAGATAGCATTTCCTATGTATCAGATTGATAATTTAAAATCTTATAATGCTAAGTGGTAGGATACAAATGGCGAAAGGGGGAATTTCGTGCACAGTTACTGATGGGTCGGAAAATGGTGATGTGTTCACAGAATTCAGTAAATGAAACGAGTAAGTTTGAGTTTCACAAATGAATGGTGAACGTATCATACTGAGTAAGAGAATTCTTAAACAAAAACACTCGAGAACTTATTTGGGACATTTTAATTTAAGAATGTGTGTTCGTGCACACTACACACACCCCACACACACACACTAGTATGTTGTCAAGTCAGAATCGACTCATAGCGCACCCTCCAGTGAGTTTTCAGAGGTAGTAATCACACGGGAGGAGATTGCCCATCCTTTTCCCTCAGAGAAGTTGGTAGATTTGAACCAGGTGCCTTCAGGATTGTAGTAGATTCTTACCAGTAGGCCACCAGAGCTCCCTAGAAGTCTTTCTTAACCTTTGACTTTGGCTTTGGTTTTGACCACATGGCTGTCAGATTGACTACTGCTGAGCAGATCTGACCTTTGCCCCACCCTGTGCCATCCCCGTAGTTGGCCACGAGTTCCTGTCTATTATGCCAGTCACTGTGTCAGTCCATCTCTTGGAGAATCTTCCTCTTCCTCTGGCCCTCTCTCTTTTCTAGAATTAAGTCCTTTTCAGATGATTGAACCCTCCTGGCAACATGACCAAAGTGTGTGAGATACAATTTCTCTGTCCTTGCCTCTATGGAACCCTCTGATTTCACTTTCTCTGAAAGACATTTGTTTATTCTTTTGGCAGGCTGTGGTACATTTAATGCTGTTCTCCAACAGGACAATTCAAGGACATAGTCTCTTTTTGTTCTTACTTATTCATAGTCCAACTTTTAGGTGTGTGTAAATATCCAAAAGGGGACGTGGAGGAGGAGAAGGAGGACAGAAGAAGAGAAGGGTGGGGATCACTGAATGCAGAATTTCATGGCCAGATGGGTGTGTGTGAAGGCATAGGAAGGATTCAATGGAGTCTCAAAGAGATAGGGTGAGAATAGGCATAGATCAATATTGTTGTTATGTGCCGTTGAGTCTTCTGAAATGCACAATGACCCTAAGTACAACAGCCCTAAATGCTACTCTACCCTGTGCCAATCTCACTGTCTCTGACACATCTAATCCCCATTATCCCAGTGACAGAATCAATCCATCTCATCGAGGGTCTTCCTCTCCTGCTCTGTCCCTCCATCCTCCCAAACTTGGCGTCCATCTCCAAAGACTGATCTCTCCTTGTAACATGTCCAAAGCATATTGGATGAAGCTTCAGAATCCTCGCCTCCAAGGAGCAGCCTGGTTTCACTCTCTCTAGGATGAACCTGTTCGTTCTCTTAGCAGTCCACGGTATATTCAATACTCTTCTCCAACACCACAGCTCAAAGGCATCAATTCATCAACAGTGATTGGTTATATGAAATAACTGTATTTGAATAACCTACATATTGTTGTTGTTGTTATATGCCGTCGAGTCATTTGCGACTCATAGCCACCCTGTGTACAACAGCCCTAAATCGTGCTCTATCCTGTGCCAATCTCATTGCCTCTGACACACCCATTCCAATTACCCCAGTCACTGAATCAATCCACCCCATAGAGGGTCTTCCCCTCCTGCGCTGTCCCTCCACTCTGCCCAGCATGATGTCCCTCTCTAAAGACCTGTCTCTCCTTACAGTATGTCCAAAGTATGTCAGGCGAAGCCCCAAAATCCTTGCCTCCAAGGAGCAGCCTGGTTTAACCCTCTTTAGGATGAATCTGTTTGTTTTCTTGGCAGTCCATGGTACATTCAATACTCTTCTCCAGCACCACAGCTCAAAGGCGTCAATTCTCCTTCTATCCTCCCTAGTCATTGTCCAACTCTCTGATGCATAACAAGCGATTGCGAAAACCATGGCCTGTATCAGGTGCACCTTAGTCTCCAGAGAGACACCGTTGCTCTTGAGTACTTTAGAGAGGTCCCTAACTGCAGACTTTCCCATCACAATACGTTTTTTTATTTCCTGGCTACTGGTGCCAAGAGTGTTGACTGTGGCTGTATCAATATATATATGAATGATTGCATGAAACACAATATAAATAAAAGATTGTATAAAGCATAGTGTATGTGAATGAAGCAGAATGTAAATTAATTGTTGTATGTGAACCAAGAAAAAATAGTAAAAAAATTACACCCACATCAAAGTATATGAGGGATGACGGCAAGGACACTCCCACCTCTCTCTCACACCCTGTCTTTGCATCTTCATGGATCCTAAGACTTTGCCGGAGCAGCTCTGCCTAGATGCACTCAGGATTCATACGGAGAAATCTACATATGGCACATGAGTCTCCCCAGAGCCTCCCGCAAAACCGAGGCATGAATTCACCCTGAGCAGGGCAGAGGAGGAGGGAGCCCTCAGCTCCACCTCACAGCCCCTGAACAACCTTTATCCCCTCAAGGCTGAATTGCAAAACCAGCTATTTCTGCTGTACTGCCTTTTATTTTCTTTTCAATCCCCTATTTCCTATTCTGTAATTATTGCCAAGAAATGTTCACAGGAAACATGCTAGATTTCTGACAGCCTGTCAGATGGGAGAAGGATGAGCTCTTCTCTGTGCAGCCCGCAGGGGAGATGGAGTCCTGGGGAGGAAGGTGGGTGGAGACGTAGTCTCTGCCGCAATAAGGTAGAATGTGAAGTTCGCTGGACTTATGGCAGCAATGGGGGCTGTCTCTCAGGCGCACCCCAAAGACACTGAAGAGCACTGGTCTCACAGATTTTATTAAGACAAAAACAATCCCAGATTTTATGTTGATGCTAACTCATAGCAACCCCATAGAACTGTCCCTAGGCGCTCCCAAGTCTATAATCTTTACAGAAGCCAACTTGCACGTCCTTCTCTTGTGGAGCAGCTGGGAGGTTTGAACTGTCAAACTGCTGGTTTGTAGCCAAGTGCTCCAACCACTATGCCATCACAATTTCTGCAAATTCTAGACAACACCCTTAATGAGGTTTTTCTGGTTATTGTAAAATATGTAAAATTTGTAAAAATATTTAAGAAGATGCTGAGAACATGCAATCTCACTTCTAGGAAAAACCATTATTCCAACCACAAGCAAATGGATTGAGAAAATGTGGTGCATTCACACAATGGAAGACGACACAGCACGCAGGAGCAATGATTTTGTGAATTATAACCTAACTTGGGAGGGACTGGAGAGCATTATGCTGAGTGAACGGACTCAGTCCTACAAAGACAAATACTGTACAAAATCATTATTTTAGAATGAGTATGAGGATGCAAGGAGGAAGGGAAGTAGAAGCAGAGGGATGAGGATGTGCAACGGGGAGAGGAGAATTAATCATGGAGTTGTACAATTTGATGGGGATGGGATGAAGGAAATTGGAAGAATCTGTTCTGGAAAGCAATGTATTAAAATTTTGTAAATAAACTACGATAATAATTTTAAAAAACACCATTATTGTTAACATATTGGTGTCTAAGCTTTCAGATGTTGTGTTGTGTAGACTTAACTGCGTAGATATGAAATGAGGTGATATCTATCTCTATCTAT
>NW_006399777.1:15394561-15401930 GCF_000299155.1 Elephantulus edwardii | reverse complement strand
AGAGAGAGAGATAACACAATGATTATAGAAACGCTTCAGGTATTTTGTTCATAGGATCACTATGAGTCATGCTTGATTCAACAGCAGTCAACAACAAATGTCAGACAGTATTCTAGACACTAGGAAACGCAACAGTTAGGAGGACAGAGTGCAACAAGCAAGTACTGCTTTAGATTGCAAAGTCATAGTCATGGAAGGAGCTGTGGTGGTGCAGATGAATAAGCACTAGTGAAACGGCAACTGTTATTATTATTTACTTGTAGTCAAGTCAGAAAAGACCCATAGCTGACCCTCCAGTAAGTTTTCAGAACCAGTTAATTACACAGGAAGAGAATGCCCATCTTTCTCCTGCGGAGCAGCTGGGGATTTGAACCACATGCCTTTGGTCGACAGCACAATTCCTTAGCACTAGGCCACCAGTGCTCCTTAAAATCTATGCAGAGTTTCTTTGGAAGAAAATTCTGGCCAACTGCTTCTGGAAAGTTCTTTTTATGGGGTCTCTGTGAAGCAAAATAGATTCACTAGTAACTAAAAATAAGCATAGAAGATTTTTTGAGGAATATTGGTATCAGGCTTCCGTTGCTGTGTTAATAAATTACCCTAAGACTTGATAGTTATATTTATCTATAGCAATATTTAACTTCTCACAGTTTCTGTAGGACTGGAATCCAAGAGCTGCTTAGATGCATGTTGTTTTGTTTTGTTTTGTGTTTTTTTTTTTTTTGATCCTCACAGGCTACAATCGAGGCTGGTCAAGTATTCAGATTTCTCAAGCCTTGACCTAGGCAAGACTCATTTCCAATCTCAGAGCATTTCCAGGAATTAGTTCCTCACAGACTTCCAGCCTGAAAGCTTCACTTCCTCATCAGTTGTTGCCTAAAGGCTGCCCTCAGTTTCCCAGTCTTGTGGGCCTTTCCAAAAAGCTGCAATCAACATGGTGGCCGGCTTCAGAGAAAACAAAGGACACGAGGCAGAGTTAGAGTGAGAAAGAACTGTTAAAACAAATGTCTCAGCATTTTGTAGTCAAAGCTCACAGGTGGTTTCCCTCCATTTGCTCCATGTTTTAGTTATTCAATGAAGGAAGAAGAATCAATGCCTTTGAGTTACAATGTTGGAGAAGAGTATTGAATATCCCATGAACTTCCAAGAGAACAAACAGGCCTTTCCTAGAGAGAGTGAAACGAAAATGCTCTTTGGAGGCAAGGATGGTGAAACCCCATCTCATGGGCTTTGGGCATGTTGTTAGAACGGAGCAGTTTTTGGAAAGGGACACTGTGCTTGGAAAGGTGGAGGGTGAGGGAAAGGGAGGAAGACCTTCAATGAAACGGATTGACAGCATTAGCAGCAATGCACTCAAGCACCTCAAAATACAGAGCTCTGGGGGCTTAGTGCTAAGAAGCTGCACTGCCGTCCCAAACACATGCCTTTGGAATCCATGGAATAAGGATGGACAATCTCCTCCAGGGCCATTTATGGCCTCTTAAAAACCTGCTAGAGAGTCAGGTATGGGTCAGTTTTGATTTGATGGCACACACCAACAACAGCATGTCAGAAATGATGAGGATGGCACAAGAAAGGACAACGTTCAGATCTGTTCTTTAAAATGACACCATGAGTCGTGCTCAAGTCAATGGCACATAAGAACAAGTCATTCAAAAAAGTCACCAGGTCCAACTCACATTCAAGAGTGGAGATCACGCAAAAGTGTGGCCAAGAAAACAGACACATGAAGAAATGCTCCAAATCACTGGCAATAAGAGAGATGCAAATCAAAACCACAATGAGGTACCATCTCACTCAAGTAACAGTGGCAAAGTTTAACAGGGGAGCAAGTAATAGATGTTGGAGAGGATGTTGCGAGAAAGGAACTCTTATACATTGTTGGTGGGATTGTTAAATGGTGTAACCATTCTGGAAGGCAGTTTGGTGCTTCCTCAAAAACTGAACATAGAAATTCCATATGACCTAACTTTTCCACTACTTGGGATATACCTTGAGAATATGAGAACTGATCTGTTCATAGCAGCATTGTTCACCATCGCAAGAACATGGAAACAGCCCAAATCACAAACAGTCCAACCACAAACAAATGGATTGAGAAATTATGGTATATTCACACAATGGAATACTATGCAGCGCACAGGAGCAATGATGTTGTAAATTATTACCTAACTTGGGAGGGACTGGAGAGCATTATGCTGAGTGAACTAACTCAGTCCCACAAGGATAAATATTATATAAAACCAATATTGTAGAAGGAGTATAAGGATCCAGGAGGGGTGGGAGAGGCTGGAAGCAGAGGGATGTGGATGTGCAGGGGGAAGAGGGGATTAATCAGTGGGTTGTGCAATTTGATGGGTGGAGGGTGAAGGAAATTGAAAGAATTTATTCGAATTTGTATTTGAATTTTGTAAATAAACTAGTAGAAGGGAAAAAGAAATCTAAAAAGAAAAATTAAAGGAAAAAAAAAGTATGGCCAACAGTAGGCAGGGATCAAAGTGTCTCTAGTTACACTGTCCACCACAGGTAGACGGTTTGGATCGCAGTGTGAAGTAAGTGAAGGAGTGAGGAGTTGCTTGACCGTCAGAATAAAGAACTCTTCTCAGAATAAAAGTCAAAGGAATGGTGTAAATGTGGAACTGACTTGTCTGAGGAAGGGAAGGAAAAACATCGCCTCTGGACAGAGTAGAGAAAAGGAAAGAGTGAAGAAGAGGGCAGGTTGTGCTAAGCTTGGCCGACTGTGGAAAGGAAGGAGTTGGCATTTTCACTTAAGGCCTAAAGGAAGCCATTGTTTCCCTTTGTTGGGATTATCAGAATATTTTTTTTACCTGACCTTTAGCTTTCTTTTAAAAGTCCATGGGATATTTAATAGAACTATCTCATAGGCTTTCATAGAACAGAATCTTCGTGATTCAAAGCACCACATCTTTTCCCAAAGATCTGTTGGTGGATTCAAACTGCTAACCTTTCCATGAGCAGCCAGTGCACTTCTTTAAAAAAATTATAGTAGTTTATTTACAAAATCCAAATGCATTGTTTTCCAGAACGGATTCTTCCAATTTCCCTCACCCTCCTACCCATCAAATTGTACAATCCCATGATTAATCCCCTCTCTCTCTACACATCTTCATCCTTCTGCTCTCCCCACCCCTTTGGATCCTTATACTCATTCTACAATAATGGTTTTATATAGTATTTGTCCTTATAGGACTGAGTTTGTTCACTCAGCAGGATGCTCTCCAGTTCCTCCCAAGTTAGGTAATAATTTACAAAATCATTGCTCCTGTGTGCTGCATAGTATTCCATTGTGTGAATCCATCTGATTGTGGTTGGACATCTAGGATGTTTCCACGTTCTTGCGATGGTGAATAATGAGCATCCCGTGCTTTCAAACACTGCACCACCAAGGTCCCTTAGAGAATGTCCAAGGTTCCTTTATGCTAAAGATAGGCAATCTCATGGCCCCAGAAGCTGCCCAGCCAAGAAGTCCAATGTTGATTTCTTTTATTTTTTTGTAGTCCCAAAGGCCACTGTGATGTCCTCGTTCCTTAAATTTTGTCTATTACTTTCACCTTAAACCACCTCCCCCCATGAATATCTCTTTTACTTTCCAGATGCAGGAATACTTTCAGTGTCCAATATCCATCCAATTGTTTCCATCTGTGAGGCCAGCAGAGATCAGATGCACTCACAGATCCTCCCTGGGCACAAAATGGTCACATAAAGTAACGGTTAGGAGGGAGTGTTCCGGGCTCCGAGCTCAGGTCCAACTCCTACAATGCTCTAGCCTAGGACACAGTCCCGAATTGACCCACACCTGCCTTCCTTTCCCAAAAGAGAGAGCAGAAAGAACAGTCCCTTCCTCATTTGGCGGTTGGTGGTGTCAGGTGCTGTGAAGTCAACTATGACTTAGGGCAACCCTATGGACAATGGATCTAAACCCTGCTCCACCATCCTGCAGCATCTTCACCACCCCCGTCATTCTTGAGCCCATTGCCACAGTCACTGTTGATCTCTCTTGTTGAGCGTCTCCCTCTCTTTTGCTGGTCATCTCTGATCTACTCGAGCCCATTGCCACAGTCACTGTTGATCTCTCTCGTTGAGCTTCTCCCTCTCTTTTGCTGACCCTCTACCTTTCCAAGCATAATGTCTCTTGCCAAGGACAGGTCCCTCCCAAAAACACGCTCGGAGTATCTGAAGATGAAACTTCACCATGCTTGCCTCTAAGGAGCACCCTGGCTGCACTCTCTCCAAGATATGTTTGTTTGTTCTCTTGGAAGTCTAAGGGGAATTCAGTATTCTTCTCCAACGCCATAACTCGGTCAGTTGTGAGGAGAATGAAAAACCTAATTCCAGAAAAAAGAGTAATAGTACAAGACACTTAGTAGGTGGTCAATAGCATCTATTGAACTATTACCATCACCCCATCTGACTTTGCTGGGCTCTGAGTTATTGGGTGTTGGCGTGGAAGGGCAGGGAAATGATCTTACTTATTTTCCTATTCCCGGATGAGCTCAAAACAGCATCCCAGAACCATTGGTGTAATTGTGTGTATGTGTTTGTGTGCGTAATGAAGGCATTCACATCGGAGTGAATGAATAAGTTAAATATGTAGTCTTAATATGGAAGGACTTAACCGCCAACTGTTATCTTGTGTACAATTGGGAATCCTTGAAGGATTTGGCAAAGATTAAATAACATAAAATAATGTTTTAAGAAGGAATTTAAGGAATAAGTAAATTTGCAAATAAGATTTTTTTTGTTTTGTTTTAAACCTGCGGATCTCTTCAATTTCCACAAAGGCTGGAGGCAGATGCACAGTCGGAAATATGCTTTAAGCTGTATGCTTTTCAGAGGACCTTCTGTACAGGCTTAATGGTCCTCCCCAATCTCTCAGCCCTCTGTGCCTCCCCACAGGCTGCGGCAGGCCAGAGTCCCCTCTAAACACATGCACACTTGCACGCACACACTCACAGTTCTTGTCTCTGGCTCTCTCCAGCATATATGGTGGTTTATAACAGAAGCACACAACCAAAACCCACAGGCCACATTCAATTGGCACATATATTTATGATTTTAGAAAATGATTTTAAAACTGAGAGGTTTACATTTTAAAAGTCCATGCAGCTGGCATCTGAATAACTCTGGAGTTCTAGTCACAGAGGTCTGTGTGCCCATGTGGCAACAGCAATCTTGCCCCTGCGGGTGAGACATGTGCTGTTTGCCTGTTCTCCACAGTCACTACTGATTTGTCCCATCGTCTGTTGAATGGACACAGAGTGGCGAGTTTTAAAAACATCATCCCAAGCAGATACTGGCTTTGTCTTTCCCTGAGAAGATCAACTCTCAAACAACACCTTGAAGAAACAAAGTAATAGTTCCTCAATCCTTGGCATGATTTTTTTTGAGAAAGAGGCCCTTACAATGAGATACATCTGGACTTACCTTCAGGGACGCCTTGGTGGCATAGTCTGTATCGAGTTGTGTAGCTAAGTCAGAGGCTAGGAGGCTCTGGCAGTTCAAACTCACCAGCAGCTCGGCAGAAGAAAGATGGACAGTCTCCTCCCATTATGATTCCAAGTATCAGAAACTAGCTAGAAGCTGAGTCAGAAGTGCCTGGGTGACATTGAACTGGGACTTCTCTACGACTATCTTCTCTCACATTTTGTTTGACTACCATTTTGCAAGCGTCGAGGACTCTCCTTCATAAGGTGGCTATGAGTCGCCTACAACTCGACGGCACTTAACAGCAATAATATCAACAAAGAGCGAGAGATCAGCTGGCCCAGTGGACAGAAAGCGATGCTACCAAGCCAAAGGTGGGTGACTTTTAATCTGCGGCCCTCGGGCCTGTCTTACATTGTTTTTGTTCAGACATTCCTCTAGGTCGTATAGCCCTGGTGTACAAGTTGCCATACAGCGGTCACTTGTGGTTGCTGTGAGGCTAAACACTGTGACATTGATGTGTCAAATGCGTTAATGGTTGGCTACCCAATGCAGACAGAGAGTGGGGTGGAGCTCCCCAATTAAAACAAGCTTGGAAGGAGGAGTGGCATCCACTTCCGTAATAGCTTGCCTCCGGAAACCCTATGAACCCGAAGAGAGGAGAGACACCCCAGCATCGAGAACTTTCCTTCATAGGGTCGCTATGAGTCGCCTGTGACTTGACAGCACTTAACAACAACAACCACCATTTTGCAAGTAACATCAGCATAAACATGACACAGAAGATCTTTTGAGAATTATAATTTAGGAAGGCCCAGAGACTTCCAGGACCTACAGAGAAAACCATGAGCTCTAAGAGAACATCATTTGGAAGGAGGAGCAACACTGACTCACTTGCAGGAACTTGTGAGGAGAGAAGACATGGCTGAAAGGAGCCGTCCATTAGAGAGGTGACCAGCAGAAGAAGCTGAGGAAGAGAAGACAAATTGTCTTCCTTCAGGACCTTGAAAACTGACTCTCAAACGGAATTTTGTGTATAGGAGGGGCCTTGGGAATTAACCAGAGAAGATAGGAGCTAACTGACAGACAAGTGTTGCATTAATTAGAACAATGCATTCCCAAAAGATGACAAACTAACCATTTAGTGTTATACCTCTTCTAACAAATCAAGCATACAAATATCATGTTACCAGATCCTACTTAAGCCTGTGTAGATGTGGCAGCCTGTTCTCCTGGGCGGGTAGTGAAATGTTCTGGTTGGGACTCCGCTGGCATGTGGGAGTAATGCTCCACATGTGGGTATTAAGAGTACGTGGAAATCTCTGCTGAATCCTTGCTGCTGAAGCCTTACCACTATGCAGGGCCAAAGACCTGAAGCCCAGACCAAATGTTAATGAAATAAAGAAACAACAACAACAACCACAACCCTGCCTTCTGGATCTCAACTGCTTCAAATAGGAGGCTCCCAGGCCCTAAATGAATGTTAATCATATTGAAAAGGCCTGATGAAAAGATAGGAGAATGGTTAGATAGACAAATGGTTATCGAGGCATGTTGGTGGTAGTGATGGTAAGTGCCATAGAGTTGTAGACGATCCATAGTGACCCCATGAATGAAAGTCTTGAACATAAAACTTTCATTTTTTTCTCCAAGTTCATAGAGTTTCCAGAGGCAAGCTTTTTTTGGAAGTGGATGCCACTCCTACTTCCAAGCCTGTCCTGTTCTGGAGATCCCCAAAAAGCAGGCCTGAGGGCTGCAGGCCCAAGGGCCCAAAAGCCTTTTTAAATATGAGGCCAAATCTAATCAGTTCACACCCTTATTGTGAGAAACAGCCACACCCTAGTCTCAATCCCAAACCAGAAAACACACTTCTGCAGAATCCGGCCATTCCACTCATCTCCCAAGTCTAGAAATAGCCCCAGAA
>NW_006399777.1:15382556-15394131 GCF_000299155.1 Elephantulus edwardii | reverse complement strand
ATGGATGGATGGATGGTGGATGGATGGATGGATGGATGATGGATGGATGGATGGATGGATGGTGGATGGTGGATGGATGGATGGATGGTGGGTGGATGGATGGTGGATGGATGGATGGATGGTGGATGGATGGATGGATGCTGGGTGGATGGATGGTGGATGGATGGATGGATGGTGGATGGATGATGGATGGTGGGTGGATGGATGGTGGACGGATGGTGGGTGGATGGATGATGGATGGATGATGGATGGTGGGTGGATGGATGGATGGATGGATGGATGATGGATGATGGATGGATGGATGGATGGATGGATGGATGGATGGATGGATGGATAGATGATGGATGGTGGACAGATGGATGGTGGATGGATGGGTGGATGGATGGATGGATGGATGATGGATGGTGGGTGGATGGATGGTGGATGGATGATGGATTGTGGGTGGATGGATGGTGGATGGATGGATGGATGGATGGATGGATGGATGGATGGATGATGGATGGATTGATGGGAGATGGGTAGATGACAAGGAGTCTGGATAGGAGAGTGGTAAGTACCAATTAAATGTCCTTTTCTTGTGATGATGGTGAGTCTGGCCATGAGAGAAGTCTCATGCTGTGTATCCAATTTCTAGTTTACAAAAAGAGGTAGACTTGTCTGAAAAGAAGTAGAGATGTAATTTCTGACCAAATATTGGAACAGTTTGCCGGGCACTTAAGGCAGCGAAGAATCACTGAGTCCTCTTTGGCAGCTTGTCAGCAGATCTGTGTATAAATAGGGATGAGTGCAGAAGTCTCATTTGAGATCATCACAAGATAGCTGCCTAATCAGCCGTTAAATTTCAAGTTGCACCAATCAGAAGGCTTTGTGAACCTCAGAGGTTGTTGTTCTCAGGTGCCATCAATCCTCCCAGGTCTCACAGCAACCCCATGAACAAGAGATTTGAACCTTATCCAATCTTGCACCATCTTCATAATCTCTACTATCATCAAGGTGAGTCCATTGCTACAATCACTGTGTCAATAGACCTTGCTGAGGGTCTATCCTTTCTTTAATGACCCCTCTTCCTTTCCTAGAATAATGTCCTTTTCCAAGGACTGACCCCTGCTGACATTCTTATTAATGCCCAAAGTATGAGAAATCAAGTTTCAACATCCATGGTCTTTTCAATTACTACCCATCTGAATGTAGAACGATGAATAAGGGTGACAGAAGAAAGAAAAATCCACTGAGTTGTGGTGTTAGAGAAGAGCAATGGAAATATCCCATGGACTGTTAAAGAACAAACAGGTTTATTTTCGGAGGAGATGAAACCAGGATGCTCCTTTGTGGCAAGGATAACGAACTTCAGATATTTGTTAACAAAACAATATGCTGATCAGTTCCAAGAAACTAAATTAGAGTCTATCCATTTTGGCAGCTGCTTGGCTCACGAAAGGTGACACCCAATTAGAGAAAATGATCAATCCCAAACAGTGTGCATTTCCAACATCCCACAGCATTTACTGCTTTAATCATGGATCTGACAGCCATGGAGCCAACTCAGAAACGCAAGCTCTTCCAAAAGCCACTCTAATAACCCCTTACGCTTATGCAATGCTGCATTTCCTGTGACACCTCACACAGACAGAACGAGACAGGGATGGAAAATATTCTCATTCCCTTTGGAAGATACTAGCCCAGAGTCACGCCAGTACCTCCAGTATGTCCCAGCAGGTCCACCACAAATAAAATCCAGGAGCTGACTCCCATGTGATCACAACCATCTTTTTGCCTCAAGGTCCACAAAGAAAACATCAAATATATATAACCTATTTATTTAAGGTATATGAAGGTCACATGACATGCCTTTTTTTTAGAATCCTAGCACAATGACCAGTCAGGGAATTATTCTTTCTGTCCACCCTAAACTATTCCTACAAAGTTTAACTCAATAGCCTTTTTTGTCCATTTGCTGTATTTTTTATGCAAGTGCCACACGATTCCATTTTTGCAAATCTTGAAACCTCTTCATGCGTTAGTTTCCTGTGCACCTCATACACGTGTTTGCATTATTTATGTGGGCACATTGTTGCTGTTGTAGTTGTTATGTGCCATCGAGTTGCTTGCAACTCATAGCAACTTAATGTGGGCACATTAAGTGGGGCAAACACTGGGCAGCTAATTAAAAGGACAGTGAGTTGAATTTGCCAGGAGCTCCATGGCAGAAAGCTGGGTACTCGTCGGAACCCAAATATAGGGACGCTATGATCACACAGGGGTTTTATTAATCCTTTGGGAGGGCTTACAGGTCTTGATTTTCATTGCAGTGAGACGGCACAGTGTAACAAAAGCAGTATGAACCTGCAAAGGTGAAGCTTGCTTTCTGGGCCTAGTTCATACCCACTAAGAATAAGCCCTGATAGACATGTTTGTTGATGGGACAACGCAATAGAAAATGAAAGAGATGCAGCGGACACACTGCTTATATTGATTTTAGCAATGGCTTTGATGGAGTTTCCTATAATAATCCTTGTGAACAAATTACAGAGCTATGTACCTCGTGATAATACTGTTCAGTGGCTTCATAGCTGGTTGAATAAATTCAGAGACAATGATTAATGGATGATGTGATTGTAGAGGCTGCCCTGGATGATATAATGAAGAATTTTGACCTCTGCCTTACGTAGTCCACATTTTTTATCAAGTATTATTAAATTTTTGTCTCCTAGAGCATGCCTACCCAATTTACATGGTTTAAAGTAGAGAGAAGTCAATGAATGGAGATGCCAGAATCCGCACACCGAAAGCATTCTCAACAGGCTGCTATGTTGATTCAAACTAGATCAGGTGGATGAGACCACGAGAAACTGTAGAATTTTGTTCAAAGAAACAGTATACGTGCAAGAGGAAAAGAGTCACCTTGATAGCAACTCCTGAAAAAGACATAGAGATTGGGTGGATGGTTCCACTACACTCAGAAGTGTGGAGCCAATGACCACAGAAACTACTGGGAACTTAAATTGTATTTCTCCCCAGCATAAGTAGCTCTTATCTCGTTCTCCCAGGAATTATAGGATCTTTAATTTAAGGTCACCAGTCAATCGGATGGGAGGACAGGAGGATGAAGAAAATGGAAAGGAACTTAACATCATGAGAAAGAAATTACAAATTAAAGAGCTGGAGATGTTTGATCAGATGATATGTCTTTAAACATTTGTATCCTCCAGGTCAAGGCTGGATGGAACTAGTATTGTTAGGTACTGTTGAGTTGACTGTGATAGTCCCAACAGAGAGAAAACTCATCCTATCCGGAGCCATCCTTAGTATCTCTGCCATGTTCAAGTCCACTGCTGCCAATCCCTTTCATGGAGGTCCTTCCTCTCTTTAGCTAACCCAGTGGGTGAAAGGTAAAGGAAGCTGACTTCTCTTCGGCTTTAGAAGGAGGAAGCTGAAGATGACAATTTTCCACATAAGGGTTTATAGTTGGAAGAAACATAAAGCTGTGTGTGAGGCAGGTTCACAATCTAGAAATGCTGATGCAGGCTAGGCTTATAGGATGTAAGTTCTGTGAGCCAGGTTATACCTGGACAGCGGACAGCTACCTTGCACACCAGACATCATCACTGAGAGGGGACCCTGGCCCTCTGCTGCTTTATGTTCTATCTTCTTAGCGGGTCTATCGTAGCATCCTTGCTCCCTCCTGCCCCTGACTGACGTCTGCTCTAAACACATAGCCCTTTGCTCCGCCATAAAGGCTTTCATGCTGTGTTTCGAGGTTCAGGCTAAGTGGTTTCAATATCCCCAGTTTTTCTCAAGGGTCTTCTTAAACAACATTTTTTTTGGCTTCTCTGTGGCTCTCTTATGAATCCTCTCTGGCCTCCCAATGTTCATTAAACTGTGAGGCTCCCTGCCAAACACAGGGCTTTATTGAAGGCCAGAAAATTAGGGATTCTAATAACAGTGGGATGGGTGATCAAGTCTCTTCCCTGAAGCTGTTTAGAAACTAGTCTCCTTTGTAACATTCCTCAGAGGAGAGTGTCTACAGAACAAGATGACCTCAGAAAGGTGCAAGGAAAGGGCTTCACATTGGCTGAAACTCTACTCTGTGATCCTCTGTGTGTCGGGTCTTTAATACACATTAACCTACACAAGGTGGATGGAGAAGAGATTGAAACCATCAACAACTTCACCTTTCTTTGATCCACAATTTACACCCTTGGTACCAACAGTCAGGAAATAAAGAGACACGTTGCACTGGGAAAGTCTGTAATTAGGAACTTCTTCAAATTGTTGAGGAGTAATGATGTCAGTTTGAGGACAAAGGTGTGTCTGGTTGAGTCCATGATCTTTCTGACCATTTGCTATGCATCTGAGAGTTGGACAATGAACAACGATGACAGAAGAATTGATGGCTTTGAGCTGTGGTGTTGGAGAAGAACACTGAACATCCCATGGACAGCCAACAGAACAAACAATTATGTTTTGGAGAAAATATAGCCAGAGTGCTTTTTGGAGGCAAGGATGATGAGGCTTTGCCTCACATATTTTGGGCATGTTGCTAGGAGGGACTATTCCTTGGAGAAAGGACACGATGCTGGGAAGGGTGGAGGGTCAGTGAAGGAGAGGAAGACCTTGAACCAGGTGGATTAACATGGTGACAGCCTCGATGGGCTCTCATGTGTCAGGAAGCGTGACGATGACACAGGATAGGACGAGTTCAGATCTACTGTTCATGAGGTCGCTATGGGTCGTACTCTACTCAACAGCACCTAACAACAACAACAACAACAACAACAAACCTAGACAAGTTTCACAAAATTCACCCTCATAAGTCCTTTTTTTAAATGCAGTTGTCTGGTATATCTTTCAAGATTTGTTTTATAAAATAGAGATGTGGCATCTCTCCTACCTCCTGGTGACCTCACGTGGATAAAGGCATAGATGTGGGGTAAAACTGTGCTCCACTGGATTTTCCATAGTGGATTTTTCAAAAGTAAGTTGGAAGGACTTTTTCCTGAGGCACTCTTAGGTGTACTCAAACTTCTAACCTTTCAGATTGAAGTCAAGCATGTTAACCATTCACAGCAAGCCAAAACTCCTAGTTAAGTCCATTAGTTCCTTCAGAATAGGGGAAGACTTAAATTCAATGGGCAAAGAGACATGTTAAAATCACACGGCTACAGATTGTACAGACAGGCTTAGAATTGAAACCACCAAGACTCCACAACCACTTCTCTCTCCACTAGCTATCTTTTAATCTAGTGGAGGAGGAAGAGGCTTGAGTCTGCCAAGGTTCATCCTATATCCCTTCTTGGATTAATTAGATAATTTCTTCCAAATGGTTTGCTTTTTAGCAACACTTGGAGGGGGGATAATCCCCACGGGGCTTTGATGAGCAGTTTCAATCTGCCTTCAGAAAAGACACATTAAGAACAATGCAGGGAACTGACCCTGAAATTAAACTTGAAGTGATAATTTTGGAATTACACATACAAGAGCTAGAAGGAAAGAGAGGTCTTCAGCTCCACGGTCCTGTCAAATCCTTCTCACTCCTCCCAGCATGGCTCAAGTATATAGTGGGAATGGCGAGAGATTAGCAGCACAGTCAAGGCCAAGTCCTTGGAATGGAGTGGTGGAAGATGCACCAGGATTGGCAGATCATTGAATCCAAATGCCACGTGACTAGTCAAAGCCCAGCTAGGACCAAGCCAGGCTCAGAGATGGCCACAAAGACTTTGGACATGTTCTACCTCCTCTTCTCCTGGCCATTTCTCAAAGAAATCATTCTGATGGTCTTAGCTAGGAAAGTATTCTTGCCTTGCAATAGCTCTCTATCTCATGGCATTGTTCATCCATTTATAACCTTCAGATGTTGTTGTTGTTGTTGTTACTGATTGCCTTGAGTTGAGCATGCCTCATAACAACCCTATGAACAAAAGGCCTGAAGCCCCTCTGCAACTATCAACATTTATCAAAGTTCATAGAGTTTCCCAGAGGCATGTTGTTTAGGAAGTTAGTTGTTAGCCACACCTCCTAGGTGCTATCAAGTTGCCTAAGATTCATAGTGACCCTGTGAACAACTGCTCTGAACCCTGTCTTTCTCGGCACCACCCTCACAATCTCTCATATGCCCCCCAGCCCACTGTTAGGGTCAGTCCGTCTTGAGAGTGGGCTTCCTCTCTTTCTTCAGCCCACTGTTACACAGTCAATCTATCCCGTGAGTAGTCTTCTTCTCTTTCTCTGACATGCCACCTTTCCCGGCCTGATGTCTTTTTCTAAGAACTCTCAGATAGTATCATTTCTTCACCAGTTATGTGAATTATGTTCTCTGTTTCCATCCGCTGAACATAAGCTCCACTCCCTCAATGCCCAAAATCACTGAATGTACCTAGTAAGCAGTCAATAAATATTTGCTGAATGAAGGATGGAATTAATTTGTTCATTTAATTTTAGTTTACATTTGCATCTGTGGGGGGATCTCCACAGTCCCTAGGCAAACACGCAGATTTCTCTTCAGTTTAGGAGTCTGGGGATGTAGAAAGAAGGGCTGGGGCCCACAGAGACAAGTTGGCATTAGAAATTGACAGCAGGATGACACTGCAAATGTGCCGACTCAGTTGCTCTTATAAGCCTCCTTCCTAAGCATGGTGGCCTTCCCTCTGTTCCTATAGGAGGTGTCACCACCAACTATGGAGCATCAACTAAACAGCCATGAACTGGAGGTGGTTGTTGTTGTTAGGTGCTGTCGAGTCGCTTGTGATTCATAGTGACTCTATGTACAACAGCCCTAAACCCTGCTCTGTCCTGTGCCAGTCACACTGTCTCTGACACGCCCATCCCAATTATCCCAGTCACTGAATCAATCCACCTCATAAAGGGCCTTTCCCCTCCTGCGCTATCCCTCCACCCTCCCAAGCATGACATCCTTCTCCAAGGCCCGGTTCTCTCCTTTCAACATGTCCAAACTATGTCAGACGAAGCCTCAGAATCCTTGCCTCCAGGAGCAGCCTGGTTTCACCCTCTCCAGGATGAATTGGAGGTAGAAGTTCCAAATGTTAGAAGCCACAGGAGAGGAGGGCGGTGGAGGCTGGGGTCCTAGAGGACAGAGAGCATTAAGAAGGAGGTGCAGTTCAGGGAAAAGCAGGAAGGCCCCATGGCAGAGACAGCAGAACATGGCCCTGGGAGCACAGCAGAGATGTGGCACCTGGGGTGGGGGCAGTCAGTGGCACCCAGGGAACACGGGCCTCCTCCCCTGGTTATTACTCTTGTCAGCAGCAATGGAAGCTCCTAAAGACCCCCTGTTCTGTCTCTGCCCCATTGTGGACGACAGCAGGAGAAATGTCGAGTGTGGCTGAGTTCCTGCTGCACGTCTGTGCCCCTCCGGGACTCAATTTTATTTCGTTTTGAAATTGAGGCGATTGCAGGAGAGGGGGAGAAGACGTGAAACAAAACACAGGCTCTTTGACGCCGATGCGCAAGTCATCCATTGCTCATTTCCCTCGTCCTGGAAAGAACAGCAACCGCACAGCATTCTTTCCCTTTCTGTGGGTGCATTTTTGCAGGCTGGCTTTGCACGCTCTCTGTCTTCGGAATACCTCGAGCAGAACACCCCTCACGTTGTTAATGACTTCAAAGATACCGGGTCCACTGTGCTGGCAAGTGATAAAAATGTACACAGCATGTGTTGGATAAATTAATAAACTCTCCAGAGCCCGCGAGTCCTCGGGCCCAGCAGCACCGTAATGAAATGTTATTCTGAAGTGGAGGAGGTGGGAAGGAGGGGAAGGGGAGCAGTATTTAATATATGCAAATTAACTAGTATGCAAATTGCCACTAAGTTAAAAATAAAGGACTGCGAGAGAAGCTCATTTTTTAAGCGGCTTGTTTATTCATTAACCTAATTTCCATTATCAATCCTTCTGTTTTCTTCTTTATTAAGTGCTCACATTTGGGAAAGTTTGCTTCCTAGAAATTATTTTGCTCCCAAACCCATAACACTGAGAATAATCACCATGTATCGGTTTTCCCTCGTCTCTGCTGGGCTTTGCTTCGAGCTGCATCCTCTCTTCCCGTCTCTTTCTTTATACCATTTTCTCCAGGCATCCCACTTGCCTTGTTTCTGGCACCTTTTGTGTCTTCAGTAAATAATGCTCCAAAGGATAGAGCAGGCATGAAGGGCGAACTTCCTGTCCTACCAAGCCTCACCCCGGGGACCTCTTCTCCCTGGACCACTTGTCAACAGAAGATGCTCAGATGCAAAGATGCCACGCCAGAGCAGAAGCTGATTTCCCACCTCCCTGGCGCCTGGACCACCGTCAGCCTCCAGGCAGTAATAGCAAAACAGGCAGCATAACAACAATACACACCCTGATTCGGGTCTGTGTGTATATATGGCCTCCTCTGCCTCCAGACAGACCTTACACAATGTTAAGACAAATTGGCAGCCAAAATCCTCCTCTTTTGTCTCAAGAAAGCAGCCACTTTGTGATGTGCAAGCTCTGCTGTCCCCCAGAGGTTGGAAGTGGTACTGATCGCGGGCCCGGCCACAGAGGAGACAGGATGCTGGAGGATGAGTGCAATGGTGCTTTCTCCCTCACAAAGACCCAGGCTGCAGTGTAACCGAGAGGAACACGTGTAGAACCGCTTTCCCAGGCCGCTGAGGAGGGAGAATGGGGGCAGAGACTTGGCTGAAAGTTCCTATGAGTTTGCAAGGCTAGATTTCATTTTTCAACTCTTGTCATTTTTTTTTTTCCCAAATGGTTTTTAATTATGTGATTGTTGTAAAACCATGAAAGTTATTTGTAGCTAGCGTGTCCCTGTGCACAGTGGCTGCGCAAAGCTGTGAGTGCAACTTCTCAGCCCCTGAAAGCTACAGTCTCAGACTCGAGAGTAAACATAGGGAGGGGCCCATCTCATCTCGCTCTCCTGAGGTTGGTGCCCATCTCATCTCGCTCTCCTGAGGTTGGTGCCCATCTCATCTCATTCTCCTGAGGTTGGTGCCCATCTCATCTCATTCTCCTGAGGTTGGTGCCCATCTCATCTCACTCTCCTGAGGTTGATGTGACCTCAGCTCTCCTCCACAGGCCTTGCTGTTGCAGGAGGGACGTAAGTGACTCAGTGTGAACACAAATCTCCGGAGCAAGTCCCTCTAATTCCCTCTCCTTTTTGAAATTCTGCAGTTGCTATTCTTTATTATTCTTCCAGAAGATGCAATGTTAAAGCCGGAGCCACATTTTTTCAAGTTTCTGTAGAAGACCAGAGGCCTGTGGTCTGCGTTGCTACAGAACCTTTTATTCAGGGGTAAGAGTGTCAAATGTGAAAGGTTACGCCTAGGCGCCTGTTTGAAGTCATTCAGGCAGAGAGGACCACTGAGCAAAACGGTTTCATATCTGCTCCTTGGTCTCCAAGCTGTACAACAGCCTCTCATGGCTCTTAGAGCTAAAAATGGTGTCCACGTGCCAAAGGTCTCAAAAAGAGGGACAAGCCAGGTATGGTCACTTGACTCTAATCTCAAAGTGGGGCTGGCAAACAAAATCATTTCCATTTAAGCCCTGCACGTTTTTACACATACTGTCTTTGCAATATTTCCATAAAATGAGCAAATAAATCACCCTGCTCCTGACATTTTTAATAACTTTAAGAATGTGGTTAAGGTAATACTTAACTTAATTGACATATTGTATGGATCATTCATCTCATCAAACCTCAATGAAACTTCGATGAATATTAACCAAGACCCCATAATGTCCTAGGCACAGCCTGGAGGGTCCCCCCCCCCAACAGTCCCTGTCTGCCCTCCCTGAACTCTGATTCATTGACTTGACTGTTGTCTGTGGAAATCAAACAGCCTGAGATTTGGACTAGAGGGGGAAGAGGGTAGCGACAGGCTGAGGGATCTGGAGATCTGTGTTTGGCAAAAGCGTCTTCGTGAACTCTGGCCAGAAGACAATGTTCTCAGAATTAGGGGCCTCCCGTGAGCATTAGACACAGCCATGGTGAAGGGGGAGAAGAGAGGCTTTAAAGGCCCCTCCAGTGGCCAAGGCTCAGGAACAGCAGATGTAGCCACAGGACGTACAGGACACAACTCAGCCGGGCCCTTGCTTTTCCAGGACGGGAAACAGAGCGTCAGAGTGGGGTATGAAGCTAAGCAAAGCCACAGAGCTGTTTTCTAGAAAGTAACAACGTCCAAGGTCTTGATTTTCGACATAGCCACCTTCTCACTGATAAATGTGATGAACCCAGATACCACTGAGTCATTCCTGACTCATGGTGGGCCGTGTGTGCCAGAGAAAACACGACTCCATAGGTCTTCCAACAGTATTTTTAGGAACTTTTAGTGCCTGGGGTTTTTTGACCATGATTTTTCAATCATGTCCTATGTGCTTGATAGTTGGACAATGAATCAAGATGACAGAAGGAGAATTGAGGCATTTGAGTTCTGGTGTTGGGGAAGAGTACTGAATATCCGATGGACGGTCAAAAGAGCAAACACATACATCTTAGAGGAAGTACAGCCAGGGTGCTCTTTGGAGGTGAGGTTGGTGATGCTCTGTCTCACATAGTCTGGGCATGATGTGAGGAAAGGCCAATCCTTGGAAGGATCACTGAAAAAGATGAAGAGCCTCACCAAGCTGGGTTGACAATAGTGACTGCCAAAGTGGGCTCACATAGGAGAGATTATGAGGATGTCACACGATAGGGCAGGGTTCAGATATGCTCCTCATAGGGTCCCTATGAGTCTATATCAATATAGTTGATGGATGGTTCATCCGTCTCATCAAACCTCTATTAACAGGCACTTAGCAAGTCACTGGGTGGTGTGAATCCTTAATTCACTAAGCTGCTAATGGAAAGACTGGAGGCTCGGGTCCACCACGCATCTCAAAAGCAAAGCTTACAATGAATGAACGGAAATCCAAAATCTCTGTAAATGTTCATTAAAATAAAAAAAAAATTTAAAAAAGCAATGTTTACAAATTTACTACCAAAAGAACAGCAAGCCACTGAAAACTCATGGGGCACAGATTCCATCAGTTCTCCTCTGACACTCATGAAATCACCGTGATAAATGATGATGTTGATGATACACCCTTCTTAGCGAAGTAAGGGAATGCTAAGAACAGAGGTGGCAGATAATTCAGGGAACCAGTCGTGATAGTATTGGCTTTATGTCTCAAATACCACTCTAGGATTCACCCTCAGCATGTTGGGTTCTCTGTCTCTCTCTCTCTCTTCCCCTCCTCTCTCTCTCCCTCTCTCTCTCTCCCTCCCTCCCTCTCTATCCCTCTCTCTCTCCTCTCTCTCCTCTCTGTCCTAGCTCTCCTCTCTTCTCTCTCCTTTTCTCCTCTCTCTCTCCCTCCCTCTCTTTCTCCCTCCCTCTCCCTCTCTCCTCTCTTTCTCCTCTCTCCTCTCTCTTCTCTCTCCTCTCTCTCTCTCCTCTCTCTCTCTCTCTTCCCCTCCTCTCTCTCCCTCCCTCCCTCTCTATCCCTCTCTCTCTCCTCTCTGTCCTCCCTCTCCTCTCTTCTCTCTCCTTTTCTCCTCTCTCTCTCCCTCCCTCTCTTTCTCCCTCCCTCTCCCTCTCTCTCTCTCTTCT